>NC_133454.1:13939393-14242424 GCF_048565385.1 Saimiri boliviensis | reverse complement strand
TTTTTTCAAGAGATTGTTACAATCACCCCAGCCTTCAGCAGCTACCATTCTGATCAGTCAGCAGCTATTAACATTGAGGCAAGACCCTCCAACAACAAAAAAGTACAACTTGCTCACAGCTCAGGTGATCATTTTGTGGCTTATTCTCTTCAATTTAACATTAAAAAATTTTAAACTACTTAATGAAAAAGTACCAGGAGCCACTCCATTTTTTGAATGTAGGAAATACATGCAATAGTCACAGATTCCATAGTTGCAAATTTGCCTACGAGCTAACAATTTATTTGTAACCTTGTAACCTTAAAATCAATACTTGCAGCACTCTCATGGTCATTCATGGGTACATGTAAAGTGCTGTAAAATTGGAATCATTCAATGTGTGTATTTCTAGCTGAGTCAAATAAGGCTCTCTCTTATTTCAGCTCTCATGTAAGCAAATGTCCTTTCTGCAGTATACTTATTCTTTTTTTTTCCCCTCAGTTTGTGCTTTTTCTTGGAGATTTCGCAGTTAAAATGGCCCCAAAGCATAAGCTGAAGTGGCTGTTAGGTGTCACTAAGCAAAATAAGGTTGTTGATGTGCCTTATGAGGAAAACACATGTCATAGATAACCTTCATTTAGGCTTGAGTTATAGTGCTATTGGCTGTGAGATCAGTGTTAATGAATCAACAACATATATTTAAATAGGAATCAGACATTAAAAAGGGTTATATATTGATGCATTGATTAAAATATTGTGACTAGGGCTTACAGGAACCTAACCTTGTAATTCCATTAGGAGCAGTGGTTCAGTTATTAACTAATTTAGTGCTCAGTCTGACTTTAGAGAACACAACTACCACAAATAATGAGAGTAATGAGAATGCACTGTGTGTGTGTGTGTGTGTGCGTGTGTGTGTGTCTATACTTAGTACTCTTCTTTCTTAAACAATAGCAAACTATGTGTACTCTTTTCTGCCTTAAATTTTTTTTTTACTCAACATTAAATCCTAGAGATCATTTCATGGTAGTACACAGAAAAAATCCTTATTCTTCAAGACAGCTATATACCATTGTGTGGATGTACCACAGTTATTCAACCCATCACCTATTGATAGATATTTAAGTTATTTTTCAGTTACAATTTTTACTACTTCACCTTGTGCATACATGCAGCTTAGATATTGCCAAATTCTAAATTCCTCTTCCCAGGGTTGTACCATTATTCCCACCAGCAGAGAAGTATGCATTTTCCCATAGCCTTGATAAAAAGGTGTCTTATCAAACTTTTAAATATGTGCCAATCCGATAGAGAAATCAAAATATCAAATCTCAGTTTAGTTTTAATTTTCCTTTCTCTTATGATGAGTGAGGGTAATATCTTTCTATATACTGAAGGATCATTTGTTTTTGTTTTTGTTCATATCACTCTCCTGGAGGTTTATTTCAAGGATGACTGGGAAAGTTAGAAACATTGCACAATAAGGTCTTTGGAGATCTGGAACATTGTTTGTAACCATGTATAATTCAGCAGCAGCATCATGAGTCTGTCAGAGACTCTGGGCCCCAATAACAATTTGAGATGTCTTCTGAGTTCACGACTATGGTGGTTAACTTTATGTATCAACTAGATTGAGTTAAGGGATAGGCAGAGAGCTGGCAAAACATTATTTCTGGTGAATATTTGAGGGTGTTTCCAGATGATATTAGCATTTGGATCAGTAGACTGAGTAAAAACAATCCACCTTTACTTGTTTGAGTGGGCACCATCCAGTCTGTGGAGGGGCCTACCTGACTAGAACAAAAAGGTTGAGGAAGAGAACATTCATGGTCTTCTTGAGCTGAGAAATCTGTCTTCTAATGCCCTTAGACAGAGGCACTCCGGGTTCTTGGGCTTTAGGACCTTGGACTTATAGCAGCAGTCTTCCTGATTATCAGGCCTTACGACTCAGACTGAATCACACCACTGACTCTCTTGGTTCTATAGCTTGCAAATGGCACATTTTGGGACTTCTTTGCTTCCACAATCATGTGAGCCAATTCCTACAGTAAATATTCTCCTATATATTTATGTATATCCTATTGCTTCTGTTTCTCTGTATAATGCTCACTATTGCAACGATGCAGCAATTTCAGCTCTATTTTTCTCTCCACAAGCCTCTTCCTATTCATTCCTGACAATTCTTTCTTCTTTTCCCAGCCTACTTACCTTTAGCTGACTCCTGGCTTTTACTTACCCGTGGTACCTCATGGCTTCTGCCTGTTTCCTCTCTGGTTCTGCCAGTCCTATTCTCTGCTCATTTTTTTTTTCACATTTGGTATTAAAATTTCCCAAGAGTGGACTTAACGGATTGGATCAGCCAGTAACCATTGAGTATAAATTCGTCGTGGGACAATGCTTTTGGCAGGTTGCTGGCCAATCTAAATATAGCTATCTTTGGGTCAGATACTTATCCTTAGTTCAAGAGGTCATGGTTAGGGCTTGAAGTTATAAAACACAAAGTGTGAAAACCTAGGGATAAGGAGGTTCTCAGAAGAAAGATGTGTGCAAAACTTCTCGTGGTTTTACTTCTCATGGATAGTAACCCAATATAAACACTAAGAGGAGAGGTATTATGAAATTAACATGTACATTTTACATATGAGGCCGTGGAAACTTGGAGACACCAAGTAACTTTCCAAAAGTCGTATGGCTTACTGGTATCCAAGCCATGTGTTTCAGAGCCAAGATTCAATCCTTGGAGCTGAACTCAGTCATTTAAATCCTGTTGTATTGACTCTTACTTGGAGTCTGTGAATGTTTTTAACCTGACTGTTTTGGGCTTGAATGTACTTAATGTCTATGTTAAAAAAATAAATCTCTAAATCAGGATTATGCTTTAGGGAATGAATGTCTATGGGAAAAGCATTTTTTTTTTGGAGTATTGTATACTTATTCAACTTAATTCCTTGATCATTTTCTATCCAGTGCAGTTACAGTTATACTTTTATTTTACTGATGTTGGCCTAGGTTAATTCTTTCTGTGCACATTTTATAATAAATGTTAATGTATTCATCAGTTTTTGTTATTATCATGTTTTATTGTCATGTGTTCTTTTTTAGCCTTTATAATTACTAAATTCAGTTTTTTTAGATAAAATATTTTAGATGCAAATTTTGCAAGTTTTTTTTCGGCGAATTTTTTGAGTGTGGTTTTAGCTGTTGACAGTTTTATTTTGTTGCTGTTATTGATTATTTCTTCTAAATATGCTTCTTCTGAGATCATTCTTTTCTTTTTGCGTTTTACTATATGCCCAGTAATGCATAATTCTTCAGTTAGTTTTTACCTATAAAAAATTTTAGCCTGTGGAGTTTCATTATCTTCAGTTTCACTCTAATATTGTGTGGTAATTTTTTCTATCAGTTATGCTTACTATAAATTAGAAAAAGTATTGATAATTTGTATTACTTTCTTGGAGCAAAGCAAAGAGCTCATGAAGGACAAAGACAAAAGATTTAGGTGAGTGGCGAGTTAAAGTCTTGCACATATCCAGGAGTCTGGATTACATAGGGAATGCTCTTTCTTCTCAACCAGAGATACTTCCCATGATACTTGGCATTTTTCCCTTTTCCCAGGCGTTGTTTGGGCCTATTAGGCTAAGGATCGGGTCCTTTGCCCTACAAGGCTGCTAATAAAGAGGAGGGAAGGTCATCCTGAATGTGTGGGTAAGGACTGAAAAAATAAAATGTCGACTCAATATAAACATAACAGCTCCCCAAGTCCTACTTAACTCAGCTGAGGGGACAAGCCGTTCCTTTCCTGAGCTTGGTTCCCCAAATCCCCATGCTGTCTTGGGACTGGGGTTGGAGCTGGAAAGGAATGACCTTTCATCATCCTCTAGATCCATCCAAGTTCCTTCAGGCTTGGAAAGGCTCCCAGGCCATTTGTCAGTATCTCTACATAGTAAAGCCACCCTACAAGCCTGTCTTGTCTGAATTCCAGGGGTTGTATGTCAAAGCACTTAGAAAGACAACTGATTGTAATTTCCAATGCATCTAATTTCAACTCTCCAAACGATTGCATTATGTGCAGCCTAGTCCAGGAGTGGTTACTAAGTCATGATATCTACTGAGATTTGTATTATTATCAAGACCATATAGTAATAGAGCCAAGAACTGGACAAAACAAATAAAAATGACCATAGAGTTGCTGTCAAACTTTGTTATAAACTGAGTGTCATATCCCATCTGATCCCAGCTTTAGGATTCTTGGGAGATAAAGTACTCCATAGCCTTGTCCTGAAATGATTCTCCCTGTGTCTGTTTGTGGGTCATAGTAAAAGATCGATGTATAATGGTGTCCCACATGATCGGCCTGAAGGACTCACAGGTGGCTATTTACTGTGAAACAACCCATCTTTTTTGTACCAATGTCCTCAGAAACATGGTATTTAATATGTTGATTAAAAAATCAACAGAAATTTGTTGGCTGCTGACTTTCCGAAGGTGAATTTGTCAAGAGTCTGCTTTCTGAGACTTTTGACCTCCCTTTCCAACTGCTTCTGATTGAAGCTCAGGATCTCCTGCTCTGTATTTGGGGTTGATCCTGTTTCTCAGGCACTGATGTTTGCCTTACCATTAGCTACAGCTCAGATGATCCCATTGAGTTTGGGGCTTGAGATGGCTTCTAGTTAAAGGTCTGTCTTACTTCTGTCTAGCTCCTCTTACATGTGAAGGCCATGGCCACTACTGGGTTTGCCTCAGCTTTCAAATGGGAACCAAAGAGAATGGAAGAAATGTTTCCTCCTTATTTACCAGTTTGTCTTCCACAAGAGGTTCTCTGGTTTAGCTTTCAGATGTAACTAGATGAGTATCTTTCTGGATCCCTCAGTCTCAGAGAAAATAGGATCAAGGGACCATTAGGTCTAGTTGAATCCTACAGTCTTGGAATGGACTGCTTTCTATTCTTACGCTCAATATTATTGAGGGCTCTATTCAAAGTCACCCAGCAATAGAATTTTCCATTTTTAAGGAAAGATGATGTTAAATGTTGTAAATCTAAATTGAGGACTGGTGTCATAGATGACATTGCTAAGAAAATGTGCGAGGTCAATTGAAGCAAGAATTGAGTTTACTGATCTCTCTTACCACCACAGAACCTAGAAGGTGCTCAGTATCATTTAAATTTAACTGGATATGAATTTTGATTGTAAATTAATAATCATGTGATCTCATCAATAATATATGGTTTTCTAATTCTTTTCTATCTAATATGTATCTGACAGCTCTGAATTTTTCCACTGTCCTTTGTGGCCAGAGTATTGCAGATTGGAAAGTATGTGGACTTTGGGATCAGAAAGATACATGTCTGAATCTCTCTCTACCACATACTAGCTTTGTGCTTACGTGTCCAACTGCCAAAGTAAAATAAAGGTAGTAAAACATATTCTGCAGAACAGTTAGGAAGATTGAGTGTAATACTGTGGGGTATTTCTCTTCTCTGGGATAAACACTGCTATTTTCTCATTTGTTCGTCACCCTGTTTGCTTCAAAGAAGTAAGGAATAAATATTTCCCCCTAAGATGAAACATGAGCAGGTAAAAGTGATTATTGCCATCACTCAGCTTTTGAGGGCAGAAGACAAGACTAGGGCCCACACTGACTGACGTCTAATTGCATGCTTTATAGAAAATGCAATTCAAGCCTGAGAAGAGGAGCCCGGGTTCCCCGCCAAACCACTCAGCAGCTGCATGGTTGTACAAATAGCTCTTCGTGTTTTTAAGTCTTTTTTTCTTAATCCTTAAAACTGGAGTAACAGTAAGATATACCTTATGAGATAGTTTCGAGAACCAACTTTAGGTCTTTGAAGCAGTGTTTCTTACTCAGGAAATACAGGGAAATCATCTGAGAAACTTTCTGAACATGCATAGGCCTTACTCCTGGAGGTCTGGAGGTGCAAATAGGCATAACATTTTCACAAAGCTTCCCCAGGTTACTTACATGGACCTAACCCGCTCCAAACTGCTGCCTGCTTCTAACTGTAAAATTCCATGCAAATGTGAATATTAATATTCTTGACAAGTTTACACTACGCCGAGACTTTAAAATGCTGGTAAAGCTGCTATGGTGTTGAGGAAAGAACAGTAATCTCTCGGGTCAAAAGATAAAGAATAAATTCAAGTTGTAAATGTGTAGCTGTGAGGCCCTGAGCAGATTATATAACTTCTTTGAAAACCGTCTTCTCAGTAGTAAACAGGATGGAATAGTACTCATAATTAAATAAGGAAGCTGATGTAATGATACTTTTTAAGCCAGAAGGACTTTGTTAGGTTGAGAAATGGAAGCAAGGAGAGCTCAAGACATGTTTCCAAGATGATAAAGCTAGTCAGGGGTAGAGCTGGAGTTTGATCCCAGGTCCACCTGACTCCAGAGCTCAGGCTCTGATATTCTGTACCATCTTTACTCATGTAACTACTTTTGAGTGCTTGCTATGTACTAGATACTCTTCTGTAAATTTGGAATATACTAAGGACTGAAACAAACATACAAAAATTCCTATCCTTGTGGAGGCTTTTATATTATAAGGTGATAAGTGCAATGGAAAGAAATCACGCCTGTAATTTCAGCACTTTGGGAGGTTGAGGTGGGCAGATCACCTGAAGTCAGGAGTTCGAGACCAGCCTAGCCAACATGGTGAAACCCTGTCTCTACTAAAAGTATAAAAATTAGCCTGGCATGGTGGTGCATGCCTGTAATCCCAGCTACTTGGGAGGCTGAGGCAGGAGAATCACTTGAACTTGGGAGGCGGAAGTTACAGTGAGCCAAGATCATGTCACTGTACTCCAGTCTCACTGACACAGTGAGACTGTCTCAAAAAAGAAAAAACAAAACAACAACAACAAAATTAACAAAGAGAGAGAGAAAAAAAGAAAAACCAAGCATAGATGGACATCAGTAATGGGGAGGAGAAGGTAAGGGCCAGAATGCAGTTTTAATTCACGTGGTCTGTCTGGGTCTCATTGAGAAAGTGACTGTTAAGCAAAGACTTGAAGAAGGTGAAGGAAATAACCAGGCAGTTATCTGGAGGAAAACTTGCAAGCAGAAGGACAACCTGTATGAAGGTCCTGAGGTGTGGGCAGGCCTGGCAGGTTCATGGAATAGCAAAGAGGTCAGTGTGGCTAGGGTGACGTGAGCATGGAGCAGAGAAGCAGTTGGTGATGTCACGGACGTCACAGGTGCAGAGTGCACCTGTGAGGGCACTGCAGGGCACTCTGGTTTCTTTAGTTTTTATTCTGGAGTTAAATAGAAGCCACTCAAAGATTCTGAATAGGAGATTGATTTTATGACACTTATGCTAAGCGAAATAAGCCAGTCACAGGAAGACAAGCGCTGCAGGGCTAGTTCTCATATATAAGGAATCCGAAATAGTCTAACTCATAGAAGTGGAGAGAAGAATGGTAGTTACAAGGGCCTGGGAGAGGAAGAAATGGGGAATTGCTAATTAATAGGCATACATTTTAAGTTAAGGAAGATGAATAAGTTCTAGAGGACTGCTATACAATGTTGTGCATATAGTTAAAAATACAGTGTTGTGAGCTTAAAAATCTTTGAAGAGGGTACGTAGGTAGAGCTCATGTTAAGCTTTCTTACCACAGTAAAAAAAATATTCTGGCTGCTGTATTGAGGAAACACTGTAGTGGGACAAGAACAGACTTGGCAAGGAGGTCTGTGACGAGGTATTCCAGCAATCCAGGAAGAGTAATGAAGGTTGAAAAGTGGGATTACAGTAGAGTGAGAAGTACGTTTGGACGGGAGATGACCTGAACCTGTTGCTGACATCTGCATTCCTTTGAGTTGTGAGGTCTGTTGAGCTACAATCTGAAGTGGTTACCCTGTGGAATCCAGAAGAAAGACAGCTAGCGTGGTGGTAGAGGTGAGATTCTCCCTGGAGGAAGTAACATTTCTCTGATCATTTATCTAGGACAGAGGGTAGTTGTGAGCAGCAGATCAGACCTTGGAAAGCAGGCCACAGCCAGGCAAAGGAAGCTCATGGGCCTTGTTTTCTGAGTTTTGATTATAAAGTGTGTAAATGTGTTCAAGGAGGCCATATCTGGATGGCTAAATACTTGTTATACAGTTTGGCAAGTAGGGGCCCGAAGCTGAAGATAGCTCAGTAAACATCATTATAAGAATATCCAGTTGAATTTAACTCTCTGTATTTTCTCTCTTAATCCATGACCTTTAGTGCAGTACTATTTAAATGTTGCAGCCTAGTCTCAGTGGGCCTCTGGAGGGAAGTAGGGGAGGGTTTTGTTCCCACTTCTGTCCCGGAGTATAGAGCAGAGTATTTTGAAGCTGCTGAGGTCATCAAAGTAGGGAAGAAGAAAAGATCCTCTTGGGGATAAGGAGTTGGGGTGGGGCCAGGCCCCTTTTCTCCTTTGCTTACCTTGGAAGAGGGTTTTCTATATACTGGATCATAGGTTTCCTTACATAAGCATGCAGGAGGTGTTTTATTACTGTTCAGTCATCTTGTGTGGGCCTGACTTTATGCATAGCCTGGTGTGAGGCATGATGTCCCTGCTGAACATCAGCTGCACATCACCCAAGGGTCAGGTGAAGGCAATTGGAGCCCACAGCAATGGAGCTTTGCATCTTGGATGTAATAAGACTGTATAATCTTTGAAGGTTGGGGCTTACCATTAGATATGCTGATATGTAAGACTGAAAGAGACCTGAGCCCCTGTGCCTGGCTTCCGAGAAAGTCTTGGGAATGCAGCAGAACATGACGGCTAAGTGCCCAGCCTTTCCAGCTGGACTGGGTTTGAGTTCCGGATGTACTCTTTTCTGGTTGGACAACTTCTTAAATCTCTCTAATACTTACTTCTTTTATTCACAAAATATAGATGGCTATGATAGTGTCTTAGTCCATTTGTGCTGCTATAAAAATAAAAAACCCGAGGCTGAGTAATTTATAAAGAAAAGAGGTTTATTTGGCTCTCGGTTCTGCAGGCTGTATGAGAAGCATGGCACCAATACCTGCTTCAGGTGAGGGCCTCAGGCTGCTTCTAATTATGGCAGAATGTGAAGGGGAGCTGGAATGTGCAGATCATATGGTGAGAGAGGAAGCAAAGAAAGAGGGAAGTGCCACCTATGAGAACTCTCACAGGAACTGACAGAGTGAGAACTCACTCATGACCACTAGGACAGCACCCAGCCATTAATGAGAGATCTGTCCCCATGACCCAAACACCTCCCATTAGGCCCCACCTCCAACATTGGAGATCACATTTCAACATGAGATTTGGAGGGGTCAAACATCCACGCTATAACAGATAACATGTATCGTGTAGGGTTGCTCTGAAGATGAAAATAAATATGTTTGGCTGACTGCAGTACCTGGCATAAAGTAAGTGCTTTATGCAGCCATTATTATGACTAGTTATGGAAGCTGGTAGAGATAGTGCCTCATTTAGGGTGTGTGATTAGAGGATGAGATTGGGAGAGAATCACAAGCAGGAATTTAGTCACGGTTCTACTCTCTGGGACACTTTCTAGACTTCCTTAGATTTTCACTTTGGCAAAAATGGAAATAATGGGAAACTATTCCTAGCTATATTGGCAAGCAAATGGGAATATAACAAAAGCTCATCAACATAAAAATGACAGCAAACTGTCGTGGCATCTGGGCATTTGGTGTGTGTGTGTAGTATGTGTTTAATGTGGATCATTGCTGTTATATTAGTGTTGCAAAGCAGTAGGAAGTTCGTACAAAACTTGGTTTAGATGTCAAGCCTGAGGACCTGCCATGTACCGAGAGAATTTGAGAAACAGTTTATTATTCACACAGATGAGAGCTGAGCAGGCACAAGCAGGTCCAGGTTGGTTTGGGCAAAGCACAGGGAGTGGGTTTGGGCCTTTACATTGGCTGAGAAGTGGGGCTGGGAAAAGTTCCTGCATGTGGACAATTTAAACTTCCCAGTGGTACCAAAGGAGGAGATGAGGTCATGGGCCTTCTTATCAGCCTGCCCAGATGCGGGGCCAAAAAGGGAAAGAGGCCAAGTCCTGAATGGAATCATCAATCCAATGTCGAAATTGAAGTCTGACTCTCTGTTACAATTGGTTATAAAGGGAATAAGAAATAAATACCATAGAAAACCACTTTAAAAAAGTGAATCTCTACTATAGCAAATTGTTACTAATATGTGAATGAATCAGCAAAGGCACAGATGCACCATAACCTCTGTGACTGGTATGGGGGTCATGCCTTTGGCCTGAGGGATTTATTGTCCCATAAAGAAGACTGAAGATGGGAATGGCTCTCCACCAGGGCTTTGGAAATACTCAAGGTGAGAGATGGCATTGGCCTGAACCAAGTGGTTTTGGATATGGAGGAAGGTAGGTTTCATTCATTCATCACCCTAACTGAGGTCTTATGTGTGCCAGCGCTGTCCTAGGGACCTGTGACACTCACTGAATAAGAGAGAAACAGGCCCATTCTTGCAGGATACTCAGACAAACAACTATATTGGTATTATATATTACATAATGTGACTAAGTGTTTTTCTTAGAGAAGTGCAGGGGTGTGAAAGCCCATACCCACAATGATGGTGGAGGAAATAAAAAGGGAGGGAAGGGGTAGTGAAGAAAACTCAACAAGGAGATAGATGTGACAGAATGTGGTAGAGGAATAAATGTGGGACAGAGGCATCTGTGTGGAGGGAGGTACCATTCTCTGAAGTAGGTAATTCCCAAGGACAAGAAGACTGGTGGGGAAGGTGTGGATTTAGTTTTGGTTACGCTGTGTTTGAGACGCCTGTAAGACAGTTGATTTGAAATGCCTCCACAGCTGCTGCAGAGAGAGACCTGGACTAGCGATATGGTCCTGGGGATAATAATAAGGGCTGCTGCAATTTGAGTACCTGGCTGGGCATTGAGTTTTGCAGGGAGGGAGTGCAGGGCATGACAGTGGCCCTGGACAGCACACTGAGGAACATCAAGGCTGGGGACTGGCAAAGAAAAGAAGCTCTGCTGAGCAAAGGTGCTGATAGCTCTCAGCCCAGATGTTAAGCACTGGTACAGGTGGTTTGCTGAGATGGCCTCAGCAGCACAGGAGGCCAGAGTCAGGAAGGAGCAATCTCTAAGAGGACACAGCTGTGGGTTGTCCCTGTGGAATCTAAGAAGTAGTGGGACAGTAGTGGCTACCAGGATTTTGAAGGAGGCCTGGTCTCCCAGCTTTTATCCTTAGTGGAGCAAGATCAAAGAACTACTGGGTAATGTGACCCCATGAGCTCACTGTGGTGTAGTTCAAGGACACAAGGGTTATCTTTGTGATTTGGTGCTGTCTGACTTGCACAGATGGTTTTGTTCTCAGCTGAGATCAAGAAGAACCATTTTGTGTTTGTGGAGAAGTAAGTGACAGACCTGGATTAAAGGCATTTGTTTTCATCTGCTTACCTTGGTTGGCAGCAGATCACGACCAGCTGACCGCTAGACAGGTGTGGAGCCAAGGAGCAAGGATGCCCATTGACATGGTGATCATTCACCTGATCGGAAGTGTGGTGCGTAAGTGTGTCTGAGTTCCAGCTAAGTTCCAGTGGAAAAACCACTTCTGGAGAACTGGAGCTGGATGGGCTTTGGGACAGAGCAGATCTGATACTGCAAGTTGTGACTGTTTGCTATGAGCTCTGTGAGACTGGGGAAATGACCTCTGAGTTTCTATTTCCTTGTCCTCAGAAAAATGAGAATTATGCATGTGGATAAAGACAAATGCAGATATGAGTGACTGGCATAACTAAGGTGCTCAGGAAAACTTAGCCTGCACTTCCAGTATGCATTTTATGCCGTGTCTTTACCTCCTGTGGCATATTTGAGTCTGGGATTCCTTTGAGCCTAGAATTCAAGTACCGATTGGAACTTGAATTCTTCTGTTCAGACTCAGGTCCTAGAGGGAGGATATGGGAAATATGCCATAAACCCTGTTGAATTTCTAGAAACTTGAATTTGAATGGGTCCCCTGAGTTTTAAAAGTATTCTACCATCCTGTGTTTCTGCCTCCCAAAAATAATTGTTTAATGGTTTATCTAATGCTCTAAGGCTCTCCAAGGACGACATCATAGAGAAGGAAAACTACTGGCTTTGAATCCTGGCTCTGTCACTTTCTTACACTGTGGCCTTGGCTAAGACCTTTCTTGAGTGTGTTTAGCCACCTGCAAAATGGGCAAGAGCAGGGCTGGTTTCAGGTTTTGTGGGGCCTGAAATTTATACAATTTGGGGCCCTCTTTAAGAGAAAGGAACACAAAATTATGAATATAAACTTGGCTCTAAAACTTACCTTTAGAATAAGAAAATAAATCAACATCAATTATAAATTGTAAAAATGCAACAAACATTATGTAATTTAGAAAAATAGTTTACTCAAAAAATTATTTAACTATCTGACAGATCTCTAGAATGCTTTCTCTCCTTACCTCTTTTAGCTGATTACTCTCTGATTATTTTTTATAGGACAATAATGTCGTAATATCCTTGTCTACAGAGAATATAGAAGGATACTCTATTCTTCTTACATGCTGATCAAAATTTGTATTATCGTGAGGTTTTTTTTTTAGCTTTATTAGTGTGTAAATTTTTTTTTTTTTTTTTTTTTTTTGAGTCTGAGTTTCACTCTGTTGCCTGGGCTGGAGTGCAGTGGCACAATCTTGGCTCACTGCAACCTCCACCTCCTAGGTTCAGGTGATTCTCATGCCTCAGCCTCCTGAGTAGCTGGTACTACAGGCTCATGCCACTTTGCCCGGCTAGTTTTTGTATTTTTAGTAGAGACGAGTTTTACCATATTGGCTAGGCTAGTCTCAAACTCCTGATCTCAAGTGATCTGCCTGCCTCAGCCTCCCAAAATGCTGGGATTATAGGTGTGAGCCACTGTGCCTGCTATAAATTTTTAGAATGGTTTATTTTGGGGAATGTTCTATCATTTTATATATTCAGTAAGACATCAAATAGTCTTGTATAATGCTTGTATTAAACACTCTCTGAAATGACCATATTCTTTGCCGAGTTTGTTATCAGTGTCCTATGTTGTCATTGTCAAACTGTCGATTAGCAGAAAATGTTCTAATGCATTCTTGTGGTTCCCTCCTCTTCATTAATTGGATTATCAGGTAATTCAGGAGCCTGTCTATTACTTAGATTTGGAATTTATCTCATCCTTTGGAGAATTAACTACATTTTTCTATGATCTGAATTTTCCTTTCGTTATAATTGCATCTCAATGTCAGAATAATTTCTGTTGATTTCATAGCTCATTTATTTCATTAATATATTTGTTCTCCCAGTTCTTTAATAAATCAGTGATTTGCATTGATCCTACTACCTAAGAAGTTGCTCTGGAGACTCCTATGGAGTAATGTAAGCAAACAGGCTTTGTAAATGTCCAAAGGTTGTCTTAGTAATTGATATAATTCTCTCCTATTCCCGCCTCCTGCCCCTCAGCACACCCCAGGACTCTTCAGAGTGTGTCTCCCATTGTAAGTATGCAGGAAAGATCTATGAGTTGACTTCTTGGTTCCCTTGCTAAAAGCCAGGAGGAAAGAAAAGGAGAGAAGTAGAGGAATAATTCTTTTTGGTTAGTGTCAGTTTGTATCATGTTTCGCTCTAAGATAAATACGATGAAGTATAGCACACCACTTGATATAAAAGCCTGTTTTAGAAAAAATAATCTCAGAATTTTCTAATTTCTGATAAGGAGTATTTGACCAGAGCTTCAGGAATGTGCTGTGTTTCGGCAGCGTGGGCCGTAGACACCAAATGGAGGCTACTGCTGCTTCCTAGTCCTTCCCTGCATCCTCCATTCATCCTCAGAATGTGTCCCTGAGAGGATGCCTAGGCTGGGCAGGCGAACTCACTCCACATTTTATCTACCTGTTATCTCCTGTTCCCTGAAATCTCTTCAAGTACACCTGAAGGGCAGGCTTTCTGCACGGCACCAACACTTCCGCAGCTTGGATGTCAATGCCAAATCTGAAGCAATCTATCTTTAAAGAAATATTTTCCTGTTTGAAAATGCACCCCTCCCATTAAGGAAATTCATTGCACTTGATAATTCTCTTAAAATGAATGATGGAGTAGGTGTAGCCTTAAAAATGTACTGTCGGCATTTTTGTTTTTCTTAGTGCAGTTAATTAAACTCTGGTGATTCCAGTGGGTTGTCTGTGGAACAGAGTTATTGCTTCCTCCTGAATGTCTCCCTGATTTCCCAGGCAGAGTTAGGAGCTTATTCCTTTTTCTCCTGCCACTCCTCACAATGCTGTGTGTTCCCTCCCATATAAGACTTATCCTGTTATTACCATTAATCTACTTCTCTGCTTCCTATACTAAATGTCAGTGCCTTCAGAATAAGGACTATGGTGATTTTTTTTTTTGTCATTAGGTCTCACTACTTGCTAATTGAATCTTCCTACCTTAACTTCCCCTTGTAGTGGGTCCCTGGCATATTCTGAACACAGATGGCTGTGGGGGTCCTTTGTACACTGCCTTGGAAGCTCAGCTGTACCCAGGTAGATCATCCCTAGTGTAGGCACATTTTATCCTGCCCCCGCAACTCTAGGTCCACGCCTGCTTATCCCTTCTAGCCTGGATAACAGTGGCCTTGACATATTGGCTGGAGCCCTTTGAAGACAGGACAGTTTCCACCCTTGGCAATGAAGGCAGATGCACTGATTTTTCGTGTGAGTTCAGGCTCTTTGGTGCTGGCGTGCCCCCTTGAAAGTGGGCTCATCAGGGTTCCTCTGGAAGGAGAGGTCTTGGCTATCACCCAACTAGTCGTTAATGCTGGGGCTCACCTTGGGGTTAAGGATGCCTTACTCTCAGAAGGCACCGACAGGCTCAACAGTAAGGCTTTCCAGGGACGACATTCGAAGACCTTGGCTGTGACTGGTCTTGGTCAGCCTGACTTCAGAGAGAAATGGCATTGAACTGAGATGGTGATGAATGGCTCTTGAAAACATAGGAAATTGGGTTTTGTGACAAGTCATTTATTTTCTTCCCTGCCTCTCTCCCCACAGCCACAAACAAATAAATAAATACATAAATAAATACCACTCGATATTTCAACCAATTGAAGAAGCAGCAGGAAGTCCAATTGCAATGTAGGAAAAGATACCTACCATGGTGTGCATGGCTCTTCCCCAATAGAAATGCTAGGCAGAGAAAGTGGGTGTTGATTTCTGATAAACTGCAACTCTGGGCAGTTGTTCAGGTGAAGATATTTACTCTCCCAAAGTGTCTCAGGTAGCGCCTATCCCTGGCAGTGCCCATCCCTCTGTTACAGAGGGCAGAACCTCCTTCTGTCTCCACTGTTCTGTTTCCACTGTTATCTGGTCCCATTTCCACTGTTACCTTGCAGGCCAGGTCACCACCATCTGCCTGCTGGACCAGGAAATTTTCCTTTTCATAGATCTCTCACTTCTCCATGTGATTGTTCAACCCATCTCATTCACACGACAGACAGAATGATCTTTTCAAAAATAAATTAGATCACATCACATGCAGCCACACATCCTTTTTTTCTGCTCCTTGATGACGCCAGTCTCTTTCTCACACAAGAGCTTTTTGCACATTTTCTTCCTTCCCCTCTGTCTTCACTGAACTAACTTCTATGGCTCCTTCAGGCCTCAACCCAGATATTATTTCTATAGACAGTCACCCTCTGCCTTTCCCACCTAAAAGTTGTCTTTTCCATTAGCCCTCGTAGTACCCTATCGTTTGCCTTCATGGAATGTATTAGCATTTGTAATTATAGATTTATTTGTTTATTGTTTGTGCTTCTTCCATACTGTAAGCTTCACGAGGGCAGGGCATTGTCTGCTTGGTTAATCATTGTATATCTAGTGTCTAGTAACGTGCCTGCTACGCAGAAGGTGCTCATTAAATATTTGTTGAATGAAAGACTATGCAATGACTTCCTTTCCATATAATAGCTCAAACAAGTAGGGGCTAAAGCTTAGAAGCTTCGGGTAAAAGAGTTAGGAAAGATCCTTAATACATCATCATTATTATTATTACTGTTATTGTTATTTTAATTGTACTTTAAGTTCTGGGGTACATGTGGAGAACATGCAGGTTTGTTACATAGGTATAAATGGTCATGGTGGTTGGCTGCATCCATCACCCTGGCGTCTATATTAGATATTTCTCCTAGTGCTATCCATCTCTTAGACCCCCACCCCCTGACAGTCCATGGTGTGTGATGTTCCCCTCCCTATGTCCATATGTTCTCGTTTCACTCCCACTTATGAGTGAGAACATGAAGTGTTTTGTTTTCTGTTCATGTGTTAGTTGTGCAGAGAACAGCAGATCCTCCCCTATCTCGAGCAACCACTCCTGCTTGTGAGACACAGCAAAGACACCCAACTTCTGCCTACCAGTACCCCACCTGCAAGTGAATACCATGTCTGGTGTGACTGAACATACAGTCTCTAGCAGAGACCTCCAGGGCCCCTCTCCTTAGCTGTGTTACCTCACCACTATGATGAATGCTTGCAAGGAGGCAGGCACCCTGGCACCTGCTAGCACTCTGCTGCAGCTGCAGCCCTTTTGTCCCCATAGCACAGTGGATTCCAAACCTCAAGGAGCCAGAGAACAAAATCAGGGCCAACACAAGTCCCCCAGAGTTAGAGCATACAGTCTAGGAGTTGGGATCTGAGCACCAGCCCCCTAAAATCTTACAGAATTGAAGCCAGTTGGCTGAATCTACCTTATACCACAATCAAACCCTCAAGGTCATCAAATAGGATGAAAGAAAAAAAAAAAAAACAACCATTCGAAGTTTAGCAATCTCAAAGACCGAATGTAGACAAGCCCACAAAGATGAGAAACAATCAGTTACAAGAACCCTGAAAACTCAAAAAGCCAGAGTGCCTTCTTTCCTCTCAATGTCAGCATCACCTTTCTAGAAAGGGTTCTGAGCTGAGCTGAGATGGCTGAAATAACAGAAATAGAATTTGGAATATGGATAAAAATGAAGATCATTGAGCTATAGGAGTATGTTGAAATATAATGCAAGGAAGCTAAAAATCATGATAAAACGGTGGAGGAGCTGACAGACAAAGTAGTATGAGAAGAATGTAATCAACCTGGTAGAGCTGAAAAACATACTGTAAGAATTTCATAATACAATCCCAAGTATTAATAGCATAACAGGCCAAGTGAAGGAAAGAGTCTCAAAGCTTGAAGACTGGCTTTCTGAAATGAGATGGTCAGACAAGAATAGAGAAAAAAGAAAAAGGAATGAACAAAACCTCTGAGAAATATGGGATTATGTAAATAGACTATGACTCATTGGTGTCCCTGAAAGAGAGAGGGAGAATGGAAGCAATCTGGAAAACATATCTCAGGATATCATCCATGAGAAAGTTCCCAAGCTAGCTAGAGAGTCCAACATTTAAATGCTGAAAAATGCAGATAACTGCAGTAATATACATCATAAGATCGTCCTCAAGACACAGACTCATCAGATTCTCCAAGACTGAAATTAAAGGAAAAATGTTAAAGGAAGCAAGAGAGAAAGGTCAGGTAACCTGGAAAGGGAAGCCCATCAGACTAACAGCAGATCTCTCAGTGGAAACCCTACAAGCCAGAAGAGATTGGATGCCAATATTCAACATTCTTAAAAGAAATTCCAACCAAGAATTTCATATCCAGCCAAACTAAGCTTCCTAAGTGAAGAAGAAATAAGATCATTTTTCAGACAAGCAAAGGCTTGTCTTCAATTTGTTACCAGCAGACCTGCCTTACAAGAGCCGCTGAAGGAAGCACTAAATATGGAAAGAACATTACCAGCCACTACAATACCAGACTGAAGTACACAGACCACTGACACTATAAAGCATCCACATAAACAAGTCTGCATAATAACCAGCTAACATCATGATGACAGGATCAAATCCATACAGATCAATACTAACCTTGAATATAAATGGGCTAAATGTCCCAATTAAAAGGCAAAGAGTGGTCAGCTAGATAAAGAACCAAGATCTATTAATGTGCTCTCTTCAAGAGACCCATCTTACATCAGTGACACACATAGGCTCAAAATAAAAAGATGGAGAAAAATCTTCCAAGCAATTGGAAAACAGAAAAAAATAGGGGTTGCAATCCTAATTTCAGACAAAACAGACTTTAAACCAAGAAAGATCAAAAAAGAAAAGAAGGCCATTACATAACGGTGAAGGTTTCAATTCAACAAGGAGATCTAAGTGCCAGGTCTGTCCTGCAGAACGTGGCAGACCAATGAATGAAATGAGTACTCAGACAGGTATACAGCGTAAGAGCAGTTAGGGGACTGCTCAGCTCTAGTTACTGAAGTGCAGCAGCACTGAGAAGCTGGAGCTGCTTGCTTTTATTCAGTGCAGACACAATGCCAACCTACAGCAAACACCATCTGTGGGTAATTAACATTTATTGTTCCCCCTTTCAGGGACCATCATGCACAGATGGTCAAAGGTCAGTTTCTGGACAACATAAGTAAACAAGCCTGTTTACAGATAAATATCCCTTCACTCCCTTGTACCTACTCCTTACTTTCTGCCTCAGGGTTAGAGAACAGCTGCCTTCAGCTCTTCTCCCCTGAAGCTTTGCAGAGCCTCTGAACTTCCAGAAGGCCTGCTTCTTTCCTGTGGTTTCTCCCACCACTCTGACCAATCTCCTACACCTATGTATCCCAAATATATATGCACCCAGCACAGGAGCACCCAGATTCATAAAGTAAGTTCTTAGAGACCTGCATAGAAGTAGAGACTCCCATAAAATAATAGTGGGAGACTTTAACACCCCACTGACAATATTAGACAGATTATCAAGACAAAAATTAACAAAGATATTAAGGACCTGAACTCAGCACTGGCTCAAATGGACCTGATAGATATCTACAGAACTCTCTACCCCAAACCCACAGAATATACATTCTTCTCATTGCCACATGGCACATACTCTGTATCTGATCACATAATCAAAAGTAAAACAGTCTTCTGAAAATGCTAAAGAACTGAAATCATAACAAACAATCTCTTGGACCATAGCACAAATTAGAAGTCAAGACTAAGGAATTTGCTCAAAACCATACAATTAGATAGAAGTTGAGTAACCTGCTCCTGAATGACTTTTGGGTAAATAATGAAACTAAGTAAGAAATCAAGAAGTTCTTCGAAACTAATCAGATTAAAGATACAGCATGTCTCTGGGACACAGCTAAACCAGTGTTAAGAGGGAAATTTATAGCACTAAATGTCTACCTCAAAAAGTTATAAAAATCTCAAGTTAATATCTTAACATCACAACTAGAAGAACAAGAGAACCAAGTGCAAATGCATCCCAAAGCTGGCAGGAAGCAATAAATAACCAAAATTAGAGCTGAACTGAAGGAGATTGAGACACAAAAAATAATGCCACACATCAATGAATCCAGTAGCTGTTTTTTGAAAAAATTAATTAAATAGATGGTTAGCAAGATTAGTAAAGAAGAAAAGAAAGAAGATGCAAATAAACACAATCAGAAATGACAAGGGGGAATTTACCACTTACCCCACTGGAATACAGACAACCATCAGAGAATATTATGAATACCTCTATGCACATGAACTAGAAAATCTAGAAGAAATGAATGAATTGCTGAACACATACAGCCTCTCAAGACTCAGCCAGGAAGAAAGTGAATCCCTGAACAGACCAATAATGAGCTTTGAAATGGAGTCAGTAATAAATAGCCTACCAACAAAAAAAAGCCCAGGACCAGATGGATTCACAGCTGAATTCTACCAGATATAAAAGGAATTGCTGGTACCAATTGCTGGTACTCCTGCTGAGAACTGGAACTCCTGTTCCAGAAATTGAGAAAGGGCTCATGCTTAACTCATTCTGTGAGGCCAGAATCATCCTGATCCCAAAACCTGGCAGAGATACAATAAAAAACATAGCTTCATGCCATCATCCTCAATGAACATAAATGTAAAAATTCTCAATAAAATACTAGTAGACCAAACCCAGCAGCCTATCAAAAAGCTATTCATCATAATCAAGTAGGCTTTGGGGTGCAAGGTTGGTTCAACATATGAAAATCAATAAATGCGATTCAACACATAAACAGAACTAAAAACAAAAACCACATGATAATTTCAATAGATTTAGCAAAGTCTTTTGATATCATTTCTTCACATTAAAACTCTCAATAAACTAGATATTGAAGAAACATACCTCAAAATAATAAGAGCCATTCATGACAAACCCACAGCCAATATCATGCTAAATGGGAAAAAGCTGAAAGCATTCCCCTTGAAAACCGGCACAAGACAGGGATGCCTCTCTCACCACTTCTATTCAACATAGTATTGGAAGTTCTGGTCAGGGCAGTTAGGCAAGAGAAACAAATAAAGTGCATCCAAATAGGAAGAGAGGAAATCAAACTATTCCTATTTGCAGATGACATGGTCCTGTATCTAGAAAACCCCATAGTTTTGGCCCAGAAGTTCCTTCAGCTAATAAATAACTTCAGTAAAGTCTCAGGATAGAAAATCAATGTGCAAAAATTACCAACATTTCTATACACCAACAATAGTCAAGTTGAGAGCCAAATCAGGAATGCAATCCATTCACAATTGCCACTAAAAGAATAAAATACTTAGGAATACAGCTAAGCAGGGAGATGAAAGATCTCTGCAAGGAGAACTATCAAACCCTGCTCAAAGAAATCAGAGGTGACACAAACAAATGGAAAAACATTCCATGTTAATGAATAACAAGAATCAATGTCATAAAAATGGTCATACTGCCCAAAGCAATTTATAGATTCAATGCTCTTTCTATTAAACTACCATTAAATTATTCACAGAACTAGAAAAAGCTATTTTAAAATTCATACGGAACTAACACAGAGCCCAAATAGCCAAGATATGCCTAAGCAAAAAGAACAAAGCCTGAGGCATCATGTTACCCACCTTGAAACTATACTACAGGGCTACCCTGACCAAAACAGCATGGTTGGTACAAAAAAGGCACACAGACCAATGGAACATAACAGAGAGCCCATAGGTAAGGCCACACACCTACAACTATCTGATCTTTGACAAACTTGTCAAAAGCAATGGGGAAAGGATCCTCTATTTAATAAATGGTGCTGGGATAACTGGGTAGCAATATACAAAAGATTGAAACTGAACCCCTTTCTTATACCATATATAAAAATTAAAGATAGATTAAATACTTAAATGTAAAGCCCAAAACTATGAACACTCTAGAAGATGACCTAGGCAATAGCATTCAGCACATAGGCACAGGCAAAGATCTCAGGATGTTTTGCTAAAGATTTCATGAATTGCCAAAAGCAATGTCAACAGACACTTTCAAAAGAAGACGTACATTTGGACAGAAATCATAAGAAAGAAATCTCAACATCACTGATCATTAGAGAAATGCAAATCAAAACCACAGTCAGGTACCATCTCACACCAGTCAGAATGGCTATTTTAAAAAAGCCGAACAATGGCAGATGATGGAGAGGTTGTGGAGAAAAACGAACACTTACATGCTATTGGAGGGAGTGTAAATTAGTTCAACCATTGTGGAAGACAGTGTCGCAATTCCTCAAAGACCTAAAAACAGAAATGCCATTTGACAACACAACAATCCAATTACTGGATTTATACCCAATAAAATATAAATTGCTCCATTATAAAGACACATCCATGCGTATGTTCATTGCAGCACTATTCATAACAGCAATGACGTGAAGTCAACCTAAAAGCCCCTCAGTGATAGACTGGAAATGTGGTGCATATACACATGGAATACTATGCAGCCATTCAAAGGAATGAGACTATGTCCTTGCAGAGACATGGATGGAGGTGGAGGCCATTATCCTTAGCAAACTAGTGCGGGAACAGAAAACCAAATACCCCATGTTCTTACTTGCAAGTGGGAGCTAAATGATGAAAACACATAGAGGAGAACAAAACACACTGGAGCGGGTAGTGGTGGATGGGGAAGAGGGAGAGGACATGAAAGTAACTAATGGATACTAGGCTTAATACTTAGATGATGAAATGATTTGTACAATAAACCCCTGTGACACCAGTTTACCTATATAACAAACCTGCACATGTACCCCAAACATAAAATTTTAAAAAATTAAGCTGGGGGCATCACATTACATTGACCTCAAAATATATAACAAGGCTGTAGTGTAATATACTACAATATAATATAATGTATTTCAAGGTTACAAGGTAACCAAAACAGCATGGTATTGGTTAAAAAAAAAATGCACACACAGACCAATGGAACAGAATAGAGAACCCAGAAATAAATCCACCCAGAAATAAAGCCAAGTGATTTTTGGCCAAATTGCCAAAAATATACACTGGGGAAAGGGCACCTGCTTCAATAAATGACGCTGGGAAAACTGGATATCCATATGTAAAAGGATAAAACTAAACTATCTCTCATATAAAAATGAACTTATATAAAAATATAAATTAATGACTAAGACTTCAAAAGCACAGGCAACAAGAATAAACAAATGGGACTTTATGAAACTAAAGACTGCTGCAGAGCAAAGAGAACAATCAGGAGTGAAGAGACAACCTATTTAATGGGAAAAAATATTTGCAAACTATTCATCTGATGAGGGACTAATGTCCAAAATGTACAAGGAAGTCAACTCAGCAGTAAAATACCAAATAACCACATTAAAAAGTGAGTAAAGGACATGAATAGACATTTCTCAAAAGAAGATATACAAATGGCTAACAGGTATGTGAAGAAAACCACTTTATATCGTTAATTATCAGGGAAATGCAAGTCAAAACCACAATGAGGAATCATCTTACCCCAGTTAGAATGGTTGTTATTAAAAAGAAAAAATAACAGATGCTGATGAGAACATGGAGAAAAGTGAACTCTTGTATGACACTGTTGGTGGGAATGTAAATTAGCATAGTCGCTATGGAAAATAGTATGAAGATTTCCCAAAAAACTAAGAATAGAAATACGTATGATCCAGCAATCCCACTACTGGATATCCAATAGAAAGAAAGTCAGTATATCAAAGGGGTATCGGCACTTGCATGTCTATCACTGCACTATTGACAATAGCTAAGGTATGGAATCAACCTAAGAGTCCGCCAATGAATGAATGGATAAAGAAAATGTTGTATATACACAATGGAATACTACTCAACCATGTAAACAAAGATTAAAACCCTGTTGTTTACAGAAACACAGATGAAACTGAAGGTCATAGTTAAGTGACATAAGGCACAGAAAGACAAATATAGCATGTTCTCATTCATTTATGGGAGCTAAAATAGTTGATCTCATGGAGATAAAGAGCAGAATGATAATTACCAGAGGGCTGGAAAGGGTGTGTGTGTGGGTGTGTGTGTGTAGGGGTAAGGGGGTGGGGGTAAGACAATAAAGAGAGGTTAGTTAATAAGTACAAATATACAGTTAAATAGAAGGAATAAGTTCTAATATTCAATAGCAGAGTAGGATAACTATAGTTCAGAACAATGTATTAATATTTCAAAACAGCTAGAGAACTTGAAATGTTTCCAACACATAGAAATTATGAATACTAAGGTGATGTACACCCTAAATACCTTTACGTGATCATTAACATTTTATGCATTTAACAATATATCACATGCACCTCACAAAAATGTACAAATATTATCACTAAAATTTTTTTTTTTTAGAATGCCACAATATACAAATCTTTAAAAACTGGTTGTCTTTGTGTCACCATGCCAGCAGCAGAACTTGCCAACCATTGGGAATTTCTAATAAAGTTAATGAGACTGTGATACAGCTCACAGACTGTTAAAGCCTAAGATGCTAACATTTCCTGTATACTTTTAAATTTACAAAGCCTTATCCACTTTGTTTCATTTAGTCTTCATAAAAATTTTGCCAAGTGGCACCAGTATTGTTTTCAGTCCCTTTTTTATAGATGAACCGACAACTCAGAGCACCATCATCTGGACTAGAACCAGGTTCCTGGGCTCCAGTGCAAATCATGCTGCTTCCTTTCAAGGAAATTCTTTATCATCTTCCGCCTCATTAGAGGAATAATTTTATTCATTCATCCGAGGTTGAACAGTGGAAACACAGGCTCATTTTTGCTAGCTCTTTTCCAACTAATGGACAGAGAAAAGTTGAGACAATATATGACCATGTTTGTCCATTACTGTATGTTTAGTGTCTAGATCTTTGCGTATATGTTAAGGAAATTGAACAAATGGCTTAATGAATAAATATTATGAATATATGTCTTGAGCTGCTACTGGTCCATCCTAATAGTGGCTTCTGGCCATAATGCAGGGTAGCCAACTGTCCTGGTTTACCCGAGACAGATGGCTTTTCAAGGACTCGGGATTGTTAGTATTTGCTCTGGTATGAGTTGGTTGTTTGGCCATAATGATCCTTTTTATGTGGCTGTCCAGCCTTCCTTTTAGCTTGTAGTCTAGTTGGTAACTGACAAAAGCATAGAAATATCCAATGTAAATAACAGGACAAAGTGATGTGTTTCAGAAAAAAAAACTAGTTGTAATTATTGGGTTATAAATGGGGCAGGGGAGGCAAGAAGGGCAGCCAGCTACCCTAGGATGCCTGGGTTAACTTCTGAACCCTTGTTTTTTCCTCTTCTCTAAGCCTGGATAATCCTACTTATCTTTTTATCCTGGATTAAATGTTTCTTTCCCTGGGAAACCTTCCCTGAACTTCTTAAGACTAAATTAGGTTCTTGGTTTGCTGTTCCTCTATTTTGCCTTTCAGACACCCTTTATATTTATTGATTTGATGTCTACTCTTTGGGCTGTACACTCCAAAAATTAAAGATTGGAATTGTCTTATTCACTGCCATAGCTCTGATGGAAGCATACTGCCTGGTATATGGTAGATACTAAGTAAAACCCTATTGAAGAGATTTTTTTGAACCTCCACTTCTGTAAAAGGGAAGTGTTTCAATGGGAGACTTGTTCAGAGAGCAGGGGTTGTACCTGGACATATGATGTGTTCTTTTAGCACAGGTAGCTAAGAGCTCAGATATGGAAAAGACTAGATTCAAAAAGTGGACGGTCCTTTCAATTAACCAGACAAAATGAAGAATCTAAGTTGTACTAAATCTTGGAAATTAATTGACAAATATTTATTCTGCATTATCCCTCCATACTTTCATGTATTAGTTCAACCAGCATGTGTTGAAGTCTTTCTCTATGTCAAGCCATGGTCAAGGGATTGGAAACACAAAGATAAATGTATGGTTTCTGTCCTTGAGAACTCTATTGCTAAATATGAATTATCTAGCATATGTTAAGTTTTATGTCAGAGCTGGCGTTCTAACAGATGAGAAACATGTCACCTATCTGTCTTTAAAAGACTGGCTCAAGTTCGGCTAATAATTTCTCAGCAGAGTCATAAGTGTTATAATAATTGCATGTGCAAGATAAGAGTCCCCAAGCTCAACTGTGGATGTGATCAGGGAAGGCTTCTAAGAAGAGAAATGTTGAAAGTTAAAGAGGAGCTTGCCAATTAAAGAAGGAAAGGACATGTGGCATGAGAGAGTATAGTCCATCTGGAAATGTGAATGCTTGATGAGGTGTTCCTGTAAGCAGATCCCTAGGAGCTGATCCCGTGGAGTAGCTGGGTCCCAATGGACCCTTCTGCTGAGGAGGCATGGACCCATTCAGCTGGAGTGGGAGGCAAGCAATTAAAGTACTGGGAGCAAAGTTTGAAAGATGGGTCAGGCCTAGGCCATAGTGGCCATAAATGCTGGGCTAAGGAGTTTGGACTTTATTCCACTGGAATGGGGCTCTCTATGGAAGAATTTTGGCAAAGACAGGACACAAGCACTCTCTGACTCAGAATTTATTTCTGCCTGCCTTGACTTTCTTCCTCCCACACCCACAACCAAACTTTCCACAGCCAATATTAATAACATTCTTCTCAGAGTCAGAGTTATTCTGTTGTCCCTTTACATTTCCCTTCCTGTCTCTTGACATTCTACTCCTCCCCTCACCCATGGCATATAGTATACTCTTTCAGGTGTCAGATCTCCTAATAAGTTTTGGCAGAAACAAATATCTGGTAGTGATTTTCTGGGAGGAAAAGAAAATCACTTCTTCTGCCAAAGTCTAAAAGGTCTATGTTGTGAGATTAGCATATAGATGACCTTGCTCTCTGCTCTTTATTCAGCTTTGGTGAGAACACAGAGCTCATTACATTTTTAGTTCTCATGTCTTCCAGAGCAGTGTTCATGAAAGAAGCATAAGGAGAATCTCTGGAAATAAAATGGTGCAGCCAATTCTCTGATCCTGAGAAACCTGCAGACTCATTTACCTGGAAAAAGGGAATCAGCTTGTGCAGGCTCTGCAAGGAGCCCCTGGTGGGAACCAGGAGGCATGTGTGGCTCTCCTACTGGTGGGCCCATGCCTCAGCTTCCCCTTTGAAAAAGATCTCTTCAAAATCTGATGGTCTTGTAGTGGCTTAGCTTAGCTGGTAAGGTGAATTTTTCATTCACTCAACATATAATATTGTACACCTTTAATTGTGGTCAATTTTGAGGATACAAAAAACGACAAGTAACATCTCTGCTCCCCAGTGTCAGACAGAAAATGGTGATAGTATCTAAGACTGAAGCAGGACCCTCGTTTTCTTGTGTGCAAGGTAACTGGGCCTAAATTGATTTTAATATAGTTTATATTTAAGTAGGAAAACCTACTTTAAGCTTAGTAGCCTGGCCTATTTGCCTGTGCTGTTCTATTTTCCTGGGATACTCTGTCCCAGTGATTTACCCAACAAGATCCATGCATTTTTCAAGTTTCCTCCCAAATGCTGCCACCCTTCTGTAGCTTCCCCACCTACCCAAGGCAGGCCTGATGGCTCCTTCATCTGTATGCTCATGACATGGAGTCCTTAATTTCAGTACTTCCTCACTAGGTTACAGTAATAGCAACATGTCTGTAATAGCATGTGGACTTGAGCCTGTGAACAGGGGAGTCACAGCCTCTCTACCTGGAGAATGAAAATAGGGCAGATGGAGCCCTCTGGAGAAGCCTCTCCGCCTCTTCATGCCATGTGGCACCTGTGTCCTCCTCCCTGACCACTTAAGGCCAAGTGCAATTGTTAGTTTCCCTGCCTGAAGGACAGATTAGATGGTTTGCACTAAAGATACGTTGCAAATGATTCTCAGTAAGGGCAATGACAGAAAGCCTGGCATGTATTAGAATCATCTGAGGGGCTCAGGAGACTGTCCCACTCTCTGCTGCCAAGACTGTCACAGTGGGAGGAACGGGGCCTTGTGTATCGGAATAGCAGCCGTTATTCCTCTGGAGGACAGGCAGTACACTCTTCTTCTTTGAGTCTTCAGCTCTTAGCATGGGACCTGGAACATGGCAAGTGCTCGTCAAATTCATGACTGAAGGAGAATAAGTGAAAAGGGCTAGGCTCATTAGCTTGGGCAGCTAACAGCTGACATGTTCCATGTCGGTGGTCAGGTCCAGAGAGCCAGCAGGCAGGGAAGTGACATAAGCAGACACATGTAAATAACTGTGTTGAGTCTTGGCGAAAGGGTCCAGGAAGGTAGATGCAAACTAGATCCAAGTGCCAAGAATCCAAGAAAGCTTTGAGTCACTGCTTACTCTGATGGAGAATCTAAAGACGGATGTTTAAGGTAGGACAGTGACACCTAGTGGTGGAAGTAGGACCTGCTAGATCCTTCCCCATGATGCGCCCCATCCAGCTTCTCTCTTTCCTCCTGTCCCTCTGCAGATTGGGACCTTGCTGATGCCAGGGGGTACCTACAGCAGGAAGTGTGCTGTCTTAGGCTCCCACAGGATGCCATGGTCTGCTGGTGTCCAGGGTAGACGGATGAGTGGATGATTTGACCGTGAAAACACAAACATTGTGCCTATAGTTAATGATACTATATTGTACATTTAAAATTTTGTTAAAAGGATAGATCTCATATTAAATGTCTTTACAACAATTACCCCCGCAACATACACACCAAAAAGATAAAACCAACCAATCACATAAAAAAAAAACTCAACAAACTAATTCTGATTCTGCTGCAGAGCCAGACTAGATGATTGTAGAGGTTCCCTGGTCAACCGTCTCTCAGCTTAGAGAGGGAAAAGTACCAGACCAAAGACACATAACAAATTAGTCACAGAGCCAGGGCCAGAAGCCAGGTTTCCTGCTGCTCAGAAAGAAGCCCTCTCTATCAGCCTTCCTCTACTGACTTTGACAAGGTGGAATTATGCCACAGTGAATAGAAAGGTACTAAGAGAGGAGCCAATCAATGGGAGGGGAAGCTTGAAAATATAAAGAAGGGGGGTCATATCCTCTCTACCCAAAGAATGGAAGTAGGGGCAGAATGGAGCCACCCTGGGGAGCCCACCTCTTCATGCCAACCTGGCATCTCCACTCTCCTCTCTGACCACTCAGGGCCAAGTGCATTTGTTGGTTTCTCCACTTGAAGGAGTGATCTGATGGTCCACAGTAATGATAGGTTGCAAATGATTCTCAGTCAGGGCAATAATGGAAAGCTGGGATATATTAGAATCATCTGAGGGGCTCAGGAGACCATCCCATTCTCTGCTGCCAAGACTGCCACAGTGGAAGAAAATGGGCCATGTGTAATGCAGAGGAGCCTGGGCAAGGTGCTGGAGGCATTCACCATGGGGATCTGGCCAGGAGAGCCTGTTTTCTGTCATGTTATGCTGCCCAGTGGCGTTTTCCCAGCAGAGTTGTCTCCAGTGATGTCCTGGCTGCCTGGCACGGAGATCCAGTCTCTCCTGGAAAGTCTGGACAACTCTCCTTTCTCACTCCAGCTTTCCATGCATATTTTCCCTCTCAGCCTAGGTGCTTTGTCTGCTTGACTTTTCAATTGACTTCTCCCTGAGACGCAAATTTCCCAGCTCCTCCTTTGCCACAGACTATCCCAGGTTCCACCATAGCTGGGACGGGCAGGAAGCAGCTATCTCTCCCATGAAGCAAAATTTGTGAAACACAGAATGGAAACAGAGCTTGCTATCAACTTGCTGAAAGTGCTTGTTGCTGGATGAAAAATGTGATATCAGGATACTCAGAGATCTGCCCTTGTTGCTTCTCTAGAGTCCGTCTCTTCTGGTGATGTTTGGTTATTCATTTTAGCAGTTAAAAAATTCTTAACTTTATTTAGTGACTTTTAAAAAATGTCTCTGAAAGCCTAAGTATTTCAAAGACAAATGAAGCCATGCGGACAATGACTAAATGCAAAATGACTTGTTTGTCATTGTAATTAGCAAACGTCTATTTTTGGCTAATTTATATAGCATTAGTTGCAAATACTTAGGGGACATTTACTGGACCCTGTGGGCTTTGCAGGCCTTGGATTGTGCTAAGCGCTTCATGCACATTTTATGGTTTAATCCTCACAATAACACTCCAAGGTAGACAATTTTATTATCTCAATTTGCAGTTGTAAAAACAAGCTTAGTGACTTGCCTGGAATCACATGGCCGGCTGTCAGGTCCTTGATGGCAGAGACCTTGCCTTATCTCCTGTTGTCGTCCATTTGCCTGATACAGAATCCTAGAAATAACAGGGCCAAAGAACTGCTAGTGAATGATGATGGTGACGATGATAAGAAATGATGACTTCCGACTAAGATGCAGGATCTCTCCTGCTCCAGCAGTGACTTTCTTACTCTGTTCCTAGATGTAATCTGGACAAAGATCCTCCCATCAGAGACTCTGGAAAATATCTCACCTTCCCTCCAAGTCTGGGAAAGATGAGAATGCCTTGATTCTATTGTTGCTTCTGTTTTTCATCTGTAAAATGAGGATAAAAATATGACTTTGGGGGAACTGAGACATAAATGTACATCAGAGATACGACAACACTTTTTAAGTGGTTAATCATTAAACGTGAGAGAGGTTTTTCTATGAATACTTTGCTCTTCAATAATAATAATAATAATGTGCACACCCAGCTGAAAGCTGGGCTACCTTCTCCTGACTCTGTGCATAAAGCAAAACTGTGATCTGATCTTTCATGCTTGCATCTTGGTATTTCAAAGGTGGAAAGAGACAATGGAAACTACTCATTCCTCCTCTTGCAGGGCTTGACTTTCAATTCTATTTTTCTTGCTGTGAACGGAAACAAACCCTGATTTTGAATGCCAGAGCTGAATGCTGTATTTTTAATATTGCAACCCTAATCACCCATCAGCCCACAGATAGAAGCCTTGGACTGAAACTCTTTCATTATACATTAAACTGTTGTTAATCCAAATGTAGTGTTAGGCTAGGGGCATGCCCACAAACCTTTTATTACTAGCCTATAAAAAGTTGCATTTAGCAATGAATGATAAACATTTAGAAATGTTTTTCACAGCAACTTTAAAGAGTTATTTTTTCTTTGAGAGGCTGAAGCGGGTAGATCATGAGGTCAAGAGATCGAGACCATCCTGGTCAACATGGTGAAACCCCATCTCTACTAAAAATACAAAAAATTAGCTGGGCATGGTGGCACGTGCCTGTAATCCCAGCTACTCAGGAGGCTGAGGCAGGAGAATTGCCTGAACCCAGGAGGCGGAGGTTGCGGTGAGCCGAGATTGCGCCATTGCACTCCAGCCTGGGTGACAAGAGCGAAACTCTGTCTCAAAAAAAAAAAAGAGTTATTTTTTATATCTGTTGCATTAGAATAAAAAATAGTGGCTTGCATTTTGTTTGTCCTTTTAATTTTTATGCATTTTTATTGCATTTTCCAAAAGTATAAGTCTATGGTTGATTGAAAATTTTAAAAAAAATGTAATTCCCTACTGGTAGTTTGAGAAGTCCTGCTTTATGCCTGAAAAGCAGGGAGTGGATGATTTTTAGCCTTTTATGCTAAGAATCCTTCCTTGCCTTATGGAAATGTGTTGACCTCCTTCTCAGGGACCACGCCATGAGGTATGATGAAGGACCTGACTATGACCAACTAGAGGAGGGCTCATACCCTCTTCCTCTGGGGAATTAGGTGAGGACTCACTTTCTGTTTGTAAGCTCAAGAAAGCCACTAAAGTGATTATTTTCCCACCAACATCAGAATTTGCTCTTTGGTGATTCCTGGCTCTCACTGGCTACAGAAGTAACTGGCAACATTTTAAATATGTGGCTCACCAAGCTCATTTTTACCATAAAATGAGAAAACCCCTTAGAGGGATTAAGTAACTTGCCCTAGGCATGCAGCTAGTATAACTTAGAATCCAGATTTAAACCCAGGTTGTTTTTCTGCAAAAGCTCATGATCCTCCCAGTTAATCACAGTTAGTTTGGTGGGATGAGGCATAAAGTCTCTGCAAAAAGTGTTGAGGAGTCCTGAGAAGGGGAGAAGTGAAGGGCAGTCAGAAACACTCAGGAAGTGGAGAAGTGAGGGGAAACTGACAGAGTGAGACAGAAGTGTCAGCCATTGCTATGGGTTGAAGTGAGCCCCCCCACCCCAATTCATATGTTGAAGCCCTAACCTTTAGTACCTCAGAATGTGAGCTTAGGGGAGATAGGGTCTTTACACAGGTAATTAACTTAAAATGAGATTGGTAGGATGGGCCCTAATCCAATATGATGACATCCTTCTAGAAAGGGGACATTTGGAGACAGACATGTATAGAGGGAAGATGATGTGATGAGACGTAGGGAGAAGATGACTTTTTCACAGCCAAGGAGAGAGGCCTTAACAGATCCTTTCCTTACAACCCTCAGAGGAATCCAAGCCTGCTGGCACCTTGATTTGGACTTCCAGCCTCCAGGACTGTGAGATGAGAAGTTTCTGCTGTTCAGGCCACCCAGTGTGTGGTACTTTGTTACAGTAGTCCTACAAAAGTATGCAGACATCCTGGACTGAAAGGAGCTCTGATAGAGCCTTAGCTTTCAGAATGTGACAGCATTATTAAAGATTCCAGAGATGGCTCGTTTCTCCCAGTGGGAGGGAGAAGACCTCATGCTGGCTCCATCACTGATAGTGCCTTATTCTGTTAACATGTACTTACCAGCCCTGTCTGCGTAAAGGGAATGAGGATGTTCTTTGAAAGACTGTCAACTTTCTAATCCATTTCTACTCTCACTGTCCTGCTTCCTGATGAATTTCTGACTATCAGTCATTCTTTCAGGACTGAACTGCATAGCCCTGTTACAGAGAGGGATTTTCACCAAACCCAACTCGACTAGCCTTAAATGTACAGTAAACATTACGCTAGATGGTACACATTTTTGAAATAACTAGTCCAGGACTTTATTTGCTTCCTTCAGGGGGCAAGCAGATATTCTAGATCTACCACCTTAGAATTCCTCTGAGTTCTGTTGAAAAGACAGGCTACTGAGAATGTGCAGGCCACCTGAGAAGGAAGCCCTCTGTATTTTTGTGGAGAAACAGGGCTCTGCTGGCCATGGGGAGGCCATGGGAATAGGAAGTCAAAAGAAGATTCAAATGCTCTGCTTTACAAAGGAATGTTTTCATAAATGCCACCACCATTCTTGCGGGAGGGTCCCTTTGACTATATATAGAGGCCCTCTGAGCCTTTTCTGGAGGTTTCTTGAGTATTTCCTTACCTTTTGAAACAGCCAATTTATACTTTGGGAGCAGAGGGATTTCTTTGGCGGAATATTTCACATTTTTGGCAGTGATGGAAGTGGGCATTGTCAGATGGTCTGCAAAGATGGTGAAAGTTGGTTGCCACGATTTTGTCTATGAATGGTTGTCTCATGGATCATGGTCATGGATTGTTTCTCCTGTGGGCCGGCTGCATGACAGTCACGCTGCAGTTTAATCAGTAAACATTCCTGCGTTCCTGCTCCCTGAGATCCTTATTCAGAAGTTTAGGCACATATCCAGGAATTTAGGGATACATGTGAGAATGAAGTTATGGCATTGGTTTTCAACTGGGGTTGGTTTTGCTCTGAGGAGATATTTGGTAAAGTCTGGAGACATTTTTGGTCATCAGAAATTGTGAATGATGCTTCTAGATATGTTTAAAAATATTTCCAGGTGATTGTAACGTACAGATAGATGTGAGAACCTTATTTTCTCACTTCTACCTTGCCATTATGTACACACACACACACACACACACACACACACACACCTTTAACAAATATTCATTGGGTACTTTCCCTGTTCTAGAAAGCGGGCAGAGACCTAGCCATATAGGAACCAAAGGCACAATTTCTGTCCTCAGATAGTCAGTTTAGTGGGAAAGACAGACTGGGATCAGACGTTGACCATACAGCATCATAAATGTTTGAGTAGAGTTAGGCATAGGAGGTCTAAGAACATTGAATCTGCTTTTGGGGGTGCATGTGGGAATGGAGTTATGGCATTGGTTTTCATCTGGGGTGATTTTGCTCTAGGAGATATGTGGTAAAGTCTGGAGACATTTTTGGCTGTCAAAAGTTGGAAGGGTGCTTCTACAATCTAGTAGGTAGAGGCCAGCAAGGAATGCCGCTAAATTTCCTATAGGCACAGAAAAGCACCCTACCACAAAAAATTATCTGGCCCCAAATGTCAATATTGAAGAGATTGAGAAGCCTGGGGATAGGAAAGTCTTCCTAGGGGTTGAAACTGACCAGGCACACAAAGTGGAGAGTTGGTCATGGGAAGCTTTCTCTAATGCAGAAGAAACAGCAGAGACCCCGAGCAGGCACACCTTGAGGCTGTGTGATAATATGCAAGTTGGCACAGATGGTGAGGGAAGAGGCCAGAGAGGTTGCACAGGACTTGTGTTCCTTGCACTAGAGAGTGGATTTCTTCCTTAAGGCTAGAGGAAGCCCCTGAAGTCGAAGTCAACTGCCCAAGTAAACTTGCATTTTAGAAATAATTACTCTGATATAAGGTTGAGGGATGCCTGAGATGGAAGGGCTGGCGCTGGGGACATTCAGGGCTTTGAACAAAGAGATAAAGACAAATCTTTTAAAACCCAGATTGAGTCCAAGACCCAAGGGAACGTGCCTGATAGGAAAGTTGCAAAAGATGGAGGGGCCTGTGGGAAACCCAGAGAGGTTAAGTGACTTGTGTAAAGTTGTGTAGTAATTTTTGGCAGACTTAGAAATTTTGGCAGATGATCTTAAAGACAAACATATACTCTAACAATCGCTTTATATTATGGGGCTGCAGAAACAACTACTGACATTCCCAGACATTACCTGTAGTTGAGTTTCCTTCCTGATAGTAAGGATTGGGCTGTTATCTTACCTGGGATTAGTGTTATTTTATCACCCAAAATATTTCTGTGGAGGTGGTATTATCCCCAACATTTATACATTTTAAAACTGAGATGCAATGAGATTAATCTCCTAGATAATATCTCAGCTATTGCTGCGTAAGAAAATACCCACTCCCTAAATGACTCGGCTTTACTGATCTCTGCTGGGATCTCTCACAAGACTGGAGACTTGGCAGAGAAAATGTACCTCTGTCCTCATGGTCTTTTCAGGCTAAACTTAAACATGTTCTCACAGCAATGGCAGAGAAGCAATGGAGGAAGCAGAAACCTGAATGCTTTTTCAAGTCTCTGCTTCAAGCTTGCTACTGCCAAATTAGTCAAGTCACATTGCTGAGGCCAGAGTCAGAGTGGGAGGGGACTGATGGTTACAAGGGAAAAGGCACAGATACAGGAGGCTATTAATAAGGGCCACTAAGTCACTCTTCTCCTCATCAACAGTGGCAGAGCCAGAATCTGAGCTGGAGTCTTCAGATTCCACAGTACGTAATTTTTCTACCAGACCCTCCTGCTTTGTTAATAAGAATATAATAAAAAACAATATACATTAGTTCATTAGTTAGGACGTTGCACTTTGCATCAATAAAGACACTTTCATATGCATCCTTTTTTTTTTTTTTTTTTTTTTTTGAGGCAGACTCTTACTCTGTTGGCTAGGCTGGAGTGCGGTGGTACCATCTTGGCTTACTGCAACTTCTGTCTCCCAGGTTCAAGTGATTCTTATACTTCAGCTTCCTGAGTAGCTGGGATTACAGATGCGGGCTACCATGCTCGGCTAATTATATTTTTAGTAGAGATGGGCTTTTGCCAAGTTGGCCAGGCTGGTCTTGAACTCCTGGCCTCAAGTGATCCACCTGCTTTGGCCTCTGAAAGTGCTGGAATTACAAACATGAAACACTGTGCCCAGCCCATATATATTATCTTCACTAAGGCTGAGAGAAACCCTGTGATGCTGGCAGGACGAACATCTTTGTTCAAAGAAAAAAAAGGAAAAGCAAATACATGTTCAGATGCATAGGGGCTAATTTCCTTAGTAAGCAAAGAGTGCTTATACACAAATAAGAACAAGATAATAGGATAGTGGGCAAAGGCCACCAATAGGCAATCAATTGAAAGAGAAATGCCAATGAACAGCAAACATGAGAAAATGGATAATGTCCTTCCAAATAAAAAGAATGTGAAATGTAAAAGTGAGATATCATTTTATCCTGTTGGATTGATGAAAACTTTTAGGTTTCATGATACCCAGTGTTACTTAGGGACGGGAGTATGGGCCAGAAATAGGAAGCCTTCCATGCTGATGGTGGGAGAATGAATTGGTGTGATATATTTGGAGGATAAATTTGGCAATGGTGATAAAAATATGCATATGAAATTTGACTTAACTATTTTTATTTTTAGGAATTTACCCTAACGATAGACCTAAAAAGGTCTGCAAAGCTATCCATGGAGATATTCATTGCAGCCTTCTTTGTGATAGCCAAACAATGGAAACACTCTAAGTCAATTCAGAGGATGGGTTATATAAATTTTCTTTTAACTTTGTCCAAACTAGGTGTCAAGGAGAATAAAGTAGACCTTGATGTCCTGACATGGAAAGATATCTAGACTTATTGTGAGAGAGAGGGGAAAAAATGTCATGTCTGTGAACAAGATAGACAATTTTCATTTGTTTAAAAGAGACATTATATACATGCCTGTGTCAACATAGAAAATATCTTAAAGGACATCCATGAAACAGTTAATAGTAGCTAATTCTGAGGAGTATTCATATATTCTCATTTTCTTCCTCCCTATCTGAATTCTCTCCCCATGAAAATGTACTACTTTTATCTAAGAGAACAGAAAAGAACAGAGCAGAAAACAGATTGAAAAGAGGTTATTGTATTTGAGTATCTTTTTTTTTGTTGGCATATCTTGCTTTTATAGTTGGTCAGTTTGCCCAATTAGCAATCTTTTTTTATGGTCCTCATCTGCATCTATTAAGAAGGCTTTATTCTTGCTCAGTGTTAACACTTAAGAATGCCTAGGAATTGTTTCCAAGGAAACTCATCTATAGCCAGATGTTAATGGCATAAGCTCCTATGGCTACAGATAGGGTCTTGTTTCTTAGCAACTCATTCAAATGTTCTCATTTTAATTAAAATCATACATTTCCTTAAAATGAAAAAATTCCTTTCCTATTCATTGCAAAGATATGGAAGGTCATTTATCCTTGTTCATGAAATTCACCTTTGAAAAAAGGCTTTTATGTATACGAAGTGAAATTTAAAGACATCTCCTCACCTAAGGATACCTTCTTTGTCAAGTGCATAAATCAGTTACACTTTCTCTTTTTAAATATTTTTATATTTATTTATTTATTTATTTATTTTTAGAGACAAGGTCTCACTATGTTATCCAGGCTGACCACAAACTCCTGGGCTCAAGTGATCCTTCTGTTTTAGCCTCCTGGGTAGCTGGGGTTACAGTTACCCACTCACACCCCCAGCTCTCCATCACTGCTTTCTACTCAACTTCAGTCACCCTAATTTGGTTCTCTGCCTTTGGCATCTTCAGGTGAAGTGTGTGAGAGGTGAACACCATTTCCTAATCTATCTAGTCCTTAGGCTTCTTATCAAGACTGACTTAAGTAGGGACAGCAGATTCAAATGCCGGTACCACCTTTCTGATGACCTGCACTTAAGGCAGATGGTACTGGCCCTTTTCCCACCAAGTATTCACGGGGCCCCAAGGTCCCATCCACTGCTCTGCTTTGGGCAGCCGTGGTGCTATGCTGGAGCTGTCCCATTGGAGGAAGCTTGTCATCCTGCCCTGGGTGAAAAGATGTGAAAACATAAACACCATGATAAGTGTAAAAAGTTACACAAATACCAACATTGTGTATTTCCTGAAATGGTCCACTGAGAAGGACAAATATTTCTCTGGTATTCCTGGGGGGGGGGGGGAAGGAACATTCTAAGTACAATCACGAGGAAACATCAGGCAAACGTGAACTGAGGAGCAGTCTGCAAAATAACATTAAAGTGGTCATGCATGACAGTAAGACTGAAGAACTGAGCATAGGGATTGATGAAAATACAGTCTCGTATCTCTGCAATGTTTCTTTCTTCATGGAAATATTCCTGGATGGCAACATTTTTGTTAGCAGTTACTGGAGCCCTCTGCAACTTCATGTCTTGGATTCTTTTCTAAGAGATTGTGAGATATGCATCTTGGGGATGCTGGGGACATCACTGTCACCCTAAGAAAGGCCTATGTAGGTCACTTTGGGATCTCTGGGCAGACAGAGGGTCCTGTGAGGACTTTGTCACTGTGGTAGAGGGAGTCAGGATCCCTTCCATTGGATGGAAAGGCTGTGACTCAATCTCACCCACTGAGTCCTAAGTGCCAGTTTCCCTGGGTGACTTGAGCAGATTGCTGCCTAGTCATGCAGCTAGTGTTCACTGGATGCCTTTCAGGTGGAAGCTGCAGTCCTAGGTGCTGGGGCTGCACTTGTGAGGGGGACTAACAGTCCCGTTCTTGGGAACTTCAAGTCTAATGGTGAGGTCAGCATGCAGACAAAAAGGTAGAATGTTAGCAAAGTTGCAGGCATATGGGCATGCACACCCAAAGATTCCACCCTCATTCGGTGGGAGTCAGAGAAGGCGTTCTGAAGGAAGTGGCAATGTCTACACTGAGATCTAAAGGCTAGTTATGGGTTAAACAATTCATACGAAGGAGAGCTTCCCTGTCTGCAAAACAACAGGTTGGAGTGACAATGCTTTCGCTTCCTTGGTTCTCATAGTCTTTGCTGTGTATTACACAGCTCAACTCAGGGACACATGCTGAGCAGACAAACTAGTGACAAATTCTCCCTGACCAAACTCTAACCAGGCTCCTCAGAGCTTTCTTCTCCATCAGGTCTCAACCTTGTTCTATACAGAGCTGAACAAACACTAACATTATTTCTACCGGCTCAAAGTGCTTGCCGAAGAAAACTCAAGGCTGCCAGAAAAAAAAAAATGTACTGTTTGTTTCAGCCAACACATAGGGATAGGGCCTCTGTCTCCCAGTTTCTGTGGGAGAATGGAATCCTAACTTTGATAACGGCCAGCTAGCAGACATGGCTGGTTTGATCACACATAAATAAAATAGATACAATAAATAGGGGAGGTGCAGATACTCCCTAAAGAAGTCATGAGGAAAAATAGGCATTGGCTTGGAGAAAAGGGAGAGGTGGAGGGGTGACAAGGAAAGCAGGATGTAAAGCTACAGACCAAGAGGAGGGTGGTGCATGGTGGAATCTGCAAGGACAGTGGAAGCTCTTCCACACACTTTGCTTAAATAACTGGCTGTTCTTTGTGTTCTTCAACCAGCGCTCTTTATTCCCTGTAGAAACATACTGACAGGCTTATCCTTCCTTGTGAATTTTCACTTCCCTAACTCCGCTCGCCTCCTGCTCACCTCACTCCCCATTCTCTCATTCTCACTTTAAAATAATCAATCCCCTCTGTATAAATTGAAGCTGAGTGCAGTTCAGGCTAGATTCTTCTCTGTAGCAATAGTTTTTACGAATTAAAATCCATCCTCACTTTAATTTGTCTCTGGCTTTATCTTTGACACTGGAGAGTAGCCTACTAGCCCTGGGCCCATGCAAGCGCTGTGGATATCAGTCAGTTCCTACAGGGAATAAAGAGCACTGGCTGAAGAACGCAAAGGACGATCAGTCAGTTAAGCAAAGCTCTTCGGAAGAGCTTCTCTTGTGCTTGCAGATTCCACAATGAACCGTCCTTCCTCTTGGTCTGGAGCTTTCTGTACTGTTTTCTTTGTCATCTCTTTCCACCTCTCCCATTTTTTCCCAGGCCAATACTTAATTTTCTTCTTGACTCCTGTAGGGAGTATTTTCATCTACCCTATCTATCTCTAACTTGCATTATTCTCTGAATTTTTATGCTAGACCTCTGTTCCTTTCTTGTGTTTTCTGCCACCCCTGTAAAGATGGCTGAGCCACAGGATGAAAGGAGCCTGGGTTCCCTCTTCTCTGCCTCCCACGTTTACAAGAGCACACATTGATCTCTGTTGTATTTTTTGATGACTTCTCTGCCCCTCCCGCTAGCATTCAAGCACCTTGATGGCAGGGCCTGTGTCATATTCAACGTTGTTTTCTCAGCACAAAGCCCAGTGTCGGACACATAGTAGTTTTCCACTAAAGGTTTGGAGAAGGATTTGAAATCATTTAGAAACTATTATACATATGGTCTAATCTCACAGTAGGTAGCAGATAAAGAGTCACAGTCCAATAATCAAAATAGTCTGAGATATTTATTTGCATTTCTCAAATGCAGCCAATGTAACCACATAGCCTAAAATCTCTTTTTTTAAGCTTTTATGTGCTTAAGTTTTTCAGTATCTGGTTTTCACAGACATTACCTTGGGGGAAAGAGTATGCAGAATCACATGTGGAAGGTTTTTATGGACCAGTCCTGGAAATGGCACATATTAGTACTTAACATTTTTCAAGCCAGAACTCAGGAGTTCCTCCCTCTTCCAGTCACGAAGGAGGCTGGGAAAGGTCCTGTAACTGTATCTTAGGCAAAGTAAATTGCTGGGTCATGGGCTGTGCATTAGGAATAAATACCCAGAGCCTCAGAAAGGGTGATATGGATAGAAGGGATGGTGAATGAGTCCACAGGGCCAGGGAGTGTCAAAGGAGAAAGCAGGAGGGCAGATGATAGGTGGAGTGGACAGGTAGGCTCAGCTCCGACTGTGAAGGACTTGAAGGGCATACAAGCCGCTTGGGATTCTCTCTCTTTCTCACGGTAACAGGGAGCTCCTGATAGTTGTTAAGCAGAGAAGCAACTTGGTCATGTCTGCTTTAGAATGATGACTCAAGCAGGCAGGTAGAAAAAGAAATGGAGAGAAAAACCTGAAAGGAGGAAAGCTATTCTGGAGGCTGTGACAATGGTCATCACTATTCTCCTCCCCTTCTTCCCCCCAAAAGCCTGACGTAAAAGCTAGGGCTATGGCCTGGGAATGAAGGGAAGTGGGCTGGCTGACAGTCTTCTGTTCAGCTGATGCTGAGGAGGAGGAGGAGGAGGGAGGAATCTAGGGTGGTCTTGGGACTGGCCTGTGTGGCCTGGTAAGCGTGTGCTTTGTTGTGAATGCAGAGGGGGAGAGACCGCTCTGATTTGTGTTTGGTGAAACATTGTTGAAGGAGAAGAGAGGAACCCAACCCTCCCTCCCCAGCACCTGAAGTATGTAAATGCTTGCTAACTTGACTGAAGTTTTGAGTCTCCTAGACTCTGACAGAGTCACAGTTCCTAAGTAGTGTCACGTTTCTTGTGTAGGAAAATGATTGAGCAACCTTGTGATGATACCTGAAAGTCTTCCTTTCCCAGCGTATGACCTCACGTACTTGAACACCCCAGTTTGCAACCATCCAATCCATGGTTGCATCATCTTTCAGGGTGAGCATACTATGCAGGGAGTTGAAAAATCAGACCTATCGTCTCTGAGAGAAAGTCCTACCAGAATTGACGGTTGGATAAATTGAGGAATAGTTACGCATGTTCCTTGGTGACCTTGCTGTGCTGTGCTGTCTAAATTTCTCCCATTTGCGCACACTCTGTGAACCAGGGCCTGTGTCCCCAGATCTCATTTTGATGAGAAATTTTGTCCACTGCTTGAGCGTTTACATCTTACCTCCCCTAACTCAGTGATTAAATATCGCTGTGCAAAAAGTTTTCATTAATCACTGCAGATATCATGTCATAGAAGGCAATGACAAAATCTTCTGCAGACTCCTGGGCCTTTCTTTGCCATCATCATCCTTTTTATTCCCCTGCCAAATGCAAACATTTATCTTCCTATGGCTAGGCTGGAATGATTCCCTAGTACCCACAAATTCATCACTGGCTGTCTCACAGACAAGTATATTTCTTACATGAGATTTATTTCCACCTCCAATATTTTTGCTCTCTATCTAAACTAAGAAAGCAACACATTTACTGTACTTAACAAAAATCCTTTGCAAAAGTGGTGAGGTAGGAAAGAAATGAGAGGGAGCTTTCCGGATTTTTAAAACTTGGTTTTGACCCTTTCTTACTTGGGCAAATTTCTTAACATCTCAAAGCCTCAGTTTGCTAATTAGGTTAGCTAATTTATAAATTCTAGTGATAGTAATAATAGCCTTGCCTATCCACCGCATGGAATAGTTGGATTAACTGCAATAACATTTGAGAAAACAGTTTATAAGTTGTAAAGTACTATATAAATGCCGTGTATCAGAATTATTCAATGACATAGTACAAATTTTAGTCTTGAGGGCCAAATGTCTATCTTTTTCTATTCTTTCTTACTTTTTATTTTTTCGAGACAGAGTCTTGCTCTGTCACCCAGGCTGGAGTGCAGTGGTGCAATCTCTGCTCACTACAACATCTGTCTACTGGGTTCAAGCAATTCTCCTGCCTCAGCCTCCCAAATAGCTGGGATTACAGGTGCCCATTGCCATGCCTGGCTAATTTTTGTATTTTTAGTAGAGATGGGGTTTTGCCATCTTGTCCAGGCTGATTTAATCTCAGGTTCTCTACCCACCCTGACCTCCCAAAGTGCTGGGATTATAGGTGTGAGCCACCATACCCAGCCACATTCTTTCTATTATGCATATCTTTTCTTCATTGACTTTAAATATTTATTGAGTACCTATTTTGATGACAGTTTTGTACTAGAATCAGGATTTACAGTAGATACAACAGACAATCGATATCAGCTTTAAGATCAAAAACAGCGGTGAGAAAATGGCATTAACATCTTGTTAGAAAATAAACATAGCTTGATGTAGCATGTGTGAAAAGGAATGGTGTATGGTAGTGATTCTCACACTGTTTGGACAGGGGACTCACCTGGGGACCCACAGAAAGTACTGGTTCTAATTAAATCAGCATATTTGGGAATACACTGAGAGACTTGTGGTTTGTTCTTGTTTTTCTTTTTTAGAAAGCTTTCTTGAAGAATTCTCAGACAGCCAACTGCACCAATTCCTTCCTGGAACCATCATCATAGATTACGTGAGTGTAGGAGTGCAATGGAGAGTGCTCAGTGAGGACCAAAGAGGCTGGGGAGGCCGTGGTTGGCTTCCTGAAGAAGGTGGGCCTTGAAGTGGGACGGGTAGGAAGGGTGACAGGAAGGGCATGCACCCAAGACTCTTTTCACTTCCTTGACCTGGCTGACCCTAACTACACTGTCAGGGTGCAGCAATAATGCCATCTCCTCTGGTGAGGGTTTTCTGACCTCATGAGTTAGGGATGGGGTATCTTTGGGTTCCACAACACCCTGTTTACTTATCACATCACCACTCATCATGCCAATTTATAATTCTTTGCTCATTTACATGCCTTTGCTCTAAGCTATCGGAGAGGAGGGAAGTGTTTTGCCTATCCTTGGCACAATGTCTGGCACACAGTGGGCATTCAAAAATGTTTGTTAAAAGAATAAGAGGTGAGAGCATTCCAGGCAGGAAACCTCACAAGCCAGGGTTAAGAAATGGGATCAGCATTGCTGTGTTTGAGGGCGTGGAAGCAGGCCATGCAAGGATGGTCCAACTGGAGAATAGAGAGGAGTAAGGTTGGTTTCATTCCTTCACCATGTGCAGGTTGAGCACCTCCAATGAACGAGGCATTTGCTAATAGGAAAAAAAAAACCAACAACCTCTCTCTAGTGAAGAAATAGATTTGTAAACAAAAAATTATGGGCCAGCTCCTGCCAAGAAATAGCACAAGGGAAAGAAACAGCAGTAGACAGACCAGAGAGTCACAGCAACCTAGAGCGTGGATGACACACTGCTGAGAACTGTCAGGATGGTGCAACTGAGGACAGGACATTTGAACCTGCTCCTGATGGAGAAGTAGGATTTTATCTGGCATCGGAAAGGAGGAAAGGGCAGGATACTTACATTTTGACGTCTCTGCCTGTGATCAGTAAACCTTCAATGATGGGGAACTTGACACCCGAGGCAGAAGCCCATTCTGTTTTGGTTGATTGAAAATATTAGAGAGAAGGCTTGTCAGGCAGGCTGTGACTGTGATATGGGGCGTATGTTGATGTATATGAGGCAGGTTCTGACTCAATACTCTCCACATTTGCATGTGAACTCTTGTCAACTGGCACTAGATTTTTGACCTTAGCCTTTGTGAAGGGCTGTTTATCTTTCTCACTACTGTATACCCAAGGCTGGCCCATTGTGTCACCAGAGCAGACACACATAGAGATTTGGTGAATAATCAAATACATCCCAAGAAAGAAAGGCAGTGTTCCTAGAATGCTCTTCCACTGCAAGGAGTGGCCCGAAAGCTTAGTGAACAGAAAAGCAGAGGTGGGTTTTCTGAGATGGATTTAAGCAGCCTTAAGCCATGAGCACTGTGGTTATGGTCCCACTTGTCCCCAATATCTATCTTAAAACTGCCCATGACTTCTTCCCTCGTTTTACCGGGGATGTGGGAGGATTGGTGCTGCAACGTGGAAGAGACTGGCCAGTGCCTCCTCGGGTCAGTGAGCATCTCGTGGTAGCTCATTCCAGGCCCTAGTCTCTTTGTAGGATGTAAAATAACAATATCAAAGAAATAATCCTCTGTTCTATTTTTAACAGGTAGGGGAGAGTTGAGTAAGTGAATAGCTCTTGGAATTGAATGTATGTTCTAATGGAGAATTGTATACTATTATGATTTCAGAAATAAAAACAAGAGATATGTTTCTGTCATCTGGGCCGGCAGTGGAAGGGGTAGTAAATTGAAAGACAGGAACCTGAGTTCTTTCAGACTTACGCCTCACTTGAATAACAAACATGGCCGAGTCAGGTCACCTCTCTGGAACTTAGATTATTCATTGAAAAGTGATGGAGTTTATTTAGGTTCTTAAAACTTAGAGAGCCCGGAAAGACATGGGGAGTCACTAATGTGTTTTAAGAGGGAAAATGACATGCGTCTTTTTTTCTTCCCTCCTTTTTATTTGACATGGATCTTAAGCCACTCCAGCAACTGTATGAGCCATTTGTATGTGTGTGCATGTGTGTGCGTGTGTGTGCGTGTGTGTGTATTCTAACCCTGAGACAAGTAATATATTTAATCAATTGCTCTGGAATTATTAATAGCAGGTTTTTTTTGGTCTTTTGCTTATATTTTTATGATCCTATTTTTTTTTAAACCTCTTTAGCTTAATTTAAAAAACTATTTTAGTATTTATATCAGCCTCATAGTCAAACTCACCAGGTATTCTACCAGTCTGTTTTTTGTTTTCTTTTTCCTGGAAACCTCTTTTTCTGGACTTCTTTGTCTTTCTGATACAGTCTGGACTGGTGGCTCTCCAGGGCTCACTGCACAGCTGTCATCTTGGGACTTCCCTTCATCCTTTTCCTATGTTAGCTCTCCTGTTTTCTAGTTCCTATTTTTGAAAATTCTTGATGTATGTCCTCACTTTGGTGGAGAATAACATGTGGTGGTTCCCAGAAAAGGAATGTAAGGAAAGTCTTTTTTTTTTTGAAAAGTCACATATATAAAAATGCATTTTCCCAATACTTAACGCTTAAATGACAGTGTGTCTGGTTATGTTTAGAACCCTCAGAATTGGGAAGGCTTTGTTGCATTGATTTTTGGCTTTCACTGTTGCCTTAAATAATAGAATACTGATTCTTAGTCTTTAGTACATCACTTCTGTTTTCCTTTTTTTTGTTGTTGGTTTTCGAGTCTTCTCTTTAGTCCCTGAGTTCCCAAATGTGACAATAATATGCCTTTTCCCATTAATTTTGCCAAGCAGTGAGTGATAACACTCAATTTGGAAACTCAGATCCTTTTGCTGTGGAAAATTTTCTAATATTATTTATAGTCTCATTTCCTCCCACCTCTTTTTCTTTTCCTGGTTCTAGAATACTGTATATTGAATCTCCTGGATTGGTCTTTTAATTGCCTTCTCTTTTTTTTTTTTTTCATATATTCTATCACTTGGCCCACTCCCCAGACACTATCTCCAACTTCCTCTTTCAACCATTCTATTGAATTTGTCTTTCTGCTGTTATACTTAGAATTGACAAGAGTTCCATCTTTTTCTATAAATATTTTATTACAACAAGTCTTTTGTAAAAATGCACTTTATTCTTTCCCTTGATATATGAGGATATCAACTATAAGTTTCCAAGTTTTTTCTGTATTTTACTTTTTTGTTTCTGGGTTGTGTTACTTTAAAAAAATGTTTATTTTGGTCTCTTGTTGTAGACTTCACACAAATGTCTGATAATTCTTAGAAGTCCACTTATGGTTAAGAGTGGTATTCTAAACCGAAGACTGGAAGTCCTAAGTACCCATGGGAGAGGGTCAGAATTGGTACATGCATTACACTGTGTATTAATTTGGTGGGAACCAGGCCTTTCTGTTGGGACACACTCAACTATCAGTGCCTATAAGTCTTTTTAGCAGGCAGTTTAGTTTCTCTAGGAAACTGGTCTCTTGCTTAGAAGAACACACTGTCAAGTATTCCTGGAGCCAGTTGATACTAGCAGAATGGGGAATCTCAAATTTTGATACGTAAACTTTCACTTAATTTTCTTGTTTTCAGCATAGCCCTTTTCCACGATACTTACTTACTCCACATTAGCAGCTGCTCCATGTCAGTTTCTTACATCATAATCCTCCAGTTTTTTCCTGAGTGGGAAAGGTAGTTGGCTTCAGGAGTGGGGACGGGTCCTGAGAGTATATTGCTTGTTAGGGATATTTTGATTAACCCCCCACCTCACACTTAGCTGTGGTGGAAGCAGACCCCTCCAGCTGCCAGCCTCTCCAGAGCTGTGCAGCATGAATGAGCCACATCTTCTTGGCATCCTTTTCTGCAGCACCTGGCATTGAGCTTTCTCAGGCCCACGAATGCCTTCTTCTACCCTCTGTCTTACAGGAATTTGTTGATCCCTATCTCTTTTTCTTGTCTCTTTCCCATTCATTGCCCTTGTAGATTTATACTTTTTGAATTTTTGTAATATTTTAGAAAGGTTTGGAGGAAGAGAACAGTGACAAACATATGGTTTCAATCTATCATTTTAAACCAGAAGCCCAGATGGACATTTTATTAAAACTATTTTATCCTGTCATGCCTGAGACATTTTCAACTACATGTCACTTTACAACAAATATAATGCTAAAATAGAAATGTTTCCTTTGATAACTAAATTTCTCTCTCTGGAGATTTTATATTAAAAGGTAAATCTTGAATTTGAAATAGAGTTCCCACTGATTTAATTTGAGGTGCTGAAACTTGGTTGATCCAAAAATATTTCTAATTCTAGGTGTCTATTGCTACTCTATTTGACTATGATTAGAAATTTTCTCTCACCCACGACATTTTTGTTCATTTGAGACGGGCCAGTTCTGCACTGATCTTCACAATGTTGCCTCCTTTTCCCAGATGTTTGTTTTAATCCTCTGGCCCATTACAGATGACTTGGGAAGTCTGCTGTCCTCTGTAAGTGACTGCTCACCAAATACGAGTTTGGAAACAGAAAGAAAAACAGCTCAAATTATCCATGTGTTCAGAGCACATGAGTTGGAGGTGGGCTTTAAATGCCAGACTCCAGGAAAGACTGAGCTGCATTGCAGAAGGCTGGAAGCAGAATTAGAACAGCTGTTAGAAGGTCATCCCCTCCAGCCCTTGCTTCACTGGATGAATTCCATAAACAAGGCATTTGTGCCCTTTCCATTGCTGTAGGAGTCTGTGTGTTTGAACATTTCTTTTGATTGAACTTCATTCTATAAATACTGAAAGTGCACTGAATATTGGAATACAGGTAAATAATGTATTCTCTCCCTGAAGAACTTCATGGTTTTCTGCCATCTTCATGTGGACAAATTCAGTGTGATCTTTGTTTCAACAAAAGCGAAGCTTATCTAGGGACCCAAGAGAGACTTTTCTATGGAGGTTAAGGGATGTTTCCCAGGGCCTGCCCCTTACTTACAGGTTTGTCCCGTGACTCTTTGTTATAGGCCTTGATGTAAAACAGAATCGAACTTTCTCACTCATTACAGCTCTCTTAAATATAAAGATATTTATTTTACTTTTTCCTGTAACCCAGAGCAGTGCTGATCTTCAGATATTTAAAGAATACATGTCCCTGCTAAATCTCGTCTTTTTTGGGCCACCCATCTCAGATCCTTTGATAACTCCTTATCCGTTGTAGTTCAAGCTCCTCTAGCATCTTAGTAGTCTCCACTGGCTATGCTGTCATTCACCAAAGCCTGGTGCTTTTGGTGTGTTCTCTGTGGCATACAGGACTATTCATTTCCTTGATTTCTAAATACCACATTTTTATGAGTGCAGATTATCAGTGAGTTTTTGTTAGCCAAAGTACAATATTGATTCCTTTAGAGGTTATAGGTCAAAGACCTTTTCACTTATGAATAGCTATTGATTTCTGAAATTTAAGTACAGGAAATTACATCAGCACTCTCAAGTTCTATTTTGTTAGACACATTTATCCCTTAGTACCAATTCGTAGCAATGCTTTTTATCCTGAATTGGTCTTCCATTATATTGAGTATCTTTCTAAACTTTTTTAAATATTAGATTTTTGTTAGTATGAGAGTCTGTTAAGATAGACTCTACTACATTGAAAGATAATCAAGTCCCTGATCCCAGAGGTAATAAAATCCAAAGGATTGTTTCTTGCTTATGTTATATGTCCATTGTGGATCGGCTGGGACTCTGCTCCTTGTCTTTTCCCTCCAGGAGTCAGGCTGAGTGAAATCTTCACCTGCAATGCTGCTGGTACACATGGCAGAAGGAAGACAACTCTGGAAGGTTTTACACTATCAGTTAGATGCTCCAGGGTGGAAGTAACACATGACTTTTGTTGTTTAGCTGGAATTAGTTTCATGGCCTCACCAACCACATGGAAATCAGAAATTGCAATTCTGTCATGTGTTCAAGGATAGTTCATGAGCAGGGACAGTGACTGTCACAGCATGATCTTTATGTTCGTGACACAATAATTAAAAATGTTGGCGAAGATAAAACTTAGAGAGTATTCCTTTAGTACAGTCCTAGAGACCTCCTTGAATTGGGTACAGACACATTAATCAGTACTCTGGGTATATTCTTTCAACAAGGTACAGTTCCATTCAAGTGTACTATCATCTGGGTCATATTTCCTCATCTTCTTCACAGCACATTATGAGAGATAAAGGCAAAACCTTTACTTAAGTTTGTCTGCAACAGGTTAGGTGGCTTGGGGGTGATGAAAAAGGCCTGATTTAAAAAAAAATCTGATTTATGGTTTTTGCCTTATTATCTCTAGTTTTGTGAGCACTGGCAAATAAATATACCTCTCTGGCCCTTAGAGCAGTTGCTTTTTTTTTTTTAATTTACAAAATTAAGATAATTTTAACGATTATAATTCCTTCTAGCTCAAAAATTCTAGGAAATCTTACCCTGCTTTTTATTGCTTCCAGTAACTCCTCACAAAATAAATAAGGTACTTCTTCTATGAATAGCTTTTAGGGAACCGTTGCAGGTGCCAGTGATCATTCATTCTGTTTCTAGACTATCACTCCCAGATTACAAAGGGGAGGGAAAAGACCAAGATACAGGACTGGGTGGGCTTCTGAGGCACAAATGGAGGCGGACATGGTTTTTGGTGTTGAGAACACATACAAGAGAGAAAATGGAGTATTGCTTTTAGGGAGCACTGCAAACTCCTCAGCAGTGAATATGTGCAAAGCATTCCAAGTGTAGTAAATTATATTACCGTTTCCAATTTGCTATCTTTCCTGTGAGAATGTTACACTTCTGTGTCCCATCAATGTTAGGCTGGACTTTTTGATTTCCTTTGGGCAGCAAAATGTGGGAAGAAGGCGTGTGTGCCGAACAGACTCACTGAGAGACATCACATAGTTCTGTCATTGCTTCTTTCTCCACTACACAGAATGGCATGTCTCAGATAGATTTTCTCCTTCAGTCTGGGCTCAAGAAAGAAGAAGACCTATGGGGTAGAGCTACCGCCAATCGATGGCTGAAATGTAATATGATGGAGAAATGAACTTTTGTTAGTTGCCACTGGGATAGCGGGATTGTTTCACTGTGTGACCTAGTGAAAAGTGACGGGTACACTAGACTGCCCAAGAGGTGGTTGGAATGAGCCTTGGAACCCAAGATCAGAACCTACCAAACAGCTCTAAGAGAAGAGGAATTTTATTTAAGAAATATATTAACTGAGGGGCCATTTGGTTTGGGGTGAAAGGGTTTTCTAACTAGTGAAAGAGCTATCTAATGATAGGATATTAATTAAATTAATTCATTATTGGTCACAGAAATAGGAATATCTGTGAACTAGCAAGATGAACACTAAATCAAGGAGATAAAGAAGAAAGCAGGTGTTAAAAAATGAAGATATCCAGTTGCGGGACTTATAGGAGACTTCTTCTCTGAGATAAATAGCTTTGTTGATGTAAGTCTTTGTGTTGAGCTTTGAAGAGGTAGGATATCTTGATTCCAGAAAGAGTCCAAAGCAGTCTCTGGCTGCTTTATCACAGAAAGGAATACTGAAATCTTGCTCTTAATAAATGGTCCTGTCATATAAAGATGCTTTCTTATTCACATAAGGAGAAGACAGACAGAGATGGGCTGTCCAGAATTCAAGCACCATCTCCCTGATTGATTGCAAACTACTCACTGACACAGTGGTAGAATGCACTAATAGAGCAGGGGAGCAGGCTTTCTCTTTCTGATAATAACACAAGCTGATAAAATATGTTCCACCAAGTGTCTTGGTATTTCCCTTTATCAGAAAAAGAAATCCTTCACAGCTTCCATCTCTCCTTTATCACATTTCTCTGTGTAATTGGAGCCACAGGGTTGGACTACATTAATCTACACTCCGTTAGGCAAGACTGGGTCCTCATCAATATCTGAGACTGAAAGTAACAAAAATCTCAAAACGGAAGTTGGGAGGAATATTGTCAGGTTGGTATAAAGGATTTGACGCTTATCGAGAAAATAAGTATGACCCTGTTACTCTACTGTGAGGGCTCCCATATCTTTTAGGAAAAAGGCCAAGGTGCCCAGTTTGCTTCGCTGGAGTCATTCTGATCAACCTGCAGTTTCCCAAATACGCCATTTCATTTCACGCTCTGTGTACGCCTTCCCTTCTCACCTTCCCAGACTCTTGCCTGTCTTCCAAAGTGCAGTCCAAGAGCTCTGCCTCAGACTTTCCTCACCTGCAGTGTGATTTCACACATCACTCTGAATGTTAATCAGTGAGTGGGTTTGTAGTTCTCCTCCACTAGCATTTAGCTGTGCCAGGATGGGGACCACATGGTATTCCACATCGCTTCCTCAGTGCCTGGTACTATGTCTGGCACTTGGCAGATGCTCAATGAATGTTGAGTGAATGATTGTTCATTTGCTCTACAATCTCCTTTCTCTTTCTTTTAATTTTGGGGAAGGTTCTGGCCACAGAATCTTGTCCTCCATCTCTCATTTAGCTCTTCTGCTACCTCCAGGTGCTGTCATGGCTCCAAGATAGGAATGATAACCTCGGCCATAAAACAGAGCTGGAGAGAGGGACAGAGAAGTTTTCACAGAGGGTCTGGGCCCCAAGCTTCTGTCTTGAAGGATAAACAGGAGTTTGTGAGGTGCATGAGGCAGCAGGAAAACATGTACAAAGACATAGAGATATAATACAGAATATCAAAATATCAATTTTATCATTTGCTGAGCACATATTTTATGATACTCTTGTTGAGTATTTATGTACAACATCTGGAAGTCTGGCAACAGATTTACAGTGAGGTACAACCTTTTCAGGATTCCAAAGGGAATATAATTTAAACAACAAATTGTTGCTCAGAAAAACTCAGTGATATGTCCAAGGTCACATAGATCTCGAGGGGCAGAGCTGGAATTCCAACCCTCTAAGCTTTTTTCACCCCTCAGAGTTGTAGATGTGTGATAGTTTGGACTTGCTTCGTGACTCATATTCATCATTATTTAAATATGTATGTTTGACTCTACAAATGTGTATATTTGCTTTGAAATCTAAATTTTATGTTTGCTGAGCTCTCCTCTCAAAAAGCCACAAGGCATCATGATTAAGACAGTGGTCACAGCCAACGAGTCCTGATTCCAGTCTCAGCTCTGTCATTTATTTCAGGTGTGGCCTGAAGTAGTGTTTTACAGACAGGAATGACATGACTGATATTTGTTAGGCTATTCACAGTTGATGAACATCAGTAGTTTTCACAGTGCTAACTGCAATTAAAGGTGCTGCATGCTGATTTAGACTCAAAAAGTGGGCTCGAAATAGTTAAATTGCAAAACCCAAGTTGGGGATGTTGGCAAATTGTATAATGTAAAGCGAATCAAATGAGTTGTCTTCTCGGGGAAACTAGTTAGTGTGGAAGTTGTCCTCTGTCCTACAGGGCGCACTGTGGTCTACAGTTCCATGGAGTGTCACAGTATTGCATGGTGTGAGGGCAGTGAGAGAACAAAAGGAGAAGGGACTCAAGAAGGCACATGGTAGCTGCCTGGGCATTGCCCAGAAGGCATGCTTGGGTGAAGGCTTTCACAGAACAGAAGGGCCCACATGCGGGAGGAGCGGCAGACTCACTCCAATATAGCAAATGGCCTGCGCTGCATTTCTGCTGGGACACTGGGCTTTGGCTTGATGTAACATCACATAACATTACATGACTTTTCAACTGTCAATAACTTATTCATTTCTAATTTGAGGGTCTTTTCCGCTTATTTACTCATGTTTAATAAATTTCCACATTAATTTAGAAAAACCAAAACAAAGTAATAACAATGTGTATTGTCAATAAATAACTAATACATTTCAAGTAGGCCATCATTTAAAGGAATTGCATTTGGCTTTCAAATAATCTCTGAAAATGCCCACTCCTCAGACCACAGCCCCTCATGGTGCGATTTCAAAGGGATACTCTAGTAATACTGAACAACAATACTAGCTGCAACTTATTGATGACCACATGTCCTTCCCCGTCTCTTATCTCACTCGTCACAATAGTAAAATTCCCATTACTGTAGATGAAGAAATAGAGTCTTGTATATTTAAGATAATACCATGTTATTCCTGGACTCTTAAGACACAGCTTGGAGTCAGGCAGATCTTTGTTCATGCTCAGTTTTGTTGCATACTAGCAAAGTTCTTCATGCCTCAGTTTCCTCTTCTGTAAAATGGGAATAATAATGTGTACCTCATAGAGCTGTTGTGAAGAGTCAAGTAATTATTGGAGTCAAGTTATGAGAATTATTGGATTTATTGGTAGGAATCTACGGTTGGAAGCAAGCAAGGCATGATAGCCTGTACCCACTTCCACACTTGCTGCAGAATTGGAATAGAGCCAGCCCTTGGATGTGTGTACCAAACGCATTCGTCTTTCTGATCATTCCCAGCTGGGTTGATTGCTTTCCAGAAAGGCAGGAACTTTTCTTCTTTATTCTGGTGTACTGGCTGAAATGCCTTACCAGTTGCCTTCGGTTTGGAGAGTGCCCCCTTCTCTAGTCAACTGCATCTGCGGTACTGTGGGCTGGGAATTTGTGGCTATGGAGGCCCTGTCTGTCTGTCTGATTGCCTGGAGAAGTGCTTCTGTTTTCAATTGTTTGGAAGTTCTCAGTAGGGGCTACTTATCAGCATCAACAGATGAGTGGCTAATATATGCCCATGTTTGGTAAATTTTACCTTGAGAGATTCTGCTTCAGCAGCATCTGGAATTTGTGTTTTGAAAAACCTTTACTCATTGATTTGGATGCACAGCCTATTTGAGAATTACTGAGGGATGCATCTGGTCCAAGGAGAATTGAGTGTGTTTATCAGATACCCTCTTCATTGTGGCTCTCAGAGGGCCTTTTTAGTCTCACATGGTGCATCTGTAAATAGTGACTTTAATAGTGATTGAATTTTTACATATGTTAGGCCATTGAATTCTGTCCACAACCCATAAGGCAGGCAATATTGTCTCCATTCTACAGATACAGAAACTGAAATCCAGAAAGTGCTGTAATTTGCACAGCCATTCAGCAAACCTAGTGTTCTTACATAGATTTCCCTGGCTTCAACTCCAGGACTGGACTCTTTCTCCTACAATACAGGGAGGTGAAACAGGTGAAACAAAAGGTCTATTCATTTCACCGAGGTCATGAGCTGAATTAAATTACCCTAAAAGTCATACTTTAAGGTGCCACAGTAAGGATATTTTGATAAGTTCAGGTCAATGCCTTGTAATGTGAGCAGGCTTTATGGAGGAGGTGATTTCTGACAAGAGCTTTGAAAGAAGGACCCCATTTAAATTGGAGGTGAGGAGGTGGGTGTGTGGTGCATGGGCGTAAGGTGAGGGAAAGTGGAATGAGAAGAGCCTCCAACACACATGGCTAATGCTTTTGGGAAAGGGAATCAGAGACAGCAGAGAACCTTTGAGAAGGGGTCAGGGAACCAGCTTACCTTTGAAATTATTTGAACCACCCCTTGAAATAGGAAGCCCTTAAAAAATATTCAAGTAACTTCTCTGCATTCTCTGGTTGATGAGCTTATGGACTTGACATCTCCTCTAGCAATCTGACTATTAGAGCAGAAAAAATGCAAAATTAAACACAATGATTGAATTGAATTCACCTCTGTTGATATGGGGAGGGATTTCTTCCCTTGCATTTATTCAAGTACTAGTTGGATGGCAGGATATAATTAAAAGCTAATATTAACCTCCCTAAGAGAATCAGCTCAATCACAAGAAAATTTAACCTAAGAGTTGAATATGTGTATTTATTATAATCTTCAATGATATTGGGGGTAAAGTTAGGAGAATTTCTAAAACAAGGTTTTAAAATATAATTTCAAAGATACTCAAACTGAAGTTTCTCAGTATACTCAGTCATATCTTCATTCAGTAAACATTTCTGGCTACCTGCTCTGTGTTCCAGACACTGGGTTAGTTATGGAGAAGACAGATCGTCCTTCTCTGCTCTCATTGAGTAGGAGGAGGCAGAAAGGCAAACAGAAATTTTTAAACTGTGTTGTTTTTTTTTTTCTACAGCAGAGCTGTGCTTAGAGGCTAAGTTTGCACAGAGAAGAGAATTCAGTCTAGGAGGAGCTTTATAAAAGATCAATATAACTTAGCTAAGCAGATCAGTGCCTCGTATGTGCAATGCAGATAAAAGAGAGAATGGGGAAGTCAGTGTGTCATCAACAGTAACAACAATTGCAACAGCAATATCAACAACAACCAAACACAGCTCAGTATAAATGCAGCCTTGAACTTAGAATGTGAGCATGGAGCGTGGTGAGATGAGATAAGGATGGGAGGCAGAGGTATGCTGTCAAGGGCTGAGTTTGCTGGGTTCATAAACTTGGATTTCACCCTAATGGGGAGTCAGTGAAGATCCAGGAATGGACATTGTTTTCTGTTTTGTGTTTGCTTTAAGTACAAAAGTAATTTACTAGTGTCTACGGTTGATAAAGATACAGGGGTAAATGTAAGGAATCAGCTCAAGGATGAGAACTAAGGGTTTGACATTTCCAGGACTCTCCTTCGCACATCCCTCCCCTTCTCTCTGAATGTCAGCCTTAGCCTTCTCCATTGCAGTCAGCCTTTCTCACATGCCTGAAGACATGATAAAGAGTTTATTTTCTCAGCATCTGTGGCACGGTTCTAGAGAAAGACTCCAGTTGGCCTTGTGTGGCGATCCATCCTTGATAGTGATGGAAGACACTTGACAGACTGGATATTAAAAAGCTCACATCAGAGGATAGTTGGGAGAGCAGCAAGAACAGAGGCAGGGAAGAGAGAGGTGATGAGTCCTGAATCGATACAGTGACAAAGAGCATGGCGAGGAGGGATCAAGGATATGAAGGAGGCAGGAGTCATAGAACTTGAGGATGGCATGACGGGGAGAGGGAAGGGAATGAGGAGTGTGAGGAATATGGTGTTGCCTCAGTTTCCTACTTGATCAAGTGGGTAAATGGTTGTCCTATTTACTACGGAAGAGAAGCAATGTATAATGGGAAAGAAAAGATTCATTCTATTTTACTTACTATTCTTATTTAAATGATTTTCTCTGATTTTTTTCAAAGGTGTTAATTTTTACCTTTGATTTAAAAACCTGTAATCAAATTAAAACTTCATTTATATTATCTGAAATGGGTGACATCTTACTAACGTGGATTTCATTAGCAGATTAAGAGATGTAGCTACCTTTCAGTAATTAGTCTGGGAAGAGCAGCTGGGAGAATTTCAAGAGAAGAAGGTGATGTAATATCTAATAAGAAAGCATAGGAATGGTTGGGGTCCATTACCCGAGGTCCATGTGGTAAAAATGGTTTGCATTAAAACTAAACAGGTAGATCTCTTGACAGGTTTTTTTCCAGAAATTTTATATGTTTGTAAGCTTTCTGAACATATTTAGTAACTGTTTTTTTCTTTTTCTTATAAATCAACATAGTTTAGACCTTTTGCTAATTCAGGCTGTACTTCTAGTAGTTTGAGCTCGCAAGATTTATTGGACTTTGACTTGAGATGTTGAACACTAACATTTTATGCACATAATGTATCTTCGTACATCATCTTTCCTCTGCCTCAAATGTTCTTTATCATATTTTGTACTGAGAAGCTTCTAACTTATCCTTGAAGACTGAATTCAAATGTTACCTTTTCACTGTGATGATATCCCCTAGAAGAAATTAGTCACTTTTCCCCTAAGTCTTAGCAAGGGGTAGCCCAGTGGTTAAGAACATGGAGTTTGGCTTGACCTGTGTTCAAGTTCACTTCTGTGAAACATTAGGCAAATTACTTGACCTCTCTGAGCCTCAGTTTGCTTACTGTCCAATGGGATTAATACAGTGCTTTTTAAGGTTGTTGTGAAAACAGAATGATATGATAGATGTGAGAGGCTTAGCACAGTGTCTGGCAGACAGAAAACGCCCAGTAAGTGATGAATGAGGAAATGAATGAAATGAGAAACATGTGCTCAAAGAATGGCCCAAAATAAAAGGCACCTACATGCTCTGTTTGGTTGCTAGATGGTTGTTACAATATTTGACAGTGGAAATCCCGATATTCAGATTAATGTCTTCATGTTTATTGAGCAGTTTGAGGTCTCACAGGGGGTATTGTTTCTCAGTACTGTATTTATTCTTATCTCAATGTGATGATAATTCCCCTTTCCAAATTGAAGTATCTTGTCTACCCCATCAGTATACACACCTGTTATATATCCAAAGAAATAATTAGAAAGAACAAGAGACTAAAGGACTTCCTGGATTGTGCTGACATAGAGAACCCATGCCCCTACCTTCGGGGTGTATTTGAGGCTCAGCTTAGCTCATTTTAGTACCCTACAGGAATGGGCACAGGATCCAAGCTGGACCACGCAGAGTCCATTCCTGGAATCTTAGATGTGAGGCTGGGGGAGAGAGGCTCTCTGTGCTAGGAGCTGATCCACCTGTGTTACTTCTCACTGCTGCATGGAGGAAAGCAATCTGCAGTGGGATAAAATGAGGTCAACACACAGAAAAAAACAGTCTTGATGATGTTTGAGTCCCTGAGGCCTAGCCTTGGGCATCCTTGTTAGGTGATCTATACATTCTTTTTTTTTTTTCTTTTTGCTTAACATACTTTGTGTTGGGCTTTTCGATTCAAGACCGTTAACTTAAATGAATTCTTTATGATCTCTGCCACCACCCTATGAGGGTGCTAAAAGAGGTAGCTATTGCTCCTCTTTTTTTTTTTTTTCAGATGTAAAACCCAGGCGCAGAGAGAGAGAGGCTACATGACCTATGCAATAATACACAGCTAAGTGGCAAAACTGGGGTCCAAATTCAGGTCTACTTGATTTTAAAACCTTTGCTGCCTTGATTGCTTCTGTTGACAAGTGGCTCTGATACCTGCCTGGGGCCTTGGTCTTTCAAAATACCAATCTCTGTGGCTGGGGAGGTGCTGTCTCTTTCCTGGGTAGCTCATCACTCTGTCCTCCCAGATTCAAGGTTGAGAGCACATTTGTGTAGTCAGCTCCTATTTTTGTCTGTCTCTACATTATTTGCAGATTTTTATATTTAAACTCTTTCTCACTCCTTTTCTAAGCAACTCAGGGACCGTGAAGAGCCTCTTTGCCAGGCTGCCTCTGACCCATCCTGCGATGGGTCCATTAATCTCCCAGACTGCGAGGGAGGATATGACTGCCCCAGACAGCATTCTTTAAGAGACGGTAAAGACAGCCAGAAGGACATGACTGGAATTTAAACTGCAGTGGCCTGCTTAGGGCAGGAGGATTTGGTCTAGAGGAAAAGCAAGCTGGCAGCTTTATTTAGTTTATTGATTCATTATATACAGAGTTATCTATAATGGCCTGATTTGATAATTTGTGAAATAAGAATGTTCATTGCTGACTATAAGGAGAAATTCTAGGAACAGAAAAGAATAAATCTAAGAGATAGTATGTGTACCTGCCTACATGCATGTTTTATATTCTCATAATGATTTAAATTACATTCAACTGTGTTTATAGGTGTACCTTTACCTGTTATAATTTTCTACTATTTTCCTTATTCATTGTAAAGACTACAAATTATAATAGTATTTCTTTAGGATTTTTAGTTGTCAGTTTTAATCCTAAAATAGTTTTGCAAATATTAAGAATGAGCTAGAATTCTATTCTCAGTCTGCACCATTTGAGTTTCTATGTCGGCTTAGCCATCTTCATGTATAGGTTGCGTGGATTGTAATATTGGGCAGGGCCTCTTTATTTCAATTATCATGCCTTTAAAGCTCTTCATTCCCTTCTCTGAACTAATGCTTCTTCTGTCTTGGTCCCATATGCTTCAGAAGTTTTTGGCTTTTTGGCACCAACATCTCTACTTTCTGATATACAATGCACTTAGAGTTTTTTGTTCAACGTTATCTTTCTGGCTGTATTTCAAATTCTGTGCATCCCCTGAAACAGGCTTTTGTACATTTGTGTTGAACAGGTATTTGTTGAAAGAAGCAATGAGCTATAACCTCCTATAGCATGTCTTCAGGGTCACTCAGGTCATTTGGACTGACTGGGAAGTAGGAAATGGGGCATAAGTGGCCTCCCATTTCCTCCACTGTGGTAGGTGTCAATCATGCCCCTCCTGTGGTGTGCCATACTCTTGTATCTTTATGGGAGTAGACGGAAGGTTGTAAACGGCTGCCTATAGGGATTTCTAGTATCCACCCTAGTGTATTATGGTTATATGTCATCATATCTACTTCCTCCATTGAACTGTAAGGTTCTAAGGTTTAGGGGATAAGGTCTTATTCATTGCCCAGTGTCTTCATTGGCAACTTGTTTTTGGTAAAATTGCAATTATTTGTTGAGTGCTGACTATGTGCCACATATTATAGTAAGCACATTCCCTATGATTTGTTATTCCTCCCAACATCATATAAGGTAAGACTATTATTACACCCATTTAAAGATGAGAAAACTGGAGATAACAGGGATTTTAAGTACCTGTTGAAAATCATGCCTACAACACTGTAAATGATTAAGGCACAGATTCACATTCAGGCTGTACAGCTCTATTCTTAACCAATACTACCACTCATATATGTTTTGATCAAATTAGGTTTCAGGTTCACAAGTAAGCCCTGTCTGAGATCTCAAGAGAAAGAAATGCAAGTCATTTGAGACAAGGTAAGAGAGTTAGACAAGCACACCCAGAGACAGGCTAAGTGGGCATATGTCATTTTGCCTTGGAATGTGGGCATCTGGAAGGGTGAAGAGGGATGTTCGCAGTTCCTCCTTGATGCACGTGTTTAGACCCAAGTAGGGTGCCTTATGCTTGGGGAAGCAATGAGTACCTAGTAGATGGTAGTGGCAGTTGGGTGACAGTCCTATGTCACATGAAGCCAGTTTATCGTAACGGTTAACAGCAGGTGTTGTAAAGGCAGATAGTTTGGCTTAGCATGGTGCCTGATATGTGGCAAATGCTCAGTACTATGCATACCACCATTTGAGAGTATTTCAATTATTCAGAGCAAACACTGTATGTCCACGAAGATCAGGACGCTAGTGCATTCTCATGGAGCTGAGGTTCTACAGAGGCAGGAACCCCACCAGAAGAATGATTTTATCTCAGAGTTAACTGCTTCCTACTACCTAGGATGTATAGTTGCCATGCTTGTGCAATACCTGGACTGCAAAGAAGGAGCAGTGTAGCCTGGCCCAGTGCTGAATCCTTCCCATCCTGCTTGTGGCCATTTCTGTGAAGAAGTTATGTCTGTTTTCATTTCTCTTATCCATTAACTCACGCAAGGCATTTTCCAGTTAATTGAATTCACTAGAAGGCTGCCTTCTGTGATTAGATGTCCTGCAGCCTGAGCTGAGAGGAAGAAGGGAACAGGCAGACAGGCAAACATCTTGGTGAGTGCGATTCAATCTGCTGCTAAATTGAATCTGTACATTTCTGGTTTCTGTTCTCATTCACCACCTGCAGTGATATGTTTAAAATGCTCCTGACACATCAGCAAGGTGGGCAATGTGCCAAGACCACGGCTATGCAGTTTCACTTCATTTTGTATATCTCTCTAGTAAATATCAGGTAGCATTTCTCCTCTTCTCTCTACACTTGCAATTCCATACTGGAAAAAGATAGGACTGCAGTATCTGTCCCAAATTCATCTTTGAATTAGGTTTTAATGACATCAGCCCTCCTCAAATTTTCCTCTGTCCAGAAGAAAATTGGTAGACCTAGGAGCTCTTAGTTTTGGAGCTATCATTTTACATTATATCAAACACGTTCATACATCTAAATCTTGCATGATAGAAAACTGATTTAAAGTTTGACCTGTTAAGCTGCAGTCAAGTCAAAGATTTGGAAACATATAATTAAGCATGTATTCATTTTCAGTTTTCTTTCTGTATTCTGTGGTCAACATTTTGTATTGTCATGTTTTACATCTCTTTTGCAGGCCTCTGAAAAGCTCATAGACCCCAGGTCCTGTATCCATAGTGGCTGACAGATTACATTGGTCATGCCTGGGCCACACTGGGAGCTAAAAAGATCTAGATGTTTTATTGTCTGTCCACCATGATGACATTTCCTAAAGTGGAAGAAAAAATTGCTGCTGTGTGACAGCTCAGAGCACAGGGTTTGGCATCAGTATGGAGTCTCTATGACCAGAGCCGCAGCTTCTGCTTTCATTAAAATTTGAATGATGATAGTACATGCTCATTATTGCTGCTTGATTAGTATCTGTGGTGGCTTGCAGTGTGTTGACTTGGGGACGCTGAAGTATCTTTCCCAGAATTCTCTTCCTTGTATGTTTCTGGTTGGAGTTGGTCAACCACCTCAGCAGTTGCCGTGGGAGATGTGCAAGGTGCAGGTGCAGCAGCAGCTCTTTTGTTATTCACACACACTGTTGCCTGTCTGCTGGCTCACCTGGTCGGTGAGGGGTAAGGACCAGGCCTACAACAGTCCTCTGGATCCTTCTTTAGCTTCTCTTCTCTGGGTCCTGGGACAGGTGTATCCAGCAGGAAGTGTACTTGCTTCTGTAGGAAACTCACACTGTCTAGATCAGAATAAAAATACAACTGGCCATCCTCGTGGGTTCCAGCTTAGTCTTGCTCTGCCCTGCTTTACATCCATCTGCCCTCCTTGATTTCCTCCTCTCAGAACTGCACAGGCCAGCATCAGATGCGATGACAACCAGCTCTCAAAACTGTGTAAGATTAAATCCCTGTAGCAAATCACTTTCCATGTTTGCTGGGGTCTGTTTCTCTCATTAAGCCTCGACTGAAACACTATCTACTCATCACTGTTGTTTAAATGAGATAAGACCGGTATAGTGCATAGTTCAGGACCTGGGTTGTGTTAAGTGACTGATAAACATCTCCATTACAATCCCAAAAGACATTATTTGACTAACACAAATCTAAGTCCAGCACCTAACACAGAGCCTGGCACATAGCAGATGCTCACTCAATAAACTTGTTGAATGTTTTTCATCACAAGAGAGAAATGGAACTATAAGTGGCAACACATGGGAGTTGAGTGGGACGTGGTGGAATCAGTTGAGTAATAGGACAACTATATTTAAGAATATTATTTTGAAGAAATGCAATTTATCATTTCAAATTTATAGGGCAGTCACCTAGGGCAACATCACACACTCTAAATTTAAATAATTACTGAGTATGTTCCTTGGGCTCAGTTTGTACAGTTAGATACTAAGAAGTATATTCAAATACAAATAGATGTTTCTATGGTACCTGAAAATAAAACTAATCTCTTAAGAGGTTTGCACATTCTGACAAGTTTCTCTCATCATCTTTCTCTGCTCTGGTGTCCTCTTCATCCTGAGTGAGGGTTCCTTTTCCCCACATGGCCCTCTTGACACCAGAGAGTTCCGCTTTGATCTTCTTCAGCTACCTGTATCATCACAGCTTTTCCCTGGCTCTTGTCTTCACCCTAAAGCAAGCCACCTCTGAAAGCTTACCTCCAGTTGTATAATAAACCACCCCAAACAGCAGTCATTTATTTTGCTCATAAATCTACAAGGTTGTCAGGATGCAGCAAGGACAGCAGCAAGGATAAGGTCTCTGCTCTGTGACATCTGGGGCCTTGGCTGGGATCATTCAAATAACTGGACCTGGAATAGTGGAGGGCTGTCCAGTCATCTCTTTCTTCTCATAGTCCCAGGACCTCTCTTCATGGCCTCCCCACCTGGTGTATCCAGCATTGGTGGCCTCAGAATAGCTGGACTTCTTAGAAGGCTGCTCAGAGGTCTGAATGGAAGCTACAAGGCTTCCGTCTCATCCCCCAAGCTATATACCCTCAGATAATCATTAGTATCATTTTATCAGTAAAAGTAATCCTTATACCCAGATCCAGCTCAGATTCAAGTATATGGAAATTATATACTTGAATATAATTTAAATGGGGGAACTAGCAAAGGATCTGTGGCCCCTTTAAGGAAATGGCTTATGTGATTGTGGAGGGTGAGAAGTCCCACAAGCTAGAGGCTCGGGGAAACCGTGTTGTAATTCAGTTTGATTTTGAAAACCTAAGAACCAGGGGAGCTGGAGGGCAGGAGAACGTGAGGTGAGATGTCTCAGTGCAAACAGTGAGGCAGGAAAAAGGGATGAATTCCTCCTTCCTCTGCTTTTTGTTTTATTCACGTCCTCAGTGGACTAAACGATGCTCATGTACGCAGGGGAGAAAATCTACTTTACTGAGTCCCCCAATGCAAATGCTACTCTCACCTGGAAACTCACTCATAGACGCACACAGAAATAGTGTTGAACCCACTATCTGAGCATCTGGTGGCCCATCAAGTCCACATATAACGTTAACCATCACATACATTATTTTTGACTCCTTTGGTCACCAGCTCCTTTTCTCCCATCTGTCATTCTCTTATTTCAGTGTGCTTATTCATGGAGACCTTGGGTCGTTTGATGTCTCTGTTTTCTTCCTCCCCTAGCTTTATATTCTCCCTGTTCCAGTCTGGACGTCCTGGTCCACCACTTTACCACTCTTGAGTGTCCTTGTCCCTTTAACTTTCTGTCACAGCCTCTCAGCAAAGCCTCAGCCATGGCGCCATCCAAACAATAGTCTCAGCACTCCTTCAGAGGCTGTTGAGAGTGCCAAGGAAACACATGCGTTGGCGACCTGGGGATCTCAGACCCTCCTTAGAACCACTTCTCAGCCCAGGATGCTCCGTCTCCACTCTCTATAGCAGCAATCTCAGACCTTCCCCACTCTCTGACTCCAACGCTGGTGCCATCTCATACTTCCTTCTTCATTCTCAGCAGATGGCCTTGTTTCCTACTTCACGCAGAAAAATAAAGGCTCTCTCAACTTCCTGTACCCTGCTTCTCTAAGACAAACACGTCTGCATCTGCACCTCTCTAGTACTTTCCTCTTTCACTAGCAATGAGGCAGGCGGCCCCTCCTGCTAAGGCTGAGCTCGCTCTCAGTGCTCTGCTCCATCTCTGTCAGCTTTCTCAGGAGCTTTGCTCCATCACGAATTCTTTGTCTCACCTGTATCTTCAGTATCTTCCTTTTAGTGGCACTTTCCTGTGATCGAGTAGGAATATCCATAGCAGGAGAAGCTAATATTTATCAAGTGTTTATGATGGGTCAGACACCACCCAAGCACATGGCATCTCATAACTTACTTAATATTCACCATGTATGTAGTGGGTATTGTCATTATCTCCATCTTACAGATGAGCAAAATGGGATCCTGAGAAGTCAGGGAACAACCTCAAGATGACACAGCTTCTGTATGGTGCTGGAACTTGAATTCCGAGAGTCTGGCTCTAGAACTCTTTGAGTGCTTGTCTGCTACAGTATCTGCCTTGCTGTTTGCTGCTTCATTTCATATACAAATGTTCAAGGAAATAACAAAACACAACATTTTCTTTCTACCATTAGCTACTGCCGTATCTCTTTCTCTTACACCAATTTCTTGAGTTACCATCACTAAATACCATCTTTATGTCATTACTTCATCTTCAACTGCTCCCACAAGTTCACTGAAAATGCCCAGGCACGCACACTCCCACATTTAGATTTCAGTCCTGATTTTTCTTGATATCTTTGTGACACTTGATGTCCCTGACCAGTGCGTGTCCAATTCCCTTCTTTCTTGAATTTCTCATTTTTTCCCCTATGTGTCTGACAGCTCCTCACTCACCTAGTCCAGCTCTTCTACCTCTGTGTTGCTTTTCTCTTCATAGTTTTTGTTCCTTAGGCTTCCACCTGTCCCTGAATCTTACCTCTCACAGTCTCCTCAGGGGAGTGCATCTGTTCTCAATGCTGTCGTTATACAAACTCTATGCTGATTACTCTCAAATGCATACTTCTGTCTCAGATCTCTGCTTGGAGCTCCAGCTCCATTTATAAAACTGCTTGCTGGAGACTTGGCTGTTTAATAGTGTGCATCCACCCTTGGAGGGGTTGGTGGGCCGTGGAAAAGCTAGGGAAGGGAGGTAACTCGATGATGTGACAAAATCCAAGGGAAGCTGAAGAGAAACAATGGCAGTTGTGGATCACTCTGTGAGTCATCAGAAATGGAAAGACACAGATTTGGGATGACCATATAAACCTCCATGTGGCCTGTGAGTGAAGAAATGATGTATAATATAATATTATGGAATAGGATTGTTCTGGTCTTCATAGAAACCGCAAATAAAATATGCACAAAATTATGCTGGCTCTTTTCCTTTGCAAACCTGCTATTCTTGTTATCTTTGAATCAGTGACTTGGTCCATAACTCACCTCATCACCCAAACCGAATTCTAGACCATCTGCTCTTTTTTTGCTTCTCATATCAAATTAGTCTATAAGTCCTGTTGATTGTGCTTCCTAATTGCATTTTGATTTCACTCAGGCTTCTCTCTCATCACTCTGATTGAATTAAGCCAGTCTATTACCATAGCCTGTCTGGACTTTTTTTTTTTTTTTTTTTTTTTGAGATGCAGTCTTGCTCTGTCGCCCAGGCTAGAGTGCAATGACATGATCTCGGCTCATTGCAACCTCTGTTTCCCGGGTTCAAGGGGTTCTCCTGCCTCAGCCTCCCAAGTAGCTGGGATTACAGGCACCCGCCACCATGCCTGGCTAATTTTTTGTATTTTTTTTAGTAGAGAGGGGGTTTCACCATGTTTGCCAGGCTGATCTTGAATTCCTGACCTCAGGTGATCCACCTGCCTTGACCTCCCAAAGTGCTGGGATTACAGGCGTGAGCCACTGTGCCCAGCCCCTTGTCTGGACTCTTTCAAAAGCCTCTTGACTATTCTTCCAGCTGTCCTCTCACTGTCCTTTTAGAATGACTTATCTAAAATGCAAATGTGATTATATTATCCCTTCCCACCTTTTTGCAATTGTTCAACAACTCCTATAGCCTATTGAATAAAATCCAAATCCCTTAGCAAGATTTGTAGGACTCTTCATTATCTAGGTCTGTCTTCTTTCTCCAGCTCCATTTTTTCCAGTCCTGTGCATATACCCAAAGCCTCAACTAAATGCAACACTTTGTATTTCCTCAGCACTCCTACTCTTACCTTCTATTCCTTTTGCCTGAGAGGTCCTTTGGGTTTCATAGCCTGGATACCTTTTCACTGTCTTCCCATCCCTATGCCATGTCACCTCCTCCAGGAAGCCTTCCCTGATGTGGAATTCTGGATTAGGTCTATTCTTCTTGCACCCAAAGGACACTGTAGGAGAATATGTTCCTCTCTATGGGGCTGTAAGTTCCTGAAGGGCAGGGACTGGGTTGTATTTATCTGTATATACCCACTACTAAGCCTGAAGCTTTTCACTTTGTAGAAGGCTCTAAGTTTTGTCAGTTGATGGAGTGTGCTTGGCTAACTCCTTTCATTCTTTCAAGTCATGTTCATTCATTCCTCCCCTAGGCAAGGCCCTCCCTGTTCAAGGTAAAATTAATTACTACTTTTCTGTATTACTCCTAAACACTGTATTTACTTCATTTATATCATTTATACCAACAATAACATCAGTTGAATACTTAGCTATGTGCTTGGCCTTATGATAATTGCTTTAGTGCTGACTTGGAGACTTGATCATCTTTAGTGTCTACAACACATTATGGAGTTGTTACTGTGATTATTTGTTACTTGCATTTTATAAAAGAAAACACTACGGTTTCAAGTACTGTGCTAAGCGCAGGGAATATGGCCTGAGAAAAATGGCCGGAGCTTCTGCCTTCTTGAAGTCTGGTGGGAGAGATGAACATTAAATTAAACATTTCACAAAGGGTAGCAAAAGCTAACGCTTCTTGAGAATGCAGTTTTTGATAGGCATTCTTCTAGGTGCTTTTCATGTGCCATTTTATGTAATCCTTATGAAAACCCAAGGAAGTATGGATTGTCATCTCTACGTGGCAGGAAAGGATACCACAGTTTGGTGGAATGTGGAAGTTTGCCCGTGGTCCCACAGTCAGTGGGAGGAGTGCTAGGATTTGAACATTCAGTCAGCTGCCTGCAGTCTAGTGCTAGCCTATGCTTGTAAGAACTGTGCAATGTTCTCTGAGAGTGTCACAGGGGGCCTGGCTTGACTAGGGTGAGGGCAAAAGCAGGGCTTTCCAGAGGAAGTGACCTGAGGGCTGAGAATCGAAGGATGAGCTGCGGGAGGAAGAGTTTCAGGCAAAGAGAACAGGATTCTTTGAGTTGACAAAAAAAAGTCAAACTAAAATATCTGGAGAGATTTATTCTGAGCCAAATATGAGTGACTGTGGCCCATGACACAGCCCTCAGGAGATCCTGAGAACATGTGTCCAAGGTGATTGGGGTGCAGCTTGGTTTTGTACATTTTAAGGAGGCATGAGACGTCAATCAAATACATTTAAGAAATACATTGGTTTGGTCCAGAAAGGTGAGATGATTCAAAGCAGGGGCTTCCAGCTTGCAGGTAGATCTAAAGTTTTCTGATTGACAGTTGGTTCAGTTTATCTAAAGACATGGGATTGACAGAAAGGAATGTTTGAGTTAAGATAAAGGTTTGTGGAGACCAGAGTTATTTGCAGAGCAAGCCTTCAGGTAGTAGGCTTTAGAAAGAAGAGCTTGTAAAAATGTTTCTTTGTCAGACTTCAAGTCTGTTGATGTTAATGCCAGAGAGGCATAATGAGGCAGGTCTGACCCCTACTTCCCGTTACTGCCCGAACCATTCTTTTAGGTTAAATTTTAAGAGTGCCCTGGCTGAAGAGGAAGTCCATTCAGATAGTCAGGGGACCTTAGAATTTTATTTTTTGCTTACATTTGATTTACATGTATGTCTTCTTCTAGATTGGAATTGTTGCTTACTCACTTTTGTATTAACACTACTATATATATTTATGTTCATATGGACAGGTATATATCTCCAGTATGGCAGTTTGCACATAGCAATACTTAAATGCTTGTTAAAAAAACACAAAAACACATTTGTTGCTTCAATAAGGCTGTCTTCTTTGATTCTTTACATATAAACTCTAAGGTAGATACAACAAAGGTAACACATTCTTGTTGTTGATTACCTTTGAGAAGATAATCAACGACAAAAATGTCAACGAGATAGAAGTGATTTGCTTAAGGTCTTCAAAGAGACACAGGCAGACCAGAAGTCAAATCTCTGAACTTGGGCCGTTCTCTGTGACACCTTCTTATCACAGTGGCTTGTCCTCTGGTTACTTCCATTGTCCTTCCAGACATCAGTGGTCATGGGAAACGGAATCTGGGCACGGCCACAGAACCTGAAAGATGCATCATATCTCACTAGCAAAGAACCTAATCCATCCGGGAGACATTTGCACCACGCTGGCACCAGAGAACTTCTTACCAAAGTGAAGCATGGATTTTCTCCATTGTGAGCCAGTAGGTGTCACAATTTACCCAAGAAGAGCGCAACCAGTTCTGTATGGCAGCCTCTGACATGTCCCAGGTATTCTACCCAAAAGGCTGCTGTGGACAGTTCTCTCATCCTTCAGTGATGATCTGGTCAGCTGGCAGACAGCTGACGCCTCCACCCAGCCTGAGAGGTGTGGCAGGTGGGGACAAAGTCTTCCAAAGCTTTGGTCAATTCAGTTTCTTTTCTCTTTGGCCAGAGACCTTGTGGTGCTTCTGAGGCTGCCATCTGCGTTGCCCTTCCTGTCTTTGTTTTCTCTATTCCCTGGGTGTCTCTTCTCATCACCTCTAAGGTAGCTCCTGGGTGATTCTGGGTCTCCAGCTTTTTTGTTTTCCTGACTACCAGGGTCAAAGCGAAGCCCTGATGGCTGCTCTGTGTCTGCCTTTTAGAGCTTTTTTTTTTTTTTCTTTTTAATGTAAATATATTGATGATAAAATCTCTGTATCCCTTACTCCCAGGCTTTCCCTGGACTAGACATGCTTTTCTGTCTTCTCATCACCGTTGCCAAGTAGGGCATCCAAGTTTGTGCCACACAACTCACTTTTCTCTCCTGGCTGCTCCTCAGGTCCAGGAAAATAAGTATTAAGTTTTTCCAGCCTCGAAGGTGAAAGATGCCACGGGATAATAAGATTGAGATCTGCAACCAACTAGGTCTGCCACGGTTACTTTTTAAAAAAAACTCTCACACTAAAACTAGACAGGTGTTAATATTATTTTACTATTACAGGTAAGAAAATGGAGGTTTCATTAGGAAAATAAATTAATCGAGGTGAAACAACTAAGATCTTGGAGAGATAGAATTGGAATCTTGGTTATTTTGATTCTAAAGTCCTTATCCTTCATGTGAGCCCTGAGAGGCTCAACCCTGACCTGGGACGTGTACATCTCCAGGCTGTGTGTGGGGAGCTGTGTCTGCCAGCCTTAAAAGCAGGCTCCTGAGAAATCCCACAAGTGTGAGAGAGAAAATGTTGGAACCTCAGAAAATTACTTGCTTCTATTTAGGAAGCCTGGGTTTCCTGTAGTGTTGCTGGGTGGAGGAGGTGGATAGAGGAGATGTGGAGAGAAAAGCAGAAAATTAAGCCCTTACTCTTTGTTCTAAATGGTTCCTAAATAGGGTTGGACATGCAGCTCTGGGAAGGATATCTTTTATTGGCAAGAGAACAAAGAGCCTGGAAATGTCATATGTTAGGCTGGAGGAATTGCTCTATGAAAAATACCACAGGACACTCAGGCTCTCTGCTGTTTCTCAAATGGGCAGCTGACAGGTCCCAATTTATAAAGGAGCAAATATAGGAAATAAAAGGTTTAGTTAAGTTTGATTGAATCACATTTCCCATGGAGCCAGAAATGACAAGTAGTGATTTCCTATCAATCACACCTCAGGTGACTATTCTGAAAGCAAACTGTCCCTGTTGCTATTAAAAGCAGAAAAAAAAAAAAAAAAAAAAAAAGGAACATTTCTTTCTGGGTGTGGGTTTTTGTCCTTAACCTAACTCTGCTCGTGGCTATTGGCTATTTGGAAGACTTTAGATGTGGAAATACCAGGTCCTAGGAGGAAAGTGGGTAGAGGAAAGTTTGGCTTAAGGTTAGTTGAACCTCCTGGCTCCTGGAGGGAAGTTTTTGGAGACGTCCAGCCTCTTACATTTGTTGGCTGGGAGACAGAACAGCTCTTGGACCTCAGCAAACACAGAAATGATGACCCTGGCTAAGGCAATCCCCTGTTAGTGCAGTCTTTCTAGAGATGACAGAGAGTAGATTCCTTTGTCCTTGGCCTCACTCCTTCTCTGTGGAAGACAGCTCTGGGATCTGACAGATCGCCAGATAGTTTTCAATTCTCCTTCTCATGAGTGGCATTTGATATAACTAGCCCTCTGTCTCTATTGTGTTTCAACAGTTTTGTTGGATGAGCAGTGACTTCGAGATTCTGGAGGCCTTTCACGGGCCAGGGTAGTAGCAGAAAAAGTGAATTCTAGAGAAGAAGTTATTAAGGAAATATACAAGTCAGAGAAACTCTTCAAAGACCTCTTGAACATGTTACATCTTTCAGCCTGGCACACTTGGCCCTTTCCAGTTTGGCTCCAGTCACAAATGCTGCTGTTCTTTCTACAATTGTCCTGTATTACAATTGGATGCATGTATGCTCTGTTTCCCCAGAGCCTGTTAAAATTTTCATACTTTTGGGATTTTGCTTTTCCTTCTGTTTGGAGTTCTTTTTATCATCATTCTTTTCTCAGTACACATTTGACACTCAACTCAAATATCACTCCTTGGGGAAGTCTTTATGCAGGGAGTCATTCTTCCTTGTGGCTATGGCATGGCCTCAGTTGTGACGCTTCTCATGAGATAGCAATGTTTCTCAAACTGCCCTCTTTAGATTACCTGGGGGATTGTAATATGTATTCCTGGCCTCCAACCCCAGAACTTCTGACCTAACACATCTAGGGTGAGACCTAGAGGTCTGTATTTTAAGCAGGAACCTAGGAGATTCAGATGCTTTTCTACTGGAGTCTCCTTGTTCCATCATATGATATGGAGAGTCACCTGACCATACATTGAAAAGCTCTGTGGTAGAACAATTATTTGTTTTAATGGGTCTATTTTCCCTGCATTTTCTGCTTTTCTCTCCACACCTCCTCTATCCACCTCCTCCACCCAGCAATACTACAGGAAACCCAGACTTCCTAAGTAGAAGCAAGTAATTTTCTGAGGTTGCAACATTTTCTCTCTCACACTTGTGGGATTTCTCAGGAGCCTGCTTTTAAGGCTGGCAGACACAGCTCCCCACACACAGCCTGGAGATGTACACGTCCCAGATCAGGGTTGAGCCTCTCAGGGCTCACATGAAGGATAAGGACTTTAGAATCAAAATAACCAAGATTCCAATTCTAACTCTCCAAGATCTTAGTTGTTTCACCTCGATTAATTTATTTTCCTAATGAAACCTCCATTTTCTTACCTGTAATAGTAAAATAATATTAACACCTGTCTAGTTTTAGTGTGAGAGTTTTTTTAAAAAAAGTAACTGTGGCAGACCTAGTTGGTTGCCGCTCTCAATCTTATTATCCTGTGGCATCTTTCACCTTCGAGGCTGGAAAAACTTCATACTTATTTTCCTGGACCTGAGGAACAGCCAGGAGAGAAAAGAGAGTTGTGTGGCACAAACTTGGATGCCCTACTTGGCAACGGTGATGGGAAGACAGAAAAGCATGTCTAGTCCAGGGAAAGCTTGGGAGTAAGGGATACAGAGATTTTATCATCAATATATTTACATTAAAAAGAAAAAAAAAGCTCTAAAAGGCAGATGCAGAGCAGCCATCAGGGCTTCGCTTTGACCCTGGTAGTCAGGAAAACAAAAAAGCTGGAGACCCAGAATCACCCAGGAGCTACCTTAGAGGTGATGAGAAGAGACACCCAGGGAATAGAGAAAACAAAGACAGGAAGGGCAACGCAGATGGCCGCCTCAGAAGCACCACAAGGTCTCTGGCCAAAGAGAAAAGAAACTGAATTGACCGAAGCTTTGGAAGACTTTGTCCCCACCTGCCACACCTCTCAGGCTGGGTGGAGGCGTCAGCTGTCTGCCAGCTGACCAGATCATCACTGAGGGATGAGAGAACTGTCCACAGCAGCCTTTTGGGTAGAATACCTGGGACATGTCAGAGGCTGCCATACAGAACTGGTTGTGCTCTTCTTGGGTAAATTGTGACACCTACTGGCTCACAATGGAGAAAATCCATGCTTCACTTTGGTAAGAAGTTCTCTGGTGCCAGCGTGGTGCAAATGTCTCCCGGATGGATTAGGTTCTTTGCTAGTGAGATATGATGCATCTTTCAGGTTCTGTGGCCGTGCCCAGATTCCGTTTCCCATGACCACTGATGTCTGGAAGGACAATGGAAGTAACCAGAGGACAAGCCACTGTGATAAGAAGGTGTCACAGAGAACGGCCCAAGTTCAGAGATTTGACTTCTGGTCTGCCTGTGTCTCTTTGAAGACCTTAAGCAAATCACTTCTATCTCGTTGACATTTTTGTCGTTGATTATCTTCTCAAAGGTAATCAACAACAAGAATGTGTTACCTTTGTTGTATCTACCTTAGAGTTTATATGTAAAGAATCAAAGAAGACAGCCTTGTTGAAGCAACAAATGTGTTTTTGTGTTTTTTTTTTAACAAGCATTTAAGTATCTGCTATGTGCAAACTACCATACTTCTGGAGATATATACCTGTCCATACGAACATAAATATATATAGTAGTGTTAATACAAAAGTGAGTAAGCCACAATTCCAATCTAGAAGAAGACATACATGTAAATCAAATGTAAGCAAAAAATAAAATTCTAAGGTCCCCTGACTACCTGAATGGACTTCCTCCTCAGCCAGGGCACTCTTAAAATTTAACCTAAAAGAATGGTTCGGGCAATAACAGGAAGTAGGGGTCAGACCTGCCTCATTATGCCTCTCTGGCATTAACATCAACAGACTTTAAGTCTGAAAAAGAAACATTTTTACAAGTTCTTCTTTCTAAAGCCTACTACCTGAAGGCTTCCTCTGCAAATAAGAACTTTGGTCTCCACAAACCTTTATCTTAACTCAAACATTCCTTTCTATCAATCCTATGTCTTCAGATAAACTGAATCAACTGTCAACCAGAAAACTTTTAAATCTACCTGTAAGCTGGAAGCCCCCGTTTTGAGTTATCTCACCTTTCTGGACCAAACCAATGTATTTCTTAAATGTACTTGATTGACAGATCTCCAGAAGGTTTTCAGTTCTCCTCATGAGTGGCATTTGATATAACTAGCCCTCTTTCTCTGTTGTGTTTCAACAGTTTTGTTGGATGAGCAGTGACTTCGAGATTCTGGAGGCCTTTCACGGGCCAGGGTAGTAGCAGGAAAAGTGAATTCTAGAGAAGAAGTTATTAAGGAAATATACAAGTCAGAGAAACTCTTCAAAGACCTCTTGAACATGTTACATCTTTCAGCCTGGCACACTTGGCCCTTTCCAGTTTGGCTCCAGTCACAAATGCTGCATTTTCTTCTATGGTTTATGGTGTCAGGTCTTATGTTTAAGTCTGTAATCCATCTGGAGTTAATTTTAGTGTAACATGTCAGAAAGAGGTCCAGTTTCTGCTTTCTGCACATGGCTAGCCAGTTTTCCCAATACCATTTATTACACAGGGAATCCTTTCCCCATTGCTTGACTTTGCCAGGTTTGTCAAAGATCAGATGGTTGTTGATGTGTGGTGTTGCCTCCGAGGCCTCTGTTCTGTTCCATTGGTCTATATCTCTGTTTTGGTACCAGTACCATGCTGTTTTGATTACTGTAGCCTTGTAGTATAGTTTGAAGTTCGGTAGTGTGATGCCTCCAGCTTTGTGATTTTTTTTTTTTTTTTTTTTTTTTTTTTTCTTAGAATTGACTTGGCTATGCAGGCTCTCTTTTGGTTCTATATCAAGTTTAAGGTGGTTTTTTCCTTCTTCTGTGAAGAAGGTCATTGGTGCTTGATGGGGATAATGTTGACTCTGTAAATTACTTTGGGCAGTATGACCATTTTCACAATATTGATTCTTCCTAAACATGAGCATGGAATGTTTCTCCATATGTTTGTGGAGAAACTCTTATTTCATTGGGCAGTGCTTTGTAGTTCTCCTTGAAGAGGTCCTTTACATTCTTTGTTAGTTGTATTATTAGGTATTCTCTTTGTAGCAATTGTGAATGGCAGTTTGTTCTTGATTTGGCTCTAAGTCTGTTATTTGTGTATAGGAATGCTTGTGGTTTTTGCACATTGATTTTGTATCCTGAGACTTTGCTGAAGTTGCTCATCAGTTTCAGTAGATTTTGGGCTGAGACAATGCTGACTTGTTTTCTAATCAATGTTTGGCTAAAGTTGTTTTTCCCCCTTTGCTGGTTTGTATGTCAACATGTAACCTTACTTTCTAGTGAGACTATAGTGACACTTAAGTTCAGAATTTTAAAAACTCAAATTAATTTGCATTCCAAGCCTAACAATACCCACAGGTTTTTTTCCCCTTAAGCAGAATTTCTGTCTGCAGTATCCAAGTGCAACAAGCAAGACCATCTTAGCAGAGTTTCAAGCAGCACAATCCAGTGAAATATAGGTCCTGAGTACAGTTCTCCTATTGAAGAAACTGGCCTGAAAGCAGAAGTCACATCAATTCTAGGCAGAATTGAACTTATGGAAGTCAGCTGGGAAACTGTGGACTGACTTGGCTAAATGTTACATTGACCTCTGCAGCACTATCAACTAACCCGTCAAATCTACACAAGTTCACTGACTGACTAGCACATCAATAAAATACTATGCCTGGAAACCAGAGGTGCTAAGGGGGAAACTAGTTTTAGGGTCAGACACACCCACCTTGAGGCTGCTCTATTACTTCTTTGGGGGAGTGTTTGAGCGAATTTAATGGACTTCTCTGAACCTCACTTTCTGTAAAATGAGGTTAATAGTGAATCCTCAGTATGTGTTTCCCCGCCCTGCCCCACCCTCCCATCAATATCCAAGGCTATGTAAGAGAGCAGAGTTGAGTTTCTCCTACTTTCTCATGGAAATTTATTTTTCTGGCTTAGTGTAGTGGCTCATACCTGTAAGCCCAGCGCTTTGGGAGGCTGAGGTGGACCAGTTGCTTGAGCTCAGGAGTTTGAGACTAGTCTTGTCAACATGGCAAAACCCCATCTCTACAAATAATTGAAAAATTAGTCAGATGTGGTGGCATATGCTTGTGGTCCCAGCTACTTGGGAGGTGGGAGGATTTCTTGAGCCCACGGGGTTTAGGCTGCAGTGAGCTACAGTCACACCACTGCCCTCTGTCCGGGCAATAGTGTGAGACTCTGTCTAAATATATATGGATTTCAAATTGCTGCCTACCAATAGGCCAGTTAACACTTGGACAAGGTATGACATAGTGACACTAAGTGGTTGTATCCCTGCAGTAAACTGATGTCTGCTGGCCTGAAGTTAGAAGATCCGGATTCTAGTGCTACATTTAAACCTCTCCTCCACTGGCTGTCAGCTATGAAAGAGCAGAATCATTCCTTCTCACAGGTTGTTATGAAGATGGCATGAGAAAATGATTGGGAACAAAAGATTAGGCAACTGCAGGACTTCTATCAGAGAAGCCTGATGGTGGAAAGGACTCTGTAGTCAGCCTGAAGCCAAGGGAGCTGCCCTTGCAGGGAGGTACGGCCTGATTCTGGCAGCCATCAGCCATGCTCCACTAACCTGGGGGAACTTGAGGATGAATTAATGCAGAGTAGGGAGGCAGAATTATTTATTGAGTAATTAGTACTATCCTTTCATAGCATCTTTTAGGACCTTGCTGCTCAGAGTGTTGGTGAAACCTTGTCTGAAATGTTTGACTCATACAATTCATTGGCATAATAAAATGGGATTTTTAAGCTTCTAAGTTTTTCATTAATTTATAGAGAGCAATAGTAACTGGAACAAATAATAGGATGCAGAATGGACATCACTCGGGAGCTCATTAGAAATGAAGGAGCTCAGGCTTCACCCAGGACCCACTGAATAAAAATCTGCATTTTAACAAGATCCCCAGGTGATCCATATGCGCACTGAAATTAGAAAAGCACTAAAATCTAGTAGAGAACATGGAAGACTGGCTTTTTGCTGGCTTCTAATTAGAATAATGTTGCAAATTATAAAACTGACCAAAGTTTCTCTTGTCAGTTGGCTAGGATGGGGAAAAGAAGAAAAATGTCTTTATTTTTTTAGCCCTCTTTTGCAAGGCATTCCCTTCAGCTGCTTTTTCTTTGTATACAAAATTAGGTTTTGGACGGAAGATAATATATTTGTTTCATTAGCTCAGTTGAGAGCAAGTGGGTCATCGGAACTGGGAATAAGGAAGAGTGGAAGGGGAGAAAGGCAACAGACACTTAAGGGAGGAGCACTTTTTTGTTATTGTTACAGATCAGTTGATTCCTCGCAAAGAGCTTTCGCTCTGTAGGAATTCTTATTTCCGTGATTTTAGAGATCAGCAATAGGCTCATAAAGGTTGAGTAGGTTGCTAACCTCACGCAAGGGGTAGGGCTAGAATTTAAAAGCAGGCCTGTTTGACTTTAAACATTATACCCCACTATTTGTTTCAGGTACTGATAAGGTTTGGCTGCACTCCCCCGCCCCCCTTAATTTCACCTTGAATTGTAGCTCCCATAATTCTCACGTGTTGTTGGAAGGAGCAGGTGGGAGATAGTTGAGTCACAGGGGTGATTTCCCCAATACTGTTCTCATGGTGGTGAATAAGTCTCATGAGATCCGATGGTTTTATCAGGGGAAACACCTGCACTTGGCTCTCATTCTCTCTCTTGCCTGGTGCCGTGTGAGATGTGATTTTCACTTTGCCGTGATTGTGAGGCCTCCCCAGCCACATGGAACTGTGAGTCCATGAAGCCTCTTTTTCTTTATAAATTACCCAGTCTCAGGTATGTCTTTATCAATAGCATGAAAATAGACTAATACAGTTACTATTTCTGCTACTAATTAATACAAAACTTAGAAGTTTTAAACAACCATTTTATTATGCCAGTAAATTCTACGGGTGAGGAATTCCAGACTAGGTACAGTGGGAATGCTTTGTCTTGTCTCTTAATGGATGGGGTGACTTTATGGCTGGGGCTGGACTCATGGGAAGGCACCTTCACTTATACGTGAGGCAGCTGATACTGACCATCAGCTTGGACCTTAGCTGATGCTTCTCATCAGAATACAGACACACGGCCTGTCCATGTGACCTGGACTTTTTAGCAGTATCATGGCCTCAAAGAAGCTGGATTTTTCATGGTGTCTCAACATTCCAAATGTGAGTGTCCCAGTGAATAAGACAAAAGCTTTATCACCTTTTCTGACTAAGCCTCAAAAGTCTTATAGTTCCGGTTCTACCACATTCTATTGGAGTTACAGGTTAAGTAACTACGAATCTGCCCAGATTCAAGGGGAGGTGACAAAGATCCCACTTCTGATGGGAGGATCATCAGTGGCCATGTAGTTATTTTTCTGTAGTTTCCTTAGAGTTTGATAGGATACCTTTGGGGTCTGCTTTGACGGGAGATGGTAGGTCATTTGAATCAAAATTTTTGCTTCACTGTTGCATAGGACCTGCTATATGTAGTCAGAAAGCAGCAGATACAACCACAGGCCAGTTCCCATCTGAGCCAACTGACTTGTTGACATCTTCCAGTTATCTTTGCAGGTCTTGCTAAAGTAAATAGAACTGTCAAGCTCTAGTATAGAATTCCCAATTAAAACTTCCAATGAAGATTGAAAAAAGCAAGGTGGCGTTTTTGTGTCACCTGGAAGTAAGTTTAATGTGTGGGAGGTAGACACTGGGTTGGTAATTTCTGGCGCAGATGTTAAAAGGCACTCACATTTCTCCGTTACTTTCAGGGTTCTCTTGCTTTTTGTACTTTTCTTGACCTGATTTCTTGGACAAGAAAGACTTCTATTTTCCAAGATATTTTGCTTCTCTGTGTATTTGACTCAAATGTCAAGAGGAAATAGAAGAGAGAATGTGGGAAGTATTAGGGAATCCAAGCGGGAAAAGCCCTAGGTAGGTTTAAAAATCAAGTCTCCTTAGCTTGATTCTGATGGATTCCAGCTTGGAGGATGACTTATCCTCCAAATTGTTTATCTCTGTTGAGAATACCTGAAAAAAATTTTCTAAATGGTTCACAGAGTGTGGAGGGAAGTATTTCATCTAACATCATTTAATATCGTAAAGATCATTGCTGTCTAACTTATAGGAGAATAATCCATGCCTAAGAAGAGAACAGAGAAAATCACAAACAGAGCTGACCATGATAGTAGTGAATATAATACTTATAAAATGATCTAAACTGGGGAGCAGCTCCTATAAGGCCACAATCTGCCTGGATGCTCATTCTGCAGCTACTAGGACATTTCCCACCACATGAAGATGATCATATAGCAGACTGATTGGTCAAATGACTGACAATATAGAATTTGGGTGAGATGTAACTGTGTCTGTAATACAAATTGTCACACTGCAGATGTAAGTAAATGCCTAATCTCAAAATCTGCTTCTCAACCTCACTCCCACTGAAAATCATCAAGCTAAAGTCAAACAATTAACAGTCATCCTGTTTCCATCATAGAGTTTTCTAGAATAGGATGCTATAATGGCCCAGAGACTGATTTTAAGCTGCCATCCGGAGAGGAGGAAGGAAAGTAAAATTTAGTCCCCGTATACCAGGTTCTATGGCTTTGCAGGTGGGACAGTTAGGAAAACAGGGTGGGTACAGAATTTGCTGAGAGCTCACTGGCCCCAACTTAAGGCAGGAAGATCAAGTTGGGGAGTGAGCTGACCCATGAGTGCTGAGATTGAAAAGATAGTGGCCTTCAAAGCCTGTGTCTGCCACACAATTTTGCCCCATAGGAGCATGTTCTGAATTACAAAAGACCTGAAATGTTCTGACGCAGCAGCCGCAAGAAACTGCAGCAGAGGCAAAATGGTCTTCTGTGTGAAGCAGACTTGATGCAGATGCTCTGCTCTGGCGAGCTGCCCGTCGGCCTCTGTGCTGATGGAGATGATTTCCCTGCGTCAAGTTGCTCTAGTTGTCAAAAATGAGCAAGAGGGTGCTGCTAACTTTGAAGTGAGTGTGGCACAAGTGCTTGCTGGTGAATCATAGCTTTGGATTTCAGGGACAGGGAGTGGGTGCTGTTCTAAGTGTTAGCTCAGGATGAAACTGGACAAGGTCTCCAATTATCCTGGGTCCCTTATTTTTTCTCTTTTCAGGATAGAGAGAAGTGATGATTGACCTGTTTTCTTCAAGTAATGAGTAACATATTCATCTACATAGTGATTGTCCTCAGAAAGTGGTCAGGAACTGTTTTGGGGACATGGGGAACACAGATTGAAAATCTTATGTAAGTCTTTCTGATTCTAGTTTTGTTTCTTCCTGGAGGTATGGCATTGTAATATGTTCGGCATTTTTCTTTTTCTGGTCTCAGGTGTCCTTTTCCATATTAGTTGGGGCATACCAGAGGTCCTGGACTTTCTAAGTGGGACTTGTGAATCTAGTGAGCTGTTCCATCAGGCTGAGAGGCCAGAACGGTGTGTGGCATCCCCTGTCGCAGATGGCTGCCAGCCTCCTAGAATTTCTTGCCATAAGGGGCAAGTGAGAGTCTTGATGGATGAGCATAGATTCTTGCCCACTCACTGTGGATGGAGTTTGATTTGATTCCGTTCAATTCAAGGTCATCAGATCCCTTCTTGTGTTCTCCTATTCCATCCTAACTCAGCCCATCCCCATTCATTTCATCTGTCTCAAATTTTGTAGAGTTCCATTTCATTTATGCAGATATAGAATTCTGTTCTACTTAACAATCTCCCTCTATGGACAATATCCTGCTAGCCATCTCAGGGCAGTCATAGGTAACCCCTTGTAAAAGTGACTTAGGAGATTTATCAAGCTGCCCTGAATTTCACCCATTCCAGGGCCCTGCTGTTGCTATTCCTGGTCTTCCTCTCCACTTCTCCTCTGAGGCATGTGAGGAGGAAGGAGCATCCAGGGGAAGATGGGCATCTGGGCTGTTACTAGTTCTTATCTCAGAATCTCAATTTGTGTGCCCAATATGAGGCACGTATTATGTTGGTGCGAACATAATCGCAGTTTTTGCCATTAAAAATAATTGAAAGTAATGGCATTTTAATTTTAATAACAAAAACATTTTAATTCTCAAGTATTACATGTTGTTAGGTAAGATATGGTTTTTGAGACTAAAAATTAATTCCTCCACTTTCTCCATGGGTCTTGGGATGAATTCTCTCTACTTCTGTAGCTGCACGGTAGAGGGCCAGCTTCTGGTGAGTGTGCTGTTGGGAGTTTTTGAGAAGCCTCCAACCGCAGGGTAAAAGCCAGGACTGAAAACGGATCCTTTTCTAGCCTAGAGGCCACAGAAGAAGAGAAATAGATAGTACATTCCCCGTTTTTGTATCCTTCATTCAGCAAACAGACCTCTTTTCTTTTTATTGCCAGCTAGTAAATACAGTGTATTAATTGAGAATCTATTATGTACCAGGAAGGGGTGGTGAATAAGAGAGAAACCCTGTCCTCAATAATAATAATTTGTTAATATTCATTACACGATGGGCACTAAATACTTTGCATGTATTAACTCACATAATCCTTATAATAACCTTGGAAGGAAGGTAGGCTCATTATCTCCATTTTAGAGATATAAAAATAGAGGCATTGGGAAAACAAATACTTGCCTACACTGTCACAACTACTAAACAGGAGTGGAGGTGTTGCTCGGATTTGAATCCAGTCTCCTTGTCTCCAGAGCCCAAGTCTTAAACACTTGTTATACTATAACATAGCATACATGCATATATTCTAGTGAGGCTGCTGAGAGCCTTTTGTTGACATGAAAATTCAGTTAAAACACATGAGTAGGATAGAGAGGATTAAAATAGACTATTAAGCATCCGACAGGTAGTTTATAAACCACTTTGCACCACTTCCCTTTTCCCTTCTGAGGCTTTGCAAAGGCTGTCCCACTGCCCGAATAGCCTTTCTTTCTTCCCATAGATTGGTGCACTTTAAGAACACTTACATATAATTTACATAAGATGATACACCCACATCTTAAGTATATAGTTAAATACGTTTTGACAACTGAATACGTTGGTGTAGCTGCCACCCTAATCAAGAACATTTTTGTCACATAGAAAAGTCCTTGATGTACTCAACCACCCCACCCTTGGCTCCTTTTTTTTTTTTTTTTTTTTTTTTTTGTCCAGCTGGATCTGATACCTGTTAACATAGCTTAGTCTTGTCTGTGTTCTAGAACTTCGTATTACTGAAATCATACAGTATGTACTCTTTTGTTTTGGCTTCTTTCACTCACAATAATGTTTCTGAGACTTTTTTCATGATGTTGTGTTTCTTTTGTTTTCTTTATTTTTTGTTTTGTTACTGAATCCATGGCATGAGTTTATCATACTTTTAACATTTTTTTTTTAACCTGTTGAAAGAGAGATCTAGAGTGTTTCTAGTTTTTGGCTATTATGAATAAAGGTTCTATGAAATTTTTTGTACTTTTTGTGAACACATGGCTTTATTTCCTTTGAGTAATACCCAGGAGTAGAATTGGCTGGGTCATCCAACAGATGTATACTTAATTATTTTCTAAAGTGGTTGCATCTTTTTGCATTCTTACCAGTGGTGGAGGACATTTCAGTGGCTCCATATTATCACCAACATTTTGCATTGTTAGTCTTTAATTTTACTGGTTCTAGTGTCTGTGAAGTGATATCTCATTTTAGTTTTGATTTGCATTTCCCTGATGACTGATGGTGTTAAATATATTTTCATGTGTTTCTTGACCATTCATATATCTTCTTTTGAAAAAGAAGATCCATGACTACTTTTTAATTTGTCTGACTTTAAAATATTAAGTTATAGGAATTCTTTGTATATTCTGAATTTAAGTTTTTAAAACATTATTATTGCTTTAGCTTCAAAAATATTTCTGCATTCTAAACATACAAAAATAAATAGAATGTTGCAAATTATGTTTAAGTATAGAAAGTTCTTGAACTTTCATTGATATTGAGGTTCTTCACTTTGCTGACAATGAAGAGTTCTACGGTTTGTTTAAAAACAGTTTAAAAACTACTGCACTTAACAAAAACAAAAAAAACTAAACACTTCTCATGTACGCTGATCCTACTTTGTCCACAGCTAAGAATGGCAGCAGAATGTTATGTTACTACATACAGAAACAAGACAACCTGAAGCTAGACAGATGCACTGCAGAGTCAACAGGTCCAGTTTCACAGTATATGCCCTGAGCTTGGGCCCCTCTGATAGGCATCTTTCTCCACAGCCTCAGCACCAAGCAAGGAACATCAATAGTTTGCCTTTGTTCTGTTCTTTTTAGAAACTCTAAGTACATATGGTTAATAACTCCGGGTTTTTAGCTTATATAATTAACCATGTAATTAACACCACCTTGCAAATAAAAAAAATGCCAGAAACATCTTTAAATGTCTTGTTACACCAACAGCAAAGTGCACAGAGTGAGGAAAATACAAAAGTGCCTTTTCATTTTGAAAATACTTGGAAATATGTACAACTCTTGGAGTTTCATGGTTCTCTGGACACCCATGGCCACTTCATGTAAACCACTGACAATTTCTAGAGTACTTTGAGAGACTACTATATGATTGTGATTAAATTTTGCAATTACAGCTAATGAAGGTGATGTTGTTTGGCTGTGTCTCCACCCAAGTCTCATATTGAATTGTAGCTCCCATAATTCCCATGTGTCTTGGGAGACTTGGTGGGAGATAATGAATCATGGGAGCGGGTCTCTCTTGTGCTGTTCTCATGATAGTGAATAAGTCTCACAAGATCTGATGGTTTTATCAAGGGGTGCTCCTTCTTGCCTACTGCTATGTAATATATGCCTTTCTCCTCCTTTGCCTTCCACCATGATTGCGAGGTCTCCCCTGTCAGGTGACACTGTGAGTCAATTAATCCTCTTTTTCTTTATAAATTACACCCAGTCTCAGGTATGTGTTTATTAGCAGCATGAGAACTAACACAGTAAACAGGTAGTGGGGCACTGCTGTAGAGACATCCAAAAATGTGGAAGCAACTTTGGAACTGAGTAACAGGTAGAGGTTGGAACAGTTTGGAGGGCTCAGGAGAAGATAGGAAAACATGGGAAGTTTGAAACTTCCTAGAGACTTGGGGGGTTCAGAAGACAGGAAGATGTGGGAAAGCTTGGAATTTTCTAGAGACTTGTTGAATGGCTTTGACTAAAATGCTGATAGTGACATGGACAATAAGGTCCAGGCAAAGGAGGTCTCAGATGGAGATGAGAAACTTATTGGGAACTGGAGTAAAGGTAACTCTTTCTATGCAAAAAGACTGGTGGCATTTCGCCCATGCCCTAGAGATCTGTGAAACTTTGGACTTGAGAGAGATGATTTAGGGTATCTGGTGGAAGAAATTTCTAAGTGGCAAAGTGTTCAGGAGGAAGCAGAGCATAGAAGTTTGAAAAATTTGTAACCTGATGATGCAATAGAAAAGAAAAACCCATTTTCTTGGGAGACCTTCAAGTATGCTTTAGAAATTTGCATAAGTAACAAGGAGCAAAGTTAATCATCAAGACAACAGGGAAAATGTCTCCAGGGCATGTCAGAGACTATTGCAGCAGCCCCTCCCATCATAGACCTGGAGGCATAGGGGGAAAAAATGCTTTCCTGGGCCCAAGCCCCCCCTGCTGAGTGCAGTCTTAGGACTTGGTGCCCTCTGTCCCAGCCACTCCAGCTGTGGCTAAAAGGGACTAAGGTTCAGCTTGGGCCATGGCCTCAGAAGGTGCAAGCACCAAGCCTTGGCAGCTTCAACGTGGTGTTGAGCCTGCGGGTATACAGAAATCAAGAATTGAGGTTTGGGAACCTCCACCTGGATTTCAGAGGATGTATGGAAACCCCTGGATATTAAAGCAAAAGTTTGCTGCAGGGGAGGAGCCCCCATGGAGAACCTCTACTAGGGCAGTGTAAAGGGACATGTCGGGTAAGAGTCCCCAAATAGAGTCCCCACCAGGGCACTGCCTAGTGGAGCTGTCAGAAGAGGGCCACCATCCTGCAGACCCCAGAATGGTGAATCCACTAAAAGATTTTCATGCACCTGGAAAAGCCACAGACACTCAATGCCAGCCGGTGAAAACAGCCAGGAGGGGAGCTGTACCATGCAAAGCCACAGGGGTGGAGCAGGGCAAGGCTGTGGGAATCCCACCTTTTGCATCAGCACACCTTGGATGTGAGACATGGATTAAAAGGAGTTTATTTTTATTTTTATTTTACTTTAAGTTCTGGGGTACATGTGTAGATCTTGCAGGATTGTTGCACATGCTGTGGTGGTTTGCTGTCTCCATCTCCCTGTCACCTACATCAGGCATTTGTCCCAGTGTTATCTGTCCCCAACTTCACCCCCACTGCTGTCCCTGCCCTACCCCCCCCCCCCCAGCAGCCCCTAGTGTGTGATGTTCCCCTCCCTGTGCCCATGTGTTCTAACTGTTGAACACCCACCTATGAGTGAGAACATGCAGTGTTTGGTTTTCTGTTCTTGTGTCAGTTTGCTGAGAATGATTGTTTCCAGATTCATCCATGTGCCTACAAAGGATATGAATTCATCATTTTTTATGGCTGCATACTATTCCATGGTGTATATGTGCCACATTTTCTTTGTTCAGTCTATCATTGATGGCCCTTTGGGTTGGTTTTAGGTCTTTGCTATTGTAAACAGTGCTGCAATGAACATACAAGTGCATGTGTCTTTTTAATAGAATGATTTATAATCCTGTAAGTATGTACCCAGTAATGGAATTGCTGGGTCAAATGAAATTTCTATTTCCAGATCCTTGAGGAATTGTCACACTCTCTTCCACAATGGTTGAACTAGTTTACACTCCCACCAACAGTGTAAAAGTGTTTCTATTTCTCCACATCCTCTCCAGCATCTGTTGCCTCCAGATTTTTTAATGATCACCATTCTAACTGGCATAAGATATCTCAGTGTGGTTTTGATTTGCATTTCTGTAATGACCAGTGATGATGAGCATTTTTTCATATGTTTCTTGGCCTCGTAAATGTCTTCTTTTGAAAAGTGTCTGTTCATATCCTGTGCCTACTTTTGAATGGGTTTGTTTTTTTCTTGTAAATCTGCTTTAGTTATTTGTAAATTCTGGATATTAGTCCTTTGTCAGATGTGTAGATTGCAAAATTTTTTTCCCATTTTGTTGGTTGCCAGTTCCCTCTAATGATTTTTCTTTTGCTGTACAGAAGCTCTTAAGTTTAATTAGATCCCATTTGTCTATTTTGGCTTTTGTTGCATTGCTTTTGATGTTTTAGTCATGAAGTCCTTGCCTATGCCTATGTCCTGAATGGAATTGCTTAGGTTTTCTTCTAGGGTTTTTATGGTGTTAGGCCTTAGGTTTAAATCTTTAATCCATCTGGAGTTAATTTTCATGTAAGGTGTAAGGAAGGGTTCCAGTTTCTGCTTTCTGCACATGGCTAGCCAGCTTTCCCAATACCATTTATTAAACAGGGAATCCTTTCCCCATTGCTTGACTTTGCCAGGTTTGTGAAAGATCAGATGGTTGTAGATGTGTGGCATTGCTTCCAAGGCCTCTGTTCTGTTCCTGGTCTATATATCTGTTTTGGTACCAATACCATGCTGTTTTGGTTACCGTAGTCTTGTAGTATAGTTTAAAGTCAGGTAGTGTAATGCCTACAGCTTTGTTCTTTTTGCTTAGGATTGTTTTGGCTACGTGGGCTCTCTTTTGGTTCCATATGAAGTGTAGAGTGTTTTTTTCTAGTTCCGTGATAAAGGTCAATGGTAGCTTGATGGGGATAGCATTTAATTTCTAAATTACTTTGGGCAGTAGGACCATTTTCACAATATTGATTCTTCCCAACCATGAGTATGGAATGTTTTTCTGTCTGTTTGTGTTCTCTCTTATTTCCTTGAGCAGTGATTTGTAGTTCTCCTTAAAGAGGTCCATTACATCCTTTGTTAGTTGTATTCCTAGCTATTTTATTTTCTTCGTAGCAATTGTGAATGGGAGTTCACTCATGGTTTGGCTCTCTGTTTGTCTGTTATTGGTGTATAGGAAAGCTTGTGATTTCTGCTTGTTGAGTTTGTATCCTGAGACTTTGTTGAAGTTGCTTATCAGTTTCAGGAGATTTTGGGCTGAGACGATGGGATCTTCTAAATATACAATTATGTCATTTGCAAATAGTGACAATTTGACTTCCTCTTTTCCCAATTGAATACCTTTTATTTCTTTTTCTTGCCTGATTGCTCTGGCTAGAACTTCCAATACTGTATTGAATAGGAGTGGTGAGAGAGGGCATCCTTGTCTGGTGCCAGTTTTTAAAGGGAATGCTTCCAGTTTTTGCCTGTTCAGTATGATATTGGCTGTGGGTTTGTCTTAAATAACTTTTATTATTTTGAGATACATTCCATCAATACCTAGTTTATTGAGAGTTTTTAGCATAAAGGGCTGTTGAATTTTGTCAAAGGCCTTCTCTGCATCTATTGAGATAATCATGTGTGGTTTTTGTCTTTGGTTCTGTTTATGTGATGGATTAAGTTTAAAATTTGTGTATGTTAAACCAGCCTTGCATCCCCAGGATGAAGCCTACTTCTTTGTAATGGATAAGCTTTTTGATGTGGTGTTGCATTCAGTTTGCCAGTATTTTATTGAAGATTTCTGCATCAATGTTCATCATGGATATTGGCTTGAAGTTTTCTTTTTTCGTTGTGTCTCTGCCAGGTTTTGATATCCAATGATACTGATTTCATAAAATGATTTAGAAATGATTCCCTCTTTTCATATTGTTTGAAATTGTTTCAGACGGAATGGTACCAGCTCCTCTTTGTACATCTGGTAGAATTCAGCTATGAACCCATCTGGACCTGGACTTGTTTTGGTTGGTAGGGTATTAATTGCTTCCTCAACTTCAGACCCTGTTATTGGTCTATTCAGGGTTTCAAGTTTTTCCTGGTTCAGTCTTGGGAGGGTGCAAGTGTCCAGGAGTTTATCCATTTCTTGCAGATGTACTGGTTTATGTGCATAAAGTTGTTCGTAGTAATCCCTGATGGTAGTTTGTATTTCTATGGAATTGGTGGTGATATACCCTTTATTGTTTTTTTTGCATCTGTTCGATTCTTCTTTTTTTGTTTGTCTGGCTAGTGATCTATTTTGTTGATCTTTTCAGAAACCAGCTCCTGGATTCATTGATTTTTTTTGAAGGTTTTTTTGTGTCTCTATCTCCTTTGGTACTGCTCTGATCTTAGTTATTTCTTGTCTTCTGCTAGCTTTTGAGTAGTTTTTGATCTTGCTCCTCTAGCTCTTTCAATTTTGATGATAGGGTGTTGATTTTAGATCTTTCCTTGCTTCTCATGTGGGCATTGATTGCTATAAATTTTCCTCTAGACACTGCTTTAAATGTGTCCCAGAGATTCTGGTATGTTATGTCTTCATTCTCATTGGTTTCAAAGAGTATCTTTATTTCTGCCTTCATTTCATTCTTTATCCAGTCATCATTCTGGAGCAAGTTGTTCAGTTTCCACATAGTTTTGTGGTTTTGAGTGAGTTTCTTAATCCTGAGTTCTAATTTGATTGTGGTGTGGTCTGAGAGACTGTTAGGATTTCCATTCTTTTGCATTTGCTGAGGAGTGATTTACTTACAATTATGTTGTCGATTTTAGAGTAAATGCAGTGTGGTGCTGAGAAGGATGTATATTCTGTGGATTTGGGGTGGAGAGTTCTGTAGATGTCTATTAGGCCCTCTTGGTACAGCTCTGCATTCACATCCTGGATATCCTTGTTGATTTTCTGTCTCACTCATCTGTCTGATATTGACAGTGGAGTGTTAAAATCTCCCACGATTATTGTGTGGGAGTCTAAGTCTCTTTGTAGGTCATTAAGAACTTGCTTTATCTATCTGGGTGCCCCTGTGTTTGGTACGTAAGTATTTAGTATTGTTAGCTCTTCTTGTTGCATTGATCCTTTTGCCATTATGTAATGTCCTTTGTGTCTTTTGATCTTTGTTCGTTTGAAACAGGCGTCCCCAAACTACGGCCCCCTGAGGCCATTTATCCAGCCCCCTGCCGCACTTCAGGAAGGGGCACCTCTTTCACTGGTGGTCAGTGAGAGGAGCACAGTATGTGGTGGCCCTCCAACGGTCTGAGGGACAGTGAACTGGCCCCCTGTGTAAAAAGTCTGGGGACACCTGGTTTAAAGTCTGTTTTATCAGAGACTAGGATAGCAACCCCTGTTTTTTTTTTTTTTTTTTTTTTTCTTGCGCTATTTACTTGGTAAATCTTCTTCTATTCCTTTTGTTTTGAGTCTATGTGTGTCTTTACGCATTAGATGGGTCTCCTGAATACAGCACACCAATGGGTCTTGACTTTTTAACCCAGTTTGCTAATCTGTGTCTTTTGATTGGGTTAGAACATGTTCCTTTAGCTCAGAGAAGTTTGCTATTACCCACCTTCTGAAACCTACTTCTGTCAGTTCATCAAACTCATTCTGCATCCTGTTTTGTTCCCTGCTGGTGTGGAGTTGTGATCCCTTGGAGGAGGAGAGGCATTGTGGTCTTTGATGATTTCATCCTTTTCGTGCTAGTTTCTTCCCATCTTTGTGGATTTATCTGTCTTGGATCTTTGAAGTTGGTGATTTTGGATGGGTATCTGAGTGGATGCCCTTTTTGTTGATGTTGAAACTATTTCTTTTTGTTTTTTTTTAGTTTTCCTTCTAACAGTCAAGCCCCTCTGCTGTAAAACTACTGGTGGTCCACTCCAGACCTTGCTTGCCTGGGAGTCATCTGCAGGGGGTGTGGAGCAGTGAGGATTGCTGCCTGATCTTTCCTCTTGTAGCTTTGTGCCAGGAAGTTACCCCCCAGGTGTCAGCCAGAGCTCTCCTGTAGGAGGTGTTTTTTTAGTTATCGAAGGGTCAGGGAGCCACTTGAGGAGGCAGTCTGTCCCTTGTCTGCCTGCAGAGGCATTGCTGGACTGCCTCCGACTTAGCCCTGCTGCTGTGTAGTCTTCCTCTGGCTTTTGTTTACACAGATGAGATTAGACTCACCTTTGCAATGGCAGATGCCCTTCCTCCCAACAAGCTTGATCGTCCTGGGTCAAGCTTGGACTGATGTGCTGGCTGTGGAACTCTCAAGCAAGAGGGCTTCAGTTTGCTAGTCTTTGTGGGGGTGGGACCTGCCAAGCTGTATCACCTGTCTCCCTGCTTTCAGCTCTCCCTCTTTCTAGGGGGTGGGTAGATCCATCCTGCAGGTGCTCTTGGTGCTAGTCACTCTAAAAGGAGATCATTTTGGAGCTTTAAGATTGGATTGCACAACTGTATTTTGGATTCGCATGGGGCCTGTAGGCCCTTTGTTTTGACCAATCTTTCCTGTTTGGAATGGGTGTGTTTACTCGATGCTTGTATCCCATTGTATCTAGGAAGTAACTAACTTGCTTTTGATATTACTGGCTCATAGGCCAAAGGGACTTGCTTTGTTTTGAATGAGACTTTGGACTGTGAACTTTTGAGTTTATGCTGAAATGAGTTAAGATTTTGGGGAACTGTTGGCAAGGCATGATTGATCTTGAAATATGAGGACATGAGATTTGGGAGGGGTCGGGGTGAAATAATATGGTTTGGCTGTGTCCCCACCTGAATCTTATCTTTAACTGTAGCTCCCATAATTCCCACGTCATGGGAGTGATCTGGTGGGAGGTAGTTGAATCATGAGGGTGGGTATTTTTTATGTTTTCTCATGATAGTGAATAGGTCTTAGGAGACCTGATGATTTTATAAAGAGGAGTTCTTCACATGCCTTCTTGCCTGCCACCATGTAATACATACCTTTCTCCTACTTTGCCTTTTGCCATGATTGTGAGGCCTCCCTAGCCATGTGGAACTGTGAATCTGTTAAACCTCTTTTTCTTTATAAATTATCCAGTTTGGGGTATGTCTTTATTAGCAGCATGAGAACTGACTAATACAGAAGGCAACAGACACCACTCGAATATAGATGTGTCAATTATGGCATGCCCCTACTCTAAGGCATTCACAAGAAAACAGGTAAATCGTTCTTTAAATCATGATCCTCCTCCTCTTCTTCATTCTCTTCTTCATCTTTCTCTTCCTTCTTTTATGGGCAACTTTAGTGGTATTCTTTGCATCATCAAACTTTCTTTAGACTTAGAGTCAGAAACATCCTTCTCTTGCTTCTCCCTGAGCTTCACCACCTTAGTGATGCAAGCTTGCATTTCACTGTTACTTAAGTTATTCCACGTCTTACCCTGATGTTGGGTCATATAGTATGAATAAAATATTTAATCATAGATGAAATACATTGCATCAAGCCATTCAACATCTTCCCTTAAAATGCAGTAGTTTCTCAGTATGGAGATTACTCAAAACTTTTCAGATAAAGCTTTTTATATACCCTTATTAGGTATATATCCAAAGGATATGAAATCAGTATATTTGGAAATATCTGTATCCCCACGCACACTGCAGCGCTATTCACAATAGCCAAGATACAGAATCAACTTGTATCCATCAATTGGTTGATTGATAAAGAAAATTAAGTATATATACACAATAAAATACCATTAACCCTTAAAAAAAAGAATAAAATTCCGTCATTTGTGACAACATGGATGAACCTGGAGAATGTTATATTTAGTAAACTATGCGAGGCATAGAAAGGCAAAGATGGCCTGATCTCACTTATATGTAGAATCTAAGAAAGCTAAACTTGTAGAAGTAGGAAATGGTGGTTACCATGAACTAGGGTGTGCAGGTTGAGATACAAGGGATACAGAATTTCAGTTATTTAGAAGAAATAAATTCAAGAACTCTATTGAACGTGATGAATATAGTTAATAATATATTACATTTCAAAATATATTGTTATTAAAATATATACAATATATTTTTGAATATTATATATTGTATATATATTTTAATAATAAAATAAATTAACAAAAATATTTTTGAATATAATGTATATATGTTTCAAAACATAATATACACAATAAACATGCATAATTTTTATTTGTCAAACAACAAATAAATAATTTATCTAAAAATGCAGTAGTTTTTCAAAAGCTGTTCTAGGCTTCATGAAGGTGGAACCCAAGTCTGTGTTTATTGCTGGCCTAGCACAATGTGAGTTTATTTTTCTCTCTGTAAGCCTGTCTGTCTGCTTAGGAAACATACGTATGTGTGTGTGTGTGTGTGTGTGTGTATATATATATACATATATGTAATTTTAAAAATAAAAACATGTTAGAGATATAAGATCTATAATCATCTTATATTTTTCAGTAGGAAAGTGATGTTTGGAGAGGTAAGGTCACTTTCCAAGGCCACACAGCTACTTAGTAGTAGGAACAGGACTTGCAGACTCCTAGATCAGTGCTTGTCTCACTTCAGCATATATATGTCTCCTCATTAGTTTTACCAGAGTAGTTCTGCAACCCTAATATATTAATATTGTCTTTGGGTTTCACTCCTGGTTTTGATGAATTAACAGAAACTGGATTTATCCTTCCATTTGAGACAACTAGAAAAATTGGATAAAATATATTTAACTATGACTTTTAAGGTATTGAACACTGAAAAAATGGAAAACAAATGAGGTTTGCCCTACAATTGCCCCAGCTTACTGCTATGAGAGTGCTTCCAGAACATGGTATAGAGATTCGAAAATCAGGCAGAGGCACGTGTAGGGTGATGCAAAGAGCTGAGAAGATAGAGTTTCAAATATGAAGTACCTAAGATACCCAGAGTTCACAGGACAAAGGACTAAAGAGAAGAGACATACATGGACAGCTCCAAAGTTCTGCAGAGGGTCACACTTGACCATTCAGCAGAGTACTGATCAAAATGTGTGTGAGGAAACCTCCTGAGGTGGCGAAAGACCATCCGAAAAGGTTAAAAAGAAAAAAGCACCAGGTGTCCACAAAAGTATCAGAAAGAGTGCTTGCTCCTACCAGTCAGACTGCAAAACCTACAATTCATGGGACTTGTGTAGAGTATATAGGTGAGGTATGCCTCAGTGCTGGGGAAAAATCAGTTCTACCTAGTACTGCTGTAGCCTTGCCTAGTAAATCTTATAAGCAAGACTGAAAAGGAGCAGATTGATTCCAAGTAACTGTATCACAGAATAAAGGTAATAAAAATTTATATGAATACAAAAGTCTTCAGCACTTAACAAGGTAAAATTTATAATGTCTAGGATCCAGTAGAAAATGACCATGCAATTGAAAAAGGAGGAAAATACAGCCTATAAAAGGAGAAAAATCCATAAATCAAAACTGACTTACTCCTGACACAGATGTTAGAATTAGAAGATCAGGACATTGAAACAGTTATAATTATATTCCACACATTCAAAAATTCAGTAGAAACATGGAAGATATAAAGAAGATTGAAATTCAATATCTAAAGATGAAAATCATAATGTGTGTAGTGAATATACACAATACAGAAATAATTACAGGTTAGACATTGCAGAATAAAAGATTAATGAACTTGACATAGGAATAGAAACTATGCCAAATTAAAGTGAGTGAGGAAAAAATACCTTAAATAATGAACAGAGTATCAGTGAGCTGAGGCGTCTTCAAGTTGCCTAGTATATGGGTAATTGTAATTCTTGAAAAAAAAAGTGAGGGAGATATAGAAAAAATTTTGAATAATAATAGCCAAAACATCCCCAAATTTAATGAAAACAATAAGCTGATCAATCCAAGAACTCCAAGCATAAAAAACATAAAGAAAACTGCACAAATTCAATATATGATGAATTTATTCAAAACTAGTGATGAAGAGAAAAATCTTAAAAGCAGAGAGAGAAAATAAGACACTCATATGGGCAAAGATAAAAAAAAAAAAACAAAAACCAGCAGACTTCTCTTCATAAACAATGCAAATGAGAAAAAGATAGTGGAACAACCTCTTCAGAATAATAAAGGAAAAAAAAAACACCTCAATCTAGAATTCTACATTCGGAGAGAATATTTTTTAAAAATAAAAGTGTGGCCAGGTGCAGTGGCTCATACCTATAATCCCAGCACTTTGGGAGGCAGAGAAGGGCTGATTGCCTGAGTTCAGGAGTTCAAGGCCAGCCTGGGAAACATGGTGAAACCCCATCCTTACCAAAAAATATACAAATTAACCAGGCATGGACCTGTAGTTCCAGCTACTTGGGAGGGTGAGGCAGGAGAATTGCTTGAACCCAGAAGGTGGGGGCTGCGGTGAGCTGAGATCACATCACTGTACTCCAGCCTGGGTGACAGAGTGAGACTTTGCCCCCCTCCAAAAAAAGGGAGATAATGACTACTTCAGCTATTTAAAAGCTAAAAATAATTCATTACCAGCAGACTTGAATTATAGGAAATATCAAAGAAAGCTCTTCAGTCAGAAAGTAAGTAATATTGAATGAAAATATGGATATACACAAAGGAATAAAGACCATCAGATATAATAACTACACAGATACGAGGTAAGACTTTAATTATTTGGATCCCTTTAGAATGTAATTAATGATTCGAATTAAAATAAAAGTTATGAAGAATGAGATTTCTAATATATAAAAGCAAAATATATAACAACAATAGCACAAAGGCCTAGAGAAGAGAAATGGAAGCGTACCATATGCAAAGTGGTATAATATTATTTGAAGGTAGACTGGTAAGTAAAAGATGTATGCTATTATCCCTAAAATAAGTACTAAAAAACTCTATAAAATAAAAACCAAAGTTATAGTTGACAAAAATCCAGCAATGTAGATTAAATGTAATCATAAAAATACCTCCCAAAAGACAGAGAAAACTATTAATAAGGAATAGATCAAATAGCAAGATAACAAAATCAAACATAACCATATTAATAATCATGTTAAATGTAAGTCATCTAAACAAACCAGTTATGGGGCAGAGATTCTCAGAAAAAAAGCAAGACCAAATTATATTCTGTGAATCAAAATGTGTTTTAAATATCAAGACAAAAACTAGTTAATAGTAAAAGACCGAGGAAGGTAATGCAGAGGAACAAAGCTTGTAAAGATTAAAAAATAGATCAACAGAATAGAATAGTGAGTCTAAAAACAGACTCACATGTATAGGGACAATTAATTTTTGACAGACATGCAAAATAAATTTAGTGTAGAAAGGATAGCTTTTTCAACAAATACTGATTGAACAGTTGGCTATCAAGATGCAAGGGAACAAACTTTAATTTATATTTTATACCATATACAAAAATTAACTCAAAATGCATCATAGATATAAATGTAAAATCTAAAGGTATACAACTTCCAGAATAAAGTTTTATAGCTTTAGGTTAGGTAAAAGTTGCTTAGATGTAACACCAAAAACACTACTTATATTTTAAAATTAAATTGAACTTCCTCAACTTAAAACCTTTTGCTTTTTGAAAGACACTGTTAGAAAAATGAAAAGACCAGCCACAGACTGGTCTTTTTATATTTGTAAATAATGATATTTGCAAATCATGTATCTTATATAAATTTGTATCAAGTGCATGTAAAGTGCATTCTAAACTCAATAATGAGAATGGTTAAAATTAAAAACACTGACCATACCAAGTGTTGGCAAGGATGTGGAGAACTAGGACTTCCATACATTGCTGATGGTAATGTAAACCAATTAGGAAAACGTTTGGCAGTTACTAAAAAGTTATTTCCAAGCTTGCCTCATAATTCAGTCATTTCACTTCTAAGTATTTACTCAAGAGAAATGAAAACATAAATCCATACAAAAACTTCTGCATGAGTGTCCAGAGTAATTTTATTGTTGTTAGCCCTCAATTGAAAACAACCTAATTGTTAATCTATAACTGAATGAATAAACAACTAGTGGCATATACATACAATACTTCTATTCATACTTTTATTCAGAAGTTAAAAGGAATTAAGTCTTTCTATGTATGACATGTAACGTGAATGAATTGCAGAAATAAGTGTGCTGAGTAAAACAAGCCAGACCAAAAAATAGTACATAATGTATGATTCCATTTGTATAAACATAGATAATACCAATTAATCTAGAGTGATAGAAAACAGAGGAATGGTTGCCAGGAATGAGGAAGGGTAGAAGGTGAGATTACAAAGGTACACAGAGTTCAGTGGGGGTAATAAATATGTTTATTAGTTAGATTGTGGCCATGATTTCACAGATATACATCTATGATGAAATTTATCAAATTGTACGCTGTACATATGTGTCATTTTTCATATGCTAATTATATCTCAGTAAGACTTTTAAAGAAACTGTTGATACAGTGCAACTGTCATGAGACACTCATTAGTTATATCCCTGCTTAAGATGAGAGATTTGTGCTAGGCAAAAGAGAAACATAACCATGTCAAGAAATATTTTCATTGTTTAAATATATACATAGAAATAAGGCTAAGTTATCTGGCCAAAAGATGAAAAACACAGAAAAATGTAGATTCAAGAAGCTGAAGCCTTGGCTCCTATTGGCGCTTTGTTAGTATGTATAGTTGAAACCATGCATTTTCATAATGTTAGTGATGAACAAAATTGTGGAGTTGAATTTTAAGTCTTGAAACTAAAATAGCTATCACTGGGAGCTGTGTGGAGCCCAATTATAAAGGAATTGGACTGTAATTGTAAACTGCTGAATATGGTAATTATTGTGGCAGATGTACAGTAATTAGTTTGTAACACTAAGACTTTTATTTTGTGATTTTTGTACTATCTTCCAAAGGAGGAGAAGGAGCTATGGCTGGGCAGACTTTGATTTGGACTATGCAGTGCTTTTAGGATTTATTTTTCTGCAGCAAACCAGGGCTTGTATGTCACAAGCAATGCTGGTGACAAGGTTTTGGCTCATGAATCAAAGAGAGCACATGGTAATGAAAGAGCTAAGATGATATAATTGGGCAATAAAATTTATGATTTTTGAGTGGAGTGTCAATATGCAAAGGAACAATATTGCTGATTTACTGGTAATCGCCAACACCCAAGTTATCATTGCAATTAAGTAAAACTTTAAATCAAGTTGTCCCAGAGTGTTCATGGTCTCCAAAAATAGAATATGGAGTAGTTTCAAAAAGAGGAATTTGGGAGTTGGGCAAATATGAGTTGAAATCCCTGGTTCACATACCAGCTATGTGATCATTAGTAAGTTACTTGGGGTTTTTTTTTTTTTTTAACCTACAAATGAAAATGATATAACAAATAACTTTGTAGGATAGTAGAGATGATGTATGTGAAATTCCTGGTATTCCAGGGCATTTACTCTAAAAAGGGGATTTGCTCTATGCTGTAAAAAGCTTCTGAAAGTTGAATAACACTACATTTGCAACTTCTATTCTGAATGGTTCCTGTAAGAATTAAACATACCCTCTGTAAAATGTTCTTGTATAATGCCTTGCACATAGTAGATCCTTGATAAATTGTAGCTAGTATGCATATTATTTAAGAAACAGGTAAGAATCCTGAAGTAGGAGTCAGAAAATCTGGTCTTAGTTGCAGTTCTGCCACCAAATAGTTGCATGCCTTCACACAACTCATTTGTCACTTCTCCTTTCTGAGCGAATGACCATTTATGCCCCAGAACTTCTATCTTTGCAACACTAGGACATTTTTTTTTTTTTCTGTTTTTAACTGTCGGCCTTAGTACCATTTTCTTGGAAACCTCTGCACCATGAATGCGAATGCGCAAAAGAAGAAAAATGAGGCAGAGGTCCAAGTAAACCGCTAGCTTGTTGCACCGTGGAGGCTGCAGGAGCAGAAACATGGAATGCCAGACGCTGGGGATGCGGGTACAAGTCGTGAGACTGCATGCTGCTGGCTAGAGCTTGTCTCAGTGGATCTAGAACTTCATCGCTATCTGATCGCCGATCACTCTGAGACCCACCTTGCTCATAACCAGAACTGCCCATGTTGGTCCCTTGCCCTGGACCTGTGACATTTTGGACTATTCTGTGTTTACTTGTGACCGAGTGTAACCACCATACAATAAATCACCTCTTTGTTGTTTTAGCTGAAAAAAAGAGAGGAAGAAAAAACGATACAGACCCAGAATACAAATTCTAATGGTGAGTTGTGAAGGAAGTGTGGAGCTTGCGCAGTGGCAATGTTTTAGCCAATGAGGTTTTTCTGAGGTGTTATTATTGCTAAATGAGAAGGAAGTGTGGGTCTCCTCTGTTCAGGCCCTTAGTTTATTACTATGTTTATCACGGTAAAATATTTCTTATCTGTTCTTTCAGGAATCTTCCACACTATCACTGTGTGTGTGTTTACTTTTATGCAATAAGATACGATATTATTGTAAACACACTGTTCTATATCTTAATTGATTTTCCCCCAAGTACCAATTTATCTCAAAGAGCTTTCTACATCGGCACATATGCATCTGCTTTGTTTGGTTCATAACTATGATCATAGTAATAGCTGTAGCTGTATTATATTCCAAATAAATAAAATAATTGTGTTATATTCCAAATAAATGAAAGTAATATTTATTTAATTAGTTCATTAGTAACAAACATATAGGTTATTTTTCTTTGGTTTTCGAAATGATGCAACAAAAATTTATCTGTGCACTTTTTTTTTTTGTATTTTGTTAAGGTTATCTGTAAGATGAATTTTCAGAAGTTGAATTGATAAATCAAAGGGTGTGTATAATGGCCAGATGCAGTGGCTCATACCTGTAATCCTAGCACTTTGGGAAGCCAAGGCAGGTGGATCAGTTGAGCCTAAGAGTTTGAGACCAGCTTGGACAAGATACCAAAACTCTGTTTCTACAAAAATACAAGCATTAGCCAGGCATGGTAACAGGCTCCTGAAGTCCCAGCTATTCAGGAGGGAGCCCATGAGTCCTGGACGTGGCGGTTGCAGTGAGAAAAGAAAAAAGAGAAAATGTGTATGTAGGAAAAGTTTAATCAAAATTCCCAAATTGTTTTCCTAAGAGAATGAAAACATTAATATGACTGGTAACTGTGTAGGTATAATTATTTTCCCATACACTAACACTGTAATAACTTGTTACTTTTCGCAGAGAGTAATTTTTTCATTGACAGTATTCAGTTCATTCTCCTTTGGCCACTCTTATTTTTTCAAATAGAAATGACTTGATTCAACAAGTATTTAATCTCATATGGCTTAATCGTGTGTGAAGTATGGTATTAGATGTTTGAAGAAGTCAAAATTCATTTGATACAGTTTCTGCCCCTGACTACGTACTAACACTATTGAGGGAGGTTTACATACTCTGGCCTCAGATTACCTTTTCCACCTTATCTATTTGTAATAATTTTTGTGACCACTGTAGAACCAAAAATGAGAGCATTTCATGAATATTTTAAGGGAGTCTTGAAGTTTCATGAATATGTTAAGTAGGTATGAGAATTTCCATGAATGTAAGTAGGAGAATTGTTAGTGTGGACTGTGCAACTGCAGATCCTAAACCCCGGCCCCGTAGGCAATCGTTTCCCACCATCTGTATTCTTTTCACTGATGTGGGCTAGTGCAGATAAATAAAATTGGGAATTAATAATGTATTATGCCTCTTTCACAGCTTACCCAGAGTGGCTGACCCACTATTTCAGCTGTGTACAACTAGATTATAGCATTTCTGCGTCATTGTGGAAAGACATTCCCGCAGAAGACAACAGCATTACAATGAGGAGATATGTGCCATAATTGGGACAATAAGGAAAATAGTAAACACAGATGAAGCTTCTGGAAGAGAGAAAATGGATGACAGGAGGAGTGGGAAGGAGTGATGGGCACTGGGGGAGATGAGTTTGTTTGCTGAAAGCTGGCGTCCATGTGGGAGAGAAAACAGGAGTAGTAATTATTAAAGAAAACAAATATGAGACCAAAGAGTGGCTACACTGAAATTCTTATGGGCCCTGTGTTAGGTTTATGTTTGTTACTTTTGGCTTGAACGTGCCATGTGAAGTGTTCTGGATGAGAACCGATGCTTTATTAAACACCTCCTGGTGAATCATAAGAGCAGCAGCCTCCCCTCGGCCCCAACTCTTGCCCCTAGGGTGACATGATGATAATCAGGCTGGTTGTCTTACACAGGCAGCTGAATAACCCAAAGGTGAGGGAGGAAGAAAAAGGATTTTTCTCTGCTTGTAAAGGGGAAGCAGGTGGTTATCCCCTGTTGCTCCTGAAAGAGTTTCCTCCTGACTCAACTCCTTTGGTATGCAAATACAGTCTCCCCAGGAGTTTGATAGCCCCTTGCCTTTAAGCTTTGTGACTTAGAGCTCTGGCTCCTTCCTCCTAGAAATGGAAATACTTAGGAATACCTCCCTTTCCAGTCACCTTCTGAGCTAATCCATATCTTAGAAGGTAACAATTCAATTTTTGAGTAATAAGACAAGTTTGAAGCAAATGGCTACAGATCTAATTTTTATGGCATGTGGAAATGTTTGTAGGAGAAGTAAAAGCAAGCTTTTTTATACTTTATAGTATGTTTTTATAGCTCAGGAGGCTATGTGTTCTTACAAGAACACTGAGAAGTTTTAGTCTCCACACAGGAAACTGTAGGACTGTTTCCTGGCCCGCAGTGGCTGAGGAACCATTCTGCTATCCAAGATGTCTCTTTAAGAAGGTGCACTGTTTTGTTGATGAGCAGGGATTGGGAGTTGACAAGCCTACCTAAGCCTAGCACCAGCTTATAGTCATTATATGCCTTGGGGTAAAGGAAGGGAGTCTTTCTAATTTGGAAGGATTTGGAAGGGTTTGTAGAAGAAATAGTTCTGGAGCTGGCTCTTAAGAATGGACAGGAATTATCCAGAAAGATGGGAAACTTCACCTAGAGCAGTAACCTCTTAAAAATTTTCAATAGAGGCCTCCTGAGGGCAAAAAGGAGTGACCACAAACCTCTGGGGGAGCTGCTGCTACTGGTAGTGGTAGTGGACAGAATAGTTAGAACCACGCTTATCATTTCTTTGAAGTTTCATTTGAATTTTGCATTCAACTTCAAATTTAGCAAATGAAGTTTTACCCATATATCTTTATGATGGAAGTTAAGCAGTACCCTGGTATCTCCCTCTTTTTCATGTCCTCCAGGAAGAATACTTCCTTGCTTTAAGAAACTGGAACCTAGATGGACCATCAAAGCAGAGCCATGGGGATAGGACATTTAGGGCAAGTTTAGAGAAATGTGACTCAGATGTTGAGGTGGGATGAAGTTGGGTGTGAGGGCTTGTGTAGTTGGCAGTTATGTTGGAAAGGTAGATTGGCAGGGCAGCACCTTGGACAGGTCCTTCAATGCCTTGGTAAGGAATTGGAATTTTACTCTTAGGGCATTGAAAATACACTAAAACTTTTGGAAAGAAAATTGTGGAATCACTTCAAAGGAGGCAGAGAGTGGCTTAGAGGCAAAAGATTTCTCAGGAAGCTACTGAGGGTGAGAGAAATGTGGACCTGAATTGGGACCTTGACTGTTGTGGGAAGAAAAATGCAGGTGCAGATCTGAGATGAACTGGGAGATAACCCACCTTGGATATAAGAGATCAGAGCAAACTGAGTCAAAGAGAATGTCCAGGTTTCTACCCAAAGCAATTGAGAGGATGGTAAGTCTTCAGCAGAAACAGGCAGCAGAGTAGCTTTAGAGAGATAAAGAGGTGTACTCTGGGTGTGTTAGAACTGAGAAAGTGGTAGAATAAGCAGTTGCCTGCAAGCAACCTGTGCATGTGTGGAAATGGGCACTCAAACTCAGTTGGTAGGTTGGTAGTTTTCCATCCAAGAGACAGTCAAATGTGATATAGTTAATGTGTATGGATTCAGAGAATGATTTCTGTTCTTGGTATGGGGAAATGATCACCACTAACATTTATTTCATGTGGACATGTAAACTTTCTAGTGGTGACTCCAAAATTTCTACTGTGGGTGAAAAATAGCTGATGGAGCTGGCTTGTAGACAAAAAAAGTGTTAATTTGTCCAAGTCATCACTTACAGACAGTCAACAAGTAAATAAAGGGCAGAGACTATATTCTTGATGACTCTTCTCTTTCAGTAAGGACCCAAATTGAGCTTCTAGCTCCTGCCAGCTCACATATTGGCTTCATTCCTTAGATACATCCCATCCTCGGGTTGCATTGTTTCCATCCTCAGATTTGGAAACCAGTGGGAGAAAGCGAAAACTGGAGAAGACCAAAATTTTAGCTTCTTGAAGACTCTTGACCTCCTACCCTTGATGGGGTATATTTCACTGCAAGAGTATTTTTTCTTTGCCCCTTTTGCTTCCCCTCACCTTGATGTTTAAAGATACCAAGTAGTTTAACTTTAAGATCACATGAAATTATATTCATGAGTGATTTCTATTTCTAAATTTACCAGGTGGATCTTACAAGATCTTAAAGGTAGAGGTGAAAATTGCCATTCCCTCCCAGCCCTCTCAGATGTTTTTCATGGGTTCAAAATCTGTAAAATATAATTTCTTTAGTAAATAGTAAAAATGCTTATTAATTCTAACGGAGTGTTACCTCCACTTTCATTTTGGCATGATTGCAATAGTAATATGTTCTCACTGTAATAAAATCTAAGTTGAAATTTTTATATTGTGAATCCGCCATTCCTCATTAACAAATCTACTCCTTCTAGGTTAAGACTGTTCATAGCCCTTTGGTGCTTATCTCTCCAGATCTTTTGTATTTGACCACATATATCAATATGGTTTGGTTCTGTGTCCCGACCAAATCTCAGGTTGAATGGTAATTCCCAATGTTGGAGGTGGGGGGCCAGTGGGAGGTGATTGGATTATGAAGGTGGATCCTTTGTGAGTGGTTTAGCACCATCTCCTCGATGCTGTCCTCCTGAGATCTGGTTGTTGAAAAGTGTGTAGCACCTCCTGCCTCACTCTCTCTTGCTCCTACTCCTGCCATGTGATGTGTGGGTTCCCCTTTTGCTTTCTGTCATGATTGTGATTTTCTGAGAACTCCCCAGAAGCCGAGCATATGCCCCCATGCTTCCTGTACAGCCTGCAGAACCATGAGCCAATTAGGCCTTTTTTTTCCTTATAAATTACCCAGTTTCTGGCATTTCTTCATAGCAGTGTGAGGATGGACTAATGCACGTGTATTATGTGTAAAAACATGTATTATTTCTAAAAAGAAACATGGATAATATACATATTTTTCTACCTCTAGCTTTTTTAAAGAAATAAATACCCATGGATATTCTCCATGTCAGAACATACAAATATCCCTTAGTCTTTTTATTGCTTATGTATTGTTCCACGGTAATGATATACCATCATTTATTTAACTGTGCACTTTTTGATAGGTGTTTAGGTTGTTTACAGGTAACTCTGCATTTAAAATAGGCATCAGCTACTGGGATGCTGGTCGTGGTGTAAATTAAGTCAGCTGGTAAGTGAAAGACGAAAGAATTTTACATTTCCACTTAAAAAAGTTTGCTTAAATTTTTTGTTTAAAACATTTATGGCCAGGCTCAGTGGCTCACACCTATAATCCCAGCAAAAAGAGGACAAATCCCAGCCTGGGCAACATAGTGAGACTCTGTTTCTACAAAACATATGCAAATTAGCCAGGCTTGGTGGTGTGCGTCTGTAGTCCCAGGTACTTGGGAGGCTGAAGTGGGAGGACGGCTTGAGCCCAGGAGGTTCAGGCTGTGGTGAGCTAAGATTGTACCACTGCTCTCCAGCTTGGGCAACAGAAGGAGGCCCTGTCTCAAAAAAAATTTTTTTTCACATCATACTGGTAGCAAAGATGAGGGGAAAACAGTTACTCTTGCATTCTGCTAGTAAGAGTGAAAATTCATGCACCTTTGCTAGCAAGAAATTGGGCAGTATGTACCAAAAGCTTTAAAATGATTTATTTCCTTTGATCCAGGAATTCCATTTCTAGTGATTTATCTCAAAGTAATAATCAAAGTTGTAGAGAAGAATTATGGATATGGATATTTAACATTCTTTCTTATAATAGAAAAAATATGGAAATAAGCATTGAACAATGAAGATCAAATATATTATGGTACATTAATATAGCTAAATTATAGTTTGCAGCCAATATAATCATACTTTCAAAGATGTAATTGCATAAAAAATGCCTATAGTAAAGTAGCAAACAAAAAAGCTGATCTATGTTATCATCTCATGAATTTTTTTATATTGTGCGTATTTTTCTGTTTTCCATGAGAAACATACATTTTTAATATAAAGAATAAGCATTATAATAATTTGAGCTAGAAGAGATAACACAGAGGAATGTCTTTAGCTCCTTCCTGCTGACACAGAAATTAATAAGATGTCCAGAGGTGTCTTCAAACAGGAGTAGGTTGGTTTTATTTCAGTTCTTGTGGTGTATTGGGACAGCATGTACTGGATATACCCCCTGGGGAAGGGAGATCTCACTCTAGATAGGAAGATAAAGGCTCTATTAGATGAATGTAGTACATAAGGTGATGGTCATTGAATTGGGGTTTGTTTTGCATTTTTCTTTCATTCTTCCTCTCTCTCTCTTTTTTTTTTGAGACAGTTTCAGTCTGTTGCCAGGCTGGAGTGCAGTGGCGCAATCTCAGCTTACTGCAGTCTCTGCCTCTCAGGCTCAAGCAGTCCTCCCACTGCAGCCTCCTGCATAGCTGAGATTGTAGGTGCTTACCACCATGCCCAGGTAATTTTTTTTTTTTTTTTTTTTTTTTTAGTAGGAATAAAGTTTTACTGCATTGGCTGGTCTTGAACTCCTTGCCTCAAGTGATCCACCAGCCTCGGCCTCCCAAAGAGCTGGGATTACAGGTGTGAGCCACTATGCCTGGCCTCTTTTGCATTTTTCAAATACAAAGGATGCCCTTCTCCAATCTGCTGACAGCATTCTCAGACAAGTGAGACAGATGGAAGAGAAAGCCTCATCCACCACTTCGAAGATGGTTTTATAGATTTATACTCTAGGTGCAAGCACATTTGGGAAAATGGCTGTTCAAACTCCAAAGTTTTGAGACTTAATAAATAAGAGACAAGCTGTTTTGCGCTTTGAAATTAAAAATTCAAAGAAGGCAGAAGCTTCATATTTGTAGTAGCTAGGAAGTAGTGAGGGAGCGTAAAACTTAACATAGGGGTTATTTTATTTGAAACGTAAATTCTGTATGTTATCTATATCATATTATTATTTTTTAAAAGAAAAGAACATTTTGATCTATGGTTCAAATAAAGTTGTCAGTAGCTGATGTTTTTAGACTCTGCAGTTAAGACACCCACCGTCACTGATGGTGGCATGGTCACCATCAGTGTTAACTTTTTGTGGTGGTCAAAATGTGGAGTAAGCAAATCTAAACATGAATAATGTTAGTGAATTCTGAAAACAGAGTTATCAATAGAGTGTGAGACTGATAAGTGTGGTAGATGTTTTACTGTTTCCAATCTTCCTCTAGTGGGGGTATGTGTCCTAACGTCCTTCCCCTTCCCCTCTTTTCCTTTTTCCTTTCTCCTCCTCCTCTTTCTCCCCACTTTCTTCACTGAAACTGTGATATGTGTGGAGACTGAAAATCATAACACCTCAGTTTTGGGGAAGGGGAATCAGAATCGTTTCTTGGCATCTTTTGAGTAGAAGTTTGTCAGGAAGCTTTCTTGCTTTTCTGGTCATTAGCTGAAGGATACAAACCTCAAATTGCTTATGGCTGTATTCACAGGATTGTAGAAAAAGCCTCATATATAATAGAGAAGAACGGGCCAAAACACAGAGGAAAGCGTAGATGACACACTCTCTCTCAATCTCTCTTTCTTACACACACACACACACACACACACACACACACACACACACCCAAGTAGGTTAAGGGGTGGGGCTGAATTCAACTATTCCTGAGACCTGTCCTGCTGCCCTTTTTGTTTCTGTAGTTTCAGTGCATTTGTATCACTTGCAATTAGAGTTCTGACTTTTTGACGAACATGTTAGGTTAGCAGTAAGAATCAGATACAGTGGTCGGTATATGGAGTTGTCCTGAAATATAGTAACTGTACTGCTTTTTATTGAATTCCAAAGTAAATATGACTATGTAAGGAATGAAGCAGTAGGCGCTCTGCAAATGAAATGCCAAACTTCAGTTTCTTTGAAACCGTTTAGCTCTGGGGAAGAGCTAGAGATGATTAGGACAGGGAGTTTGACTTATCAATAAGAAATGAGAGGGAGCAGTGGTACCCGTTTACAGCACAGAAGCTATGTCTTGAAAAGGAATAAAAAGCATTCATTTAGAATCCCAGGCATCCCACTTTTCATCTGCTCTCAGAAATGGAAATGTGATTGAATATATTATAAAGTGATAATACAGAATTTGCCCTTTTCAGATTGTAAGCAAGATGAGTTTATGGATAGATTTCTTGTCTATCAATTTAGGTAAAGAAAAATATCTTTCTTTCTTCTGTATCTCTTATCATGAGGGTCTGTCGATGCTGTGGGTACCACTCTTCTTTGTTCCACAAATATCGGTCGATTTATTTTCATCTTTCTTAACAGCATGAGAATGTCACTATACAAATAAACTCTCCTATCTTTGTGTCACTTAGGTAGACTTCTCTATTTTAAAAACACATTGAATGTATTTGAGATTAACATGTCTCATTTCAAAATCTAAGTGCTATTGTATTTTTGCTTTTATTTTTTTAAGTGGCACATGGGAATTGTACACAGGTATTGGGTACATTGTAATATTTCAATACATGTGAGTGCTATCAGTTTTAAAAGTCAGTAATTTGGGAACAATCAAAACAAGTAATGGTCCTGTGTGTACTCAGTGGAATTCTGAATTTTTGGCATGATCACTGTCTCAGTTTCTAGTTTAAGAGCTTGGTCTGATTTTCCCCTGACTAATGTACAAATAGTATTTTAACAATTAACTCATCACCTGGAGGTGCGTTGACTATGCCTCCTATGTGTAATTGGTATAGAATAGTAGCAGTAGTTACTACCTAATAAGTTTTCCAGATTTTACAAAGAGGGAAGTACAAAAAGGGAAACGGAGATAAGGGATTTTATTTTGCAGAAAAGACATCTATGATCTTAGTCTAATTCCTTAATTTGTATACTGTCCTTCTTTTCATTGGAAAGTAGATTGATAAAAAATTTAAATGATTTTGGGTTATATTGTTGGCATATATTTTTAAAGACCCTCTGCCTACCTCCATATGGATATGACCAAAATGACTGCATGGAGAAAAAGCCTTTGTATAATCTGTGTCAATCAGAGGTTGGCAACTTTTCAAAGCTGTGGACACCTCTTCTTCCCCCAGTGTCTGTTCATATTTGATGTTGGCAGAGACAGTTGCCCTGAAAGACGGTAGTTGGTGAAAAGTACTTTCTCCTACACACTCCTGAGATGAAGGGAAGAGCAGTTGAGTGTGACCTTGAAGGAAGCAAAATTGTGTTTTGAATGAATACTCACTCTGTCCACCTGGGAGGGGACAGTGAGAGGCACCAGGAGTTGTACAGAGTGATTGCATCTGTGCTTCTCTTCAGGCAAAGAAGTGGTACACTGTGGATTCTCTCATGTCACCTTTGGCTGACCTTGACATAGACTAGTGATTTTCTCCTAACATCTTATATATTTTTAAAGAGTTTTATTGAGATGTGTTTGATGTATGATAGAGTATATGTAAAATGTAAAATTTGGTAAATTTTGACATAAGCACCTACCCTTGAAACTGTCACCACAATCAAGATAATGAGTATTGGAAACAGACGCTTAGTGCTGCAAAGAAAAATCAGTATTGAGACAACAAATCTGTCAGCAAAACAGTTTTTACTTCCTGGACTCCAGGAAGGGTACTCTTGCTAGCTATCTTGCCAGAGAGTACAATAAACAAAGGAAAAGCAGACATATTTTTCCCTTACATATTTTGGGTCATCCTTACTGCTGTGTCTGATCTCCATTGGCTGGAGCCAGATATCATAATCTAAACTAAAACTCAATTGACTAACAACGTAAAACTTTTCTAAACAGGTAAGGGGCATAGGCTGCTAGCTGGGACATGCCTGTGAGCATGTCCAGCACAGATATCTTGGTTAAAGTACAAGAACATAGAATATACTATGTGCCTATAAGCATGGCATGTCTAACAGCTACATAGGATAGGGCTTAACAAAGTTATTACCACACTTCTGATTTATTCTTTAACAAGAAATGAAACTTTAAAGAGGAATTTTTCTACTTCCCACAGTGAGCACAAGCATAAGCTCCTTTGTAAGCCCTCTCATTAGCTCCCCCTACTTCCCCCACCTCCATCCCTAAGCAACCACTCATCTACTTCCTGTCCTTGTAAGATTAATTTTTATGTAATAGAATTTTATGTAAATAGAATCATACAGTATGTAGTTCTTTTTTGTCTGTTTTCTTAAGCATAACTATTTTGATATCTCTCCATAGCATGTATCCATAGTCGAGTCTTTTTTATTGCTGATGAGTATTCCATTGTATGTGTATGCCATCGTTTGTGTATCCATTCACCTGTTGATGGACTACGTTGTTTCCAGTTTTTGTTTATTACAGATGAAGCTGCAATAAATACTTGTGTACAAGCCTTTGTATGGACACACGCTTTTATTTCTCTTGAATAAATACGTAGGAGTGGAACGTTGGGTATCTAACTTTTTTAGAAATTGCCAACCTATTTTCCACAATTGTTGTACCATTTTATATTCCCACCAATAGCATATGAGGGTTCCAGTTCCTGCACCTCCTTGTCAGCCCTTTTAAATTATAAAATTGATCAGTTTTATAATTTAAGCTTTCTAATAGGTGTTTAGTGATATCTTGTAGTTTTAATTTGCATTTCCCAAATGCTCCAGTTAAATAACTCTTCCCTGCTGCATTCAAGCTGAAGGTAGCCTTTGAAAGAGGCATTAAATGCCACTCTAGGGAAGGTTCCTACCTGTGGAAACTACAGAGGTAGAGAGGAATGGTCTCAGAAAGAAAGTAGGTTAAGGAGCAGATGGCCATTGGTTCTCCTAAGTGGCCTTGGGCAAGTTAATTCCTAGCTTATTTCTTCTTCTTTGAAGCTGTGCCACAACCTTCAGTGGATTTTTGTAGTGCTTTCTCTCTCTCTCCTTGTGTTCATCTCTTTCTCCCTCTCTCTCTCTCTCTTTTTTTTTTTTTTTTCCTTTTTGAGATGGAGTCTCACTCTGTCACCCAGGCTGAAGTACGGTGGTACAATCTTGGCTCACTGCAATCTCTGTCTCCTGGGTTCAAGAAGTGTTCCCACCTCAGCCTCCTGAGTAGCTGGAATCAGAGGCACCCGCCACCATGCCCGGCCAATTTTATACTTTTAGTAGAAACAGGGTTTTACTATGTTGGCCAGGCTGGTCTGGAACTCTTGACTTCAGGGAATCCACCTGCCTTGGCCTCCCAAGGTGCTGATTACAGGCGTGAGCTACCGTGTCCGGCTCTCTCTCTTTCTCTCTTTTTGTTATAATACCAGCTTATAAGGCATATGAGATTGTGGTAGCCTCATTACTTCTCACTTCCACAGAATCACAAACCGGCTCATAGCTGCATGAATGAGAATTAGAATGCTAATAAAGTTGCCATTGACTTCCTCCTCTCTAGAGAAGCACTCCTCTCCTATCCTAACATTCAAAGGTTCTCAAAGCTGAATTCAGAGATATATAAAGGGGTGTCACTACTATGAAGTTGGGGCTTAGACTCTGCTCCAACACTGCCTTTTTCTGGAATGTTTTCTCTGCATTGTTGCAGTATTTAGTAAGGTATTTGGGAAATACCCTGCCAGGCTGGGGTGCTGCAGCCCAGTGATGAATCTCTTGCTGTTTGTCATCTGCATTGTCAATTCCAGATTCTAGGAAGATGAAACACATACTCCTCTTGCCAAGTTCTTGGTAATCTGATATAAGTAGAAGACTTTGAAAAGCTCAGTAGCAATAATCATTTCATCTCAATTAATTAGGAATGAGCCATCAGGCTGACAAAGGCCTAGGCTGAAATTTACTTCTACTTTAAAAAGGCTTCTTCATACACAGTGAAAATTAATTGGGTAAACAGAATGTCAGGTGAATGAATGGGGAGAAAAGCTGAAAAAAGAGGCATTTAATTATTCTCTTGATAAAAACAGCCTTTTACAAACAAATAAGAGCAATCTCAGAGAAGTGGAGAATGGTAAGGACTGCGTGTTTCGAGCCCTGAGTGCCCATTCTGGCATTTTTCTAACAAACGTGTCATTGAAGCACACCACTGTTCCTTCCTGGGCCTTAGCTGATTCTTCTGTAAAATCAGAAGTTGTTCTTTGTAGCGTTTTCTAACTTAATACAGTGATAGCAATTGATGTGTTCAATTGAAAATAAACCCTCGGCCTTCAATGTCAGGCAACCCATCCAAGTATTATAGTAGAAAGCCCTGTTCCCTTCTAGGATATCTATGTATAACCACTGCAACCCCAGAATGTCAGCCTGTCGGTCTCTTCAAGTTCAGTCTGCTCTACTCGCTTCGCCAGTGATCTTTCCAGAAGTCCATTCTGACCTTGGCTCTTCCCTTTGGGTAGCTCTCAAGCCCATAGGATAAAGGTCAAAGTTTTCAGAAAAACAAATAAGAGCTTTCACAGTATCTTCTGACTTGGCCTTGCTCATCCTCCACGTAGACGGTGGGTGGCAACCATGATGGAGGATACGCGGTTCCCGGGATGATTGCTGCCCCATCAGACTGGGTGTGTTTGCATATGCTGTGCCCGTTTACTTGGGAGCATCTACCAGTCCTCCAAATCGTAGCTTAAGCCACTGCCCTTCTGTAAAGCCTCCCTCAAGCTCCTGAGAGATGCCAATCCCCTCATCCAGTGCTTCTGTCCATGGCAGTCACAAGGTGGCATGTTTGCCGCCTCCAACAGATTGTGGATTCTCTAAGCACAGGGATTTTTGTCATGATCATCTTTGTATTTCTGTAGTCTGGTATGGGGATACAAAAGTGTTACTGCATGGATGAATGAAAATAGCATTTGAAAGTACTACAAAGACAATTCTCTAACTATTTCAAAATTGTGAAATACCCTCATTTGAGGTTGATTTTCCACTGATAATTTGAATTAGTGAAGGGTAAGATACTTTAGATTTTCTAAGAACCATTCATCAGGAAGAGTCTGCTTGAAAATTGCATTTATGGTAAAGAAAGGGTTTAGTCAGTGAGTCTCTGAGACTGGATGTAAAGAAAAATCATTTGGAAAATGCCACTGGCAATTTTTAAAAATAGTGTTTTTATTGCAACATGATAATAGAGGCTGGTTGGTTTCATGTTTTATTAACCAGAATCACAGCCATGTTTCTGTGTGCCCATTACGAATTATAATTGATGCTTCTGGAAGTGAATGGGCTTCCTCAGAGTCTATAAGTTTTTGGCCTCTGACAGTGTTTAGATAGAGGCTAGAGGCCATCTGATACCATTGCCGAAAAGGGAATTTATGCATTGGGCTGGGGTTCCTTTCAAGTTAAAGATGTATTTTGATCAGGTGAATTTCCAGATTGATAGATGAGAAGAGTGAGGCTAAGAAAGATACTATATGTTTATTGAATGAATTCAGGATTTCTCAATCTAGGCACTACTAATGTCTTGGATGGGCAATCCTTTGTTGTCATGAGCCAGCCTGTGTGTTGTAGGACAGTTAGCATAATCCCTGGCCTCTACCTAGTAGATGCCAGTAACATCCCCATGTTCTGTAGTGACAAAGGTCTCCAGATATCAACAGATATCCCTGGGAGGCAAAATTGTCCTAGTGAGAACTACTGAATTAAATGGAAGAATTAATAAACATGTGAGGAAAGCTGAAAGGCTGGATTAATTCCATGTTTGAGTTTTTGTTTTTGATTTTGGTGTTAAAATCAGTTAGATTTGATACACGTACATTGCATGTCTACCTATGAAGCAACAAATAAAACAATGGGCTTCTACTGTGGAATGATGAAGAGGTGAGAAGACATCCACTGTCTCTTTAAAACTCATGCAGACATCTTGGACAGAAAAGCTATGTGGGTAAAGCTAATGCAGCACATTGGCAAAGTGTGCTGCATTAGCTTTACCCACATAGCTTTTCTGTATAACACCAAGGAGTGGAATGTAGTTCAGGTCACAGAGTCTGGAACTCGAATGCAGGGGTTTCTATCCCTATCCTCCATACACTCTAGTTGTTTAACAGGGGGTAAGTTATTGAATAGCCCCATGCTTTAGTCTTATCTGTAGGATGGAAATGGTAATCATAACTACATCACTGTTGTAGTGAGGATTAGATGAATTAATAGATGGAAAGTGGCTGGGCACAGTGGCTCATGCCTGTAATCCCAGCACTTTGGGAGGCCGAGGTGGGCAGACCACCTGAGGTCAGGAGTTCGAAACCAGCCTGACTAATATGAAGAAACTCCATCTCTACTAAAAATATAAAAATTAGCCAGGTGTAGTGGTGGGCACCTATAATCCCAGCTACTCTGGAGGCTGAGGCAGAAGAATCGCTTGAACCTGGGAGTTGGAGGTTGCAGTGAGCCGAGATCATGCCATTGCACTCCAGCCTGGGCAACAAGCGAGACTCCATCTAAAAAAAAAAAAAATAGATGGAATGTGTTTGGAATGATGCCTCCTGCATAAAACCTGCTATTAATATATTTTTGATGCATCAAAGATACTGTTGACTTAGAAATGTACTATTTTTTCTAACCCATTAAGAAAGAAAAAAATGTTAACAATTGCAATTTAACAAAGAGACTAATCAATTATGACTCATCCTGATTTCAGAGATGTAAAAACATAAACAAAGTGGATCTTAGATTTGATGTAAAGCAAGTGTTTAGTAGTATCATGGCTTTGTAGTAAGACACTGTATTTGAGTTCTTTTGACGCCACTTTCTAACTTTGAGTACATTTTTGAACTTACTTGAGCTTGTTTTCTTATCTGTAAAATGGAAATAATAATAGCAGTCTCACTGGGTTGTAGAAGATATGCAAGGAGGTCATATGTATAAACCGTCATAGCACAAACGAAGTGCTCAATACTTGGTAGCTATTACTACGCATGTGGAGGTGAGGGAAACTGGAAACCCAGTGCTTGGCACTTGAAGTGTTTAATAGGAGCTGATAGTAGATAAGAGAATGGTGCCATCAAGAAAGGCATGAGTGTCTTCTGTCAGTACTAGACAACAGGAAAGACTTCTCTTCTTTCTCTCCCTCATTTCTTGAGTTTGAGTTCTTACTTGATTTATATGTTACTCTGAGTATGAGGTGTTGAAGCTGTAAAATAAGTGTCAACCAGGGTCAGCCAAGTCAGACTTACATGTTAGATGGGAGAAAGACATATGTGAGTGCAGAGAAGGTGAGGGAGACCAACATTTATTTAGTGCATTGGACATGTCGGAAATCGTACTATGTGCATTGTTTCTTCCTCACAATAACGTTGTGAGGTGAGTCTCATATTTCCCGATTGCAGATGAGGTAACTGAGTTTCACTGAGGTCACACATCTGGGAAGAGGCATAGCTGGATTTTCCACTCAAGTTTTTCTGTTAATGCCCAAATCCTTCCATAGTGTGAGTAAAATGTTTCTATAATAGAAGACAGTAGCTCATTAAATGCTATGACATGACACAGGAAGTCAGAGGAGGGAGAGTGTACTCTGAGTTGAACTGGCAGAGCTACAGTGAAGAGAGCACTTTGAAGAAAATATATGGTTTAATTAGGCAGAAGAGAGAATCCTAACTTGTTCCCAAGGATTCCCAGTAGAGGATGTTTTGAACAAAGGTCAAGATAAACATGACATATTAAAGGGTAGCAAGGAGGCTGAGCTGGCTGAACCAGAGGAACTGTTAGTTTAGGGAGTCCAAGGAGCATGTGTCTCATGTTCTCTGTACCTCCAGCACCTAATACAATGATTAGCACATAGTAAGAGCTCTATAGTGATTGGCTAGGAAATAATATTAATAGTGGGAAATAAAGCTGAAGATGTGATTTAGAAACACATCTTCAGAATGTCAAGCTGACAAATTTGGACCTAGCCAGTTGGTGTTGATAAGTCACTGCATGTTTTTGCACAAGGGAGTGGTAATGATATATGTACACATACAGTGCTATTTACCAGCTGTTCTTCCAAGTACCTTAACCACAGTATTTTATTTACTCTTCATAGTAAGCCTTATGAGCTAGATACTGTTATATTCTATATCATTTTTCAGATGGGAAACAGGTATAGGGAAGTTGAAAAACTTGACCAAGTTCATACAGCTAGTAGGTGTCGGAGCTGGGATTTGATACTAGGAAGTGGTCTGGTTTCTGGGTTCATACTCTTAACCATATACTACACGTCTTCTTAGTAAAAGTGTTTTCCTTAAGTTGTCTTTCTCCAGGATCTATTTTCTAGGTCTCCTTCTCAGCCTATCAATCTATAAGTCAGTGGCATGAATGAGCACTTACATAAAGATCTGTGGTTTAAGGTTAAAAAGTTCCTAATTTCTGTCTCCAATGTGTTTTTCCCACTCCCTACCTCTGCCATGAGTTTTCCTTTTGCCTGACAAGAACAGGCATAATACAGTAGTAACTATCATTTTCTTAAGCATCTTAGTGCTTTTATTAGATAACGAGTGATCACAGATATTATCTAAAATCAGAGAGGCTTCCACCACAAATGCCAAGTTTATCATCTCTTATGCTGATGTTTAAATATCGCTGAATTTCTGAGTCCAAATGGAAACTGAATTCTGAGGTCACACGTTATCTTGAAGGTGTGGGAACTAGGCATCAAGTCCTTATTTGAATAAACTGATATTTTAGAAAACCCAGAGCTCCCAGAAGGTATATGATGAGCAGAGCTGTAGCTGGCACATAGCAGGTACCTCATCATACTCGTGTTAGATGAATGAGTACTACCATAGTATCATAAAAGGAGCAGGAATTTAGACTTAGCTGTGGATTTCAAAGCTATGCCCTGAATCTATAGGCTGTGTGACCTTGGGCATGTTATGTCATCCTTCTGCATCTTGGTTTTCTCATCTGGTTAATGGAGAGAACAAGAACTACCTTACAGAGTGGTGGGTAAGGATTTAATTAATAAAAATCAGATCATTGTATACAAGTCACGCAATAAACTGATATGGAAACATTAGAACCAATTTTTTTTAGCTTTCTGTCAGAGCAAACCTCAGGACCTCTCTTTTTTGCTTATATAGCTGGTGTCAAAACAATAGTTGCCACTCTATTATTGTAGCTTAGTAATCTACCATATAATATTCTACATGCCATAATAAACTAACTAGGTGTGTAAGGGGTATGCACCTAATTGTTACTACTACTGTTTGTTATTCTTTGGGAAAACATTTTATGACATTAACATATGACAGAAGTGTATGACAGAAGTTTTGTTTTCATTGATGCATCATAAAAATAGATTCCATTTCTAATCTTTAGAAATTTTGACAAATCCTCTGCTTAAACCAAAGGGAAGAGGCAGAGTGCAAAAATGGGGAATGAACAGTCTTTTCATCTATAGCTGGTAGAGCCAAGGCAATTGGAAGAGACCATCAAGTGTAAGATGGTTCAGGTGTTCAAATCCCAGCTCTGCTGTTTATTAGCCATGAGGCCCAAGCTCAACCTTTTGGAGAATGTATGTAAAAATTAAGCAACTACTGTAATGGTTGACACATGGTAGGAAACTCTAAATGGCAGTTCTAGTTTTCTCTTAAATCAGAATACATGTAGTAATTTAATCATTCGTTCAACATGGAGACCCCATAGATACCTGTCAATAAAGAGGCCAACATGTTGTATGAAATGGGCTAGAAGTACAGGTACAGGCCAGATCATTGTAATCCCTGACAAGCATGATTTTCCGGGGGTAATGGGTGTAACTGAAGGATTTTAAAGGATGGCATGATAAAAAATTATTAATTCTTCGAGTTATTTACATGGTAATTACCACTATTCCTCTCTCTCCCTTCCTGTCTTTTCTCACACTTTCCCTTTCTCACATTTTTATAGTATTCTATAAATTTGTTAAACTTTAATTTTCATTAATTTGATCCCTGAAGCAACATACTGGTATATGTATTATTACTACCCTCATTTTATCAATTTAAAAACAGAGGCTTGTACGGTTTGTCAGGACAACACAGGTAGGGCACACTGTGCAAGGCAATGATTTTTGTTTTTGAGGCAGTCCCACTCTGTCTCCCAGAATGGAAGGTGGTGGTGCGATCTCAGCTCACTACAACCTCCATCTCCCAAGGTCAAGTAATTCTACTACCTCAGTCTCCCAAGTAGCTGGGACTACAGGTATGTGCCACCATGCCTGGCTAATTTTTATATTTTTAGTAGAGACAGGATTTCTCCATGTTTGACCAGGCTAGTCTCAAACTCCTAACCTCAGGTGATCCACCTGCCTCAGCCTCCCAAAGTGCTGGGATTACAGGCATGAGCCACAGTGCCCAGCCTAGTCTGTGGTTTTTAATGGGTAAAATGAGGGCAACAGAGCCAGACCCTGTCTCAAAACCAACAACAACAAAACCCTCACAAAAACCAAGGACGACACAGCTAGTAAGAGGCAGAGCATCGACTTGAACAAAAATCATAGTTCTGTCTTGTTTTTTCTCTATTCCACCACCATGATAGGAAAATAAAAGCCAATATGGAACCTGTGTGTCATCTACTCACCAGGGAAGAATATAGAATAGCTCTAAATGCCTTGCTTCCAGGACATAAAAATAACCATTAGACTTGGAATAGCCTTATTTTTGAGTTTTGTTGCAATACCATTTATTCAGTGATTATTCTCTAAGTGTCTTCTTGATGGCTATAATTTGATTTACAGACCCACTGAGAAAATAAGTCATTTCAAGCTTTTATTATTTTGGAAAATATCACTGTGTTTTAACCTTACCAATTTTGCCCCCAGCCCAGTGCCTTTAAGGATGCGTATGTTCTAGAACTATACCTTTTGTAGACAGTTCCTGCTCAGTTTAACATCACTACTAAATCCTCGTTAGTTTTTCATGGGGTTTATTGTACAGAAATGACTTATACCTTGGTACCTATAGTTCAGTTTCGTCCCTCCATCTATACTATTAGAACTGAATAAAAACCTCTGAAATTGTTGAGTCCAGTCACCTCATTTTACAGTTGGAGACACTGAAGCTTAAACAAGGGAGCAGAATAACTCAGGGTCTGAAGGGACGTTGTGGTAGAGTTGAGAAGCTAATGCAGATTACTTGGTTCCTGGTTGCCCTTGTTACCCTAAGTATGGGCTAGGAGGCAGCAGCATCAGTGAAACCTGGGAGTTGTTAGAAATGCAGAATTTGGGGTCTCACTCCAGATTTCTGAGTCATAATCTGAATTGTAGAAAGATACCCAGGTGATTTGTATGCACACTGAAATTTAAGAAGCACTGTTTTAAATTACATTGAGTTTTTCTTTGTGTAGGTGTTTGCAGGTGTGTGTGTGTGCACTCCAGGTGAGGGCAAAAGGCATTCAGGGTGGGAGAAGAAGAAGATGAGGGAGGGAAAGAGAGGGAGAGAGGAGGAAGTATGGGCTGGAGGTAATGAAATGCTCATATGATGTTCTTTAAACACTTGACAAAGGAAACTGGAATTCAGGAGTGAGGTTTAGGAGTGACAACCATCTACAGGACATCTCTACATAGAAGGTAGATAAAGCATGGAGGGGACTATCCAGAGGGTAGGAGGTAAATACTATTATAGTATTTAGAAGCTGACTGAGCCAGCTTAAAGGGTCATCAAAGAAAGGCCAGACATTAGCCTGAGGACCTCAGAATCCCAGAAGCCAGGGAGAAGTGTTTTAAGTTCTTTGGCTAATGCTGTCAGATAACAAAGAAAGATTAAGAGATAAAACCTGAAAATTCTCTCTTGTGTTTGATAGCCAATAGGCCACTGACTGTTTGCCTAGGCGCCTCGGCTAAGAACTGTGTCCTCCTTCATGAACCTTTCAGTGGGCAGCTGTGTCAAATACAAACCTCGGGCCATTCTTGGTATTGATGGTAGAACCTTGTGCCAGCAAATGCCTCATCTGCCATGTTTTGCCGCATCCTCCTCCTGGCCTCTGTCCTGTCTCTCAGTCTCTGACGTCTTAGCTCTTGATTTGTTTGTTGGTTGCTGGACTCTACTTCCCATCCGAGTCTTTACTTGCTCATTCGTGTGCTCCCTCCTTCAGACCACCAATGCCTCCTCGCTTATGTATTGCTTGGACTAATGTCCGTTTCATGATTGTTTATATTCCTCTCAACTCCTAGCACATATTCCTAGAGTTGAAATTGTTCTAGCTGTTAAATTACAACACAAGATAACTGGGGGCACCAAACTATTTACATCTCAGTTTAATGTTAGAATGTCTTTCTTCTTAGATTAAGTAGATTATGGTTTAAAATCAGCCTTGGGGAGCAGACGGGTGTCTAGAAAGAAGTCTAGATTTGCCCTTGGTGCCAATGCTTAGCTGATGTATCAGGAAGGAAGTATTAAAAATTTAAGCTATTTACTTCAACACAATTGTCTATGCAGAATTTTTAATATGATTTTTTGATAGCACAATTCTGGAAAGAAATAGAAAACATTTTACAACTTTTAAAATCAGCTGGTAGAATTTAGACTTCTAGTTAATATTTTAAAAACAGAATTATTGAAAGTTATGGTATAAAGTTTCCAACTGCTGACTTCCTTCCCTTTCTTAGGCTGGCTTACCTGGAATTGAAGATACTAGTGACTTATTGATGTCAAAAACATTACAGAGCTATGAAAAGTCAGAAGGAGGAAAGGGGCTCAAGAACAGGTAATAATAACCAAATAAAGCCACATTCATTGGTGCCCACTAAAAACAATACATCTTTGTGCCAGGCACTTATTGGGTTCATTCACAAGGAAGGAAAACGAAATATTTCACTGAAACTACCTTTGCAAAAATTATGATAGTGAGAGAAATGTAACATATCTGGCTCCATTTTGCTTCTAACCTCACAAGCTAACTGTCTTTGGTATGGGAGGAATTGAGTTTATAGTTTAACTTTAAAGAAAAGATAATAGCCTATTCCCCAAACCAGCCCCCTCTAGGATTGAAACTGCTTTTGTAACACTACTGAAAGTCCATAAAGTTAGGATTATGGGAGGGGTCTGAATTCTGCTAAGATGTAGGCATAGTTAAAGGTAGCCAGTCATTGTTTCCTAGCTTGCTTTTCTATAATTCTTTACGGCTCGGGAGTCATGTACATGGAGTTCACAAGTTTGGTAACTTCTTCAATTGCTCTTATAAATAATATCACTATTGTCAAAACCTGCAATTGGTCTTCGAGATATTTTTCAGAATTTTACATTCAAGTGGTTCAACTGACGGCTTCCAGGCCTGTGACTCATATCCAGAGACTGACTCAGCACTCAAAGACAGTTTGAAAACTTCTATGATTTCATTCCCCCCAAATCAGCAGTGCCCATTCCCTAGCCCCCTCCCTGACAAATTATCCTTAAAAATTCTAGCCTTGGAGCTCTCAAGAAAATGGATTTGAGAAATGTGTTCTGTCCTTCTGCTCAGCTGCCTTACAATAATTAAACTTTTTCTCTGCTGCAATATCACTGTCTCAGTGCATTGACTATTTGTGCAGCAGGCAAGAAGAACCCAGATGGGCAATCACATGACTCCAAAATATTTTTCCTTGACGTAACTCAAGATGGCTATTTAGAAGGGCTATAAATAAAAGACTAGTTAAGAAGCTGTCTTTTGTCAGGGGAGATTTGCATCTGTAGAGAAAATTTGCATTGATATAGCCAGGTTTTCTCAGAGGGTCTTGTTGGATCTAGGAAAGATTAACTGAGAGTCTGACACCTTTAAATATCTGAAAGAAACATTCACCACCTATTACCTCTGAAGGCTGTTATCTGTGATGTTTCATCTTTATAATAAGATCACCTTTGCTAGCCAGGCCTCCTTTTTTTTCCCCTTTGCATAAACTGTTTTTCCACCATAAACTGTTTTGCCATGATACAAGTCCCATTCTTTCTTGTAATCTGTTGTCCAAAAGACCCTCAGGATGGCTAAGTAGTAGAAAGAAGAGATTTACTGGTGCTAATAGTTTCAAACTCAGAAAAGATAGCTTCTAGAATAGACTGAAGGTGCTCTTTCTTTGAAGAGGGGAAGGACAGGTTGAGTTTTATGCATCACAGGGCCTGTATCACAGCAGAGTCATACATATTCAGCATGTTTGGAAGGAATATTACACATATTTATTGGGGGGGATGTCAAGCACATTTGCAATGGGTAAACATATGTAACATACATCCCATGTTCGCTTTGGGGTAGGGGGAGGGGATAGTTTAGCGTTAAAATGAGATTGAATTTGCCTATTTACATCGAAAGGTGAACTATAGTACACAAAGACAGTTTGTACACAGCCTCTATAAGTTACCTTGAACTGGCTTAAGGTTTGCAATTGCTTATCAGTAAAGAATGTTTGTAGGACTGGCCCTCAGTTCAATAAGACTTGTAGTGGTCTGGGTTGTAAATCAGGTCTAATGCGTTGTCTGATAGCTCCTATTGTTAGAGAATTTAGAAGGAATGTAGTTTTTCTTATAGCCCTAGAAATTTAAGGAGTTGCTATGCTAGCTGCCCTGAACACTGGATCTGTAGGTAACTTTTGTTTCTTTAGCCTTAGGGTCTGTCTTAGTTGACAAAGGGGCATTTATTTTTGTTTCTCAGATAACAAAACTCAAGATGGTACTTAAGCTTCTAAACCCCATTGAAGAGTAGGCTAATTACTCTGCAGGTCTCCCCATACACACTAATAAGTTTCTATGCGTTTGTTCCCATTAACCAGCTTTCTGTCAGTTCATTTTCAGCAAACCTTCGGAGAGTGAAGGGGAAGGTTTCCCTTGGTTCCTACAACACATTAAATTACCTCTTTTAGTCCTCCTCACATCTGTAAGGAGTGGATATTATTATCTCCACTTTGGAGATAAGTCTCAGCAAAGTTATTATACCTAGCTCATTTGTAGCAACAGATAAGATGGAAACCCAGTATGTATTGATTCTGCATATAATGGGAAATTTTAAAACCTGGCTTAGAGTTAGTGGAAAAAAGTATTATAAAAGAGTATTTTCTATATTTCCTTTATAAAATGTTATAAAGCAGATGCCTCTTATATTTCACCAGAGGTAAAATAGTTCTAAATCTGTTTTTGAAAGAAAAACTACAAGATTGAGCCTTGAAGCTACAAAGTTGTTGGTGACAAAAGAGAATTTCTAGCTCCCAGGCGAGCTGGGTCTCAGTTCTATACTTTTGCTTATGCTTAAATAGCCATTCAATAAACCTGAAATATTTCTCTGCCCTGCTCTCCACCTGTACATCGGTCACCATTAGCAATGACTGTCCTTCTCAAGGTCATCTGTGAGGGTGCTTAGGTGCCATAGGCCTTAGCTTATCCATCAGCCATTTAGGAATAATAGAACTAACTCATAAGATCCTTCAGTGTTTGAATGACATAAAGCTACAAGTTATATGGTAATTTTGATAATGAGTGAAGGAAAATTATAAAACATTGAAGATAGTGGCTGACCTTGAAACCCCACCAGAAAACTAGCTCATAATTTTTAAAAACTGAATATTGTTTTATTAAATGAAAACACATTTATAAGTGTCAAGCTAATTCAGAAACCAAAAATGAAAAGAAAGTAGCTGAAACTAAAGGAAAACTGGCTTTCTAAAAAACATACAAAAAAGTCTGTTTAAAACTGTTTTACAAATGGCTAAGGAATTCATTGGGTTTCATAACGGTTTGTCTTACTTGTGCAGATGGCTCCTAGTATAAGTGAGTATAAGTGACAGAACTCAATAATGAGGGACATTTGAGACATTTTCGGTTACTCAGCTACACTTTAGATCTTATCATCAGCTCTCTTATCCAGTTAGCTTATGTTTCTTTTTAAGCAATAATTATAATGAGCATTTTAACAGAATGTCTAAGTGTGATATTGTAAAATCTACCTTTGGTTTTTGAACGTATTTCCTCGCATACAACTCCTAAATCCTTAGGAACTCCAAAGTGATGTCTTTTTGTATGCTAATGCTAGACAGATGGCTGACAGCTCATACATAGATTCAGGATGGGGGCTGGTTACCTGAGAAACCAAGACATGATTAGAGGATTGGGACTTTCAGCCGCATCCCCGCACCTCCACTGAGTGAAGAGAGTTTCAAGGTTGAATTGATCACCAATGACCAACAATTTAATCACTCTCATCTACATAATAAATCTTACATAAAAATACCCAAAGGGACTGGTTTTGGAGAGCTTCCTGATAGCTAAACACTTAGAAGTTTATGGAGGGTAGTATACCTTGGGGAGAGCATGTAAACTTTGAAACTCTTCCCCCATGCCTCACTTTATGCATATCTTCATCTACATCCTTTGTAATAGCTTAATAAGAAGCCAGTAAATGTGTTTCCTTGAGTTCTGTGAGCTTTAGCAAATGAATCAAACCCGGAGAGGGGGTTGTGGTTTCAGAGGTGTTCAAACCAGAGCAACTCCATCTTGAATAGGGGCTGGGTAAAATAAGGCTGAGACCTACTGGGCTGCATTTGCAGGACATTAGGCATTCTAAGTCACAGGATGCAATAGGAGGTCAGCACAAGATACATAAAGACCTTGCTGACAAAACAGGTTGCAGTTAAGAAGCCGGCCAAAACCCACCAAAACAAAATGGCAATGAAAGTGAAGTTTGATTGTCCTCACTGCTCATTATATACTAATTATAATACATGTGCATGCTAAAGGACCTCCCACCAATGCTATGACAGTTTACAAATGCCATGGCAATGTCAGGAAGTTACACTCTATGGTCTAAAAAGGGGAATCTGATGGTTAATATTGAGTGTCAACTTGACTGGATTGAAGGATGCAAAGTATTGTTCCTGGGTGTGTCTGTGAGGGTGTTGCTGTCACAAGATTCTTGAGCTGTCACTTTACCAGCTGGAAAACTCTGTGGCCAGCAGCACCTTCTGCCTGAGTATTGCTCATGTCTGCTGGGCTCATTCTGCCCATTTGTTTAGGCAGGCTGTACTCAGCTTGTGCTACTGGCCCAGATCCCACTCTTGCCAAAGACCAGCCAGGTGTGGAGCAACGAGAGGTGTGTGTATGAGTGAGCATGGGGTCCGGCCATTGTGTGTAGGCAGGAATGCCAGCTGCTGTGGTGGGGCAGGCAGCTCCAGATGTCAGCTCAGGTGCTGGCTCTATGCAAAGTTGTAGCTGGACCAGGTTTACCATACGTAGCTTCTGCTGTGGGCACTTGCATCTGGAAAAGGGAAAGGTGGTAACTCCCAGGAACTTGGAAATGCCAGGAACCACAGACCTCCAAAGAAGTTGTCACAGCCCTGGCTCAGGGAGCCTCTAAGTTTGTACTCCTTGAAGGGCTGCAGCTCTTCTTTTTTCTTATTGACCCCGACCCGGTGAGTGGTCAGGGTGGGGACATGTTTCAGCCCTGTTTGTGTTACAACTCTTTCAGTCCCACTTGGTGGGTTCCAAATTCTTGTCCTGTATCTAGAAAAAAATGAGGTATGTGGACAACTGGAGGTTGAGCAAGATGTAGAGGAACTTCACTGAGTGACAGAAAAGCTCTCAGGAGACTCACAGTGGGTAGCTCCTTTCTGTAGGCAGGTCATCCTGATGAGTGTCTAGCTCTCAGTAGAGAGGAAACCCACATTGGATAGCTCTTTCCACAGGCAGATTGTCCTGAGGAGTCAAGGAGACCCGAAGTGGGTAGCTCCTTCCCACAGCTGTTAGTCCTAATGTCTGCTTGAGTCTGGCTGAGTCCAGGGTTTTTATGGGCTCAGAAGGGAGAAGGTATATGCTGATTGGTTCATTGGTGGCCATGGGCAGGCCTGAAAAAAGCACCATAAATTCTTACTCCCAGCCACAAACTTAACTTGGAACTGGCAGCCCAGTCTCCAGGCTTCAGGCCATCCTTGTCTTGAAGATGGGATTTCACCAGGGATCAACCCCTGTCTGCCTCCTGCCATCAACATGCTGTCCATGGTGCCCAGGCTGTGCCAAGAGGCACCTGTAGGCATGTGCTGAGCCACCCTCAGCTCCTCCTAGCCTCCTTCCTGTGCTTATGGGCACCCGAAGTCCAGAGGGGGCTCAGGTGTCAGGGGACTGACATGACAGCACTGCCCTGAACTTGCAAACATCCAGCCCAGGTGATGACAAGGCCACACTTTTGCTCCATTTCAGAGTGGGCTCTGGGAGTAGGAAGAGGCCAGAGAGTGGGAGCAGGCACTTTCAAGCCTGTGGGGGCCACCAAGAGTGCAGAGATGTCAGGGTCCAGAGCTACAATGGCATGGCTTCTGCTGCACCTGGGAGCATGGGGCTCCTGCCCCTCCAACTAGGGATAAGACACTTGGCTGTTCTCAGCTCCTGCAGGCCAGCAGAGCATGCAGCCTCAGCCATGCCTCCCTGGCTGAGCTGGTGTCTTCACAGAGGCCACTGTAGACTGGCTGCCACTGCCGTCACTCCAAAGGAGATGAAAATTTGAGTCAGTGGACTGGCAGAGGCAGACCTGTCCTGAATCTGGGTGGGCACCATTTAATCAGCTGCCAGTATGGGTAGAATAAAGCAGGGGGAAGAAGAAGGAAAGAGCACACTTGCTGAGTCAACTGGCCTTCATTTTCTCCTGGGCTGGATGCTTCCTGCCTCAAACATCAGATGCTAAGTTTTTCAGCTTTTGGACTCTTAGACTTAACACCAGTGGTTTGCCAGGGGTGCTCAGGCCTTCAGCCATAGACTGAAGGCTGCACTGTTAGATTCCCTGCTTTTGATGTTTGGGGACTCAGACTGGCTTCCTTGCTTCTCAGCTTGCAGATAGCCTACTGTGGAACTGCATCTTGTGATCATGTGAGTTAGTACTCTTAATAAGGTCCCCTTTATATATTCATCTATCTTGTTAGTTCTGTCCTTCTAGAGAATCCTGACTAGTACAGGGAGGAGCACTGTAAGGTCTAAAAAGGAATTGTAGGAATTGCCCACCCCTTTCCTGGAAAACTCATGAATAATACACCCCTCGTTTAGCATATAAGCAAGAAATAACTAAGTACACTTACTTGAACAGCCCATGCTGTTCATGCTCTGCCTATGGAGTAGCCATTATTTTATTCCTTTACTTTCATAATAAACTTGCTCACACTTTATAGATTTACCTCAAAATCTTTCTTGTGTGAGATCCAAGAACTCTTTCTTGGTGTCTGCATTGGGACCCATTTCTGGTAATAATGGGAACCCCAACTGGAACCTAGTATGTTAGAAGCTCCAGAAGCCTGGACTTACAACTGATAGGGAGGAGTGGTTGGTCTTAGGGCACTAAGCCCTCAACCTTTAGGATCTGAGACTATCTCTAGGTCGGTAGTTTTGGAATTGCATTGGAAGGCACCTAGCTGGTGTTTGCAGAAAAATTGATTGCTTGCTTTTTACCTGCTGACCTGTACACATTTCGTCACAGAAGTCATGTATGTTGATTGTTGTGTTGTAAGAGAAGAGAAAAAACAATTTGAGATTTTTACTCTCACTTTGTTTGACTCTATAACTACAATTTATTTACCAAATAGTTATTTAGTGCTTTGTAAATATAGCGCCTAATATTCAGAACTCTGTACACTGTGATAATTCTTATTGTGAAATTAAATAATTCTAACTTTATTGAATAATTCAAACTTGAAGCATTTGGAACATTAAATTATTCTGGTCGTTGGGAGGAATGCAGCTATACAGCCTGAGTTTTGCGGCACGAAGCTGCAACTTCTGTCTTTTTTTCCTGTATATAATTAGGAAGACCAAATAGCACCAGAGACTAAACCTCCTTAAATTACTGCATCTCCTCATGGAGTAATAAAGTATTTTTTCTTGGAATGTGGTAATCTGTAACTAATCAAATTGCTGTAAGGTATTGTGGTCTTACATGGGAAAAAGTAATCCTAATAACATGGCTTTGTTTATGCCTGTGTAAGTGTAATTTTAGCTTTCCCACTTTGGAATGCTGACCTCATTCATTTGGAGTCAGTGTTTCCCCGATGGTAGTTTTCAAGCTTTGTGCTTGAATAAACTCTATATGTATCATATTTTCTGACCCTCAGTCTTTAAAGTTAACAACACAAAATTTGCCTTTTACATGGGCTCAGTTTCATATGTACGCCTCATGAGGGCAGAGAGTGTGTCTTATCCAAGTTTTTCATAGGCAGACAACAGAGGGAGTGGTGGCTTAAGATGCAAAAAATAATAAAAGCAATCTTGGGTTTCTTAGAGACTCTGTGTTAAGTAAGCCATACATGACAAATTAGGTAAGGCCTGAGCTATTTTTGTGTTCTTTGAGGTACTATGTGTCAAATGGAGAAAGTTGTTAGCACGTGATGGATATGGGAGATTTAAATTTCCCTCCAGGTCCACAGGAGACTCTGGCTTTAATTGCTGCTAAAATGGGTGAAAGTTTTTATAGCCTTCTCGCTATGTAGACACAGTCTTGCCTTAGTTAAAGCTTCACAACTAGGTCATAACAAGTAGGCAATGAATAAGGAGGACAGCTAAAACAGGATATGATGGAAAGGCAGAGGGGAAAGGCTGATATAAGCAACAGACTTGGGGAAGTAATAGGCAGGTGCTGGGCTCAAAAACTGATACTTTGAGTTTTTGCATCAAATATGATGCTTTGACTAAAGTCAAAGATGTTAAACTAAAGTCTCAAGATGCCTCTGATCCCCCCAGCATCTCTCCAAAACAACAGAACGAAGTTACTCTGAAGTTTCTTTACCTGTCTAAAGTCCAGATCCCCCAAGGAGAACAATCATTTTTTTCTCCCCTTCCTGTTATGTCATTTCCTGTTGCACAAAAGAAGACTAAGAATGTAACCACACTTGAATGGACCCTTTCAGGAGCTGGTGTCTGTCTCTCAGGATCATTCAAATTCCAAAGAGAACCATTTATAAGTTAATCTCTGTTCCCTTATCCAGTTTATTCTCCCTAGTAATCATTTGTTGGTCCTCAAGAGAATTCCCCACTTTACCCTCTTCCATAACCTGTTTTTCCAGGATCTAAGCCCCCATTCTTTCTGTAACCTTCAGATGGTATATAAGCTTCTGTTCCCCTTTGGGGGTTGAGTAATCACTTTGTGATTTTCCCCTGTGTACATAGTAAAATTTGCCTTTCCTCTCATTAATCTGCCTTTTGTGAACTGATTCTCTGCAAACCTTCAGAGGGTGAAGGAAGCATTTCTCTCTTAGCCCCTGCAGTTTTGATGCTGTGAGCAGGACACTAGATCTGTGATGATCGAGTGAAGAATGAAGGAAACCCAGGACCTGAGCAGTTGGCATAAGTGTAAGACTTTCTTACCAACCAGGGTCCTGACCTCTTTCTCTGTTATACCTGGTCAAGCAGATAGTAAAAATCCCTGTCTCTTTTTCCTCTGCAAGTTTTAGATAATGGGAGAAAAGTATTTATGTAACAAGTCCGGGTGTAGTGAAGCTGCTGTATTTTTTGGTACTTTTTTTTTTCATAATATTTGATTCCTTTCTTCCTGGAAACACTCTTTCCTCTGTCTCTGTCTTTCTGTGTTGTTCTGTCATGAAGAGGAATACTGAATGGGGCTCCCCCTTGTCTTGTTTCATGTCCATGAGAACTTGACTTGTGACCAAGTGGAAGCATTCTCTTGGTCTCTGTCATCTGGGAAGTGTGGTTTTTATTTTTTTATTTCTTATCCCTAATGTTGAGTAATTCAAGGGGTGTGATTTTTAGATCATGCCAGGTGACCAGTCTGAAAATGACTGGGAAGCTGAGACACATAAACACACTTTTTGTTCTGAAGGTGTTAAGCTCCTGGGAGAGTTTGTTTTACTAAGAAGTCCCATCTGTAAAAGGCTTTTGTTGTCTCAATACTCTTATTGTTTGCTAAGTCTATGGCAACAGGAGTCTTGCTATCTTAGCCTAGTCTTGTGAGTAATTGTTGTCGGGAATATCTTTGAGATTGACTCTTCTATACTCTCTCTAGGAAACACTTCTAAACCTGGAAAATTATATCCTGGACTTTCCATGAGGAGGCTAATAGATTGAGTCACTGTTGGAGTAAGCACACCATTAAAATTTCTAATGATCAATGGCCAGAAGATAGATCATTTAAATTGAAAACACTCCTAAATTAAAAAAGAAAATAATTTAAGAAACTCTTATTCTAAATAATTGCCTTATCTATAGTTATTAAAAATCAAATGAAAAGATAACATACAATCATGTCATGACTAGCTTTAGAAATTCTCTTGACTAAATTAAAGAACAAAAATCTGACCTGGAAAATCCTTCATAAGCTCAGGCTGCCTGCTTTTGATAGAGACTCACAATATGGGCTGCTCCATCCTGTGCCCTACTCTGTGCGTTCACATCTGTGGCCTGGGTTTGACTCACGGTCAGGAAATTAGGCTTTTTAAGTTTTATATTTCTATAACTTTTGACTTTTTGGGGCACTCTAATAATTAATTTACTGATTCTTTTCCCTTTTGTGGGCAGTTTTACTTTCCTGTTTCCTTCTCTCTGTAGGGACATAAGAGGCTTTTGGTCCTTTGTGTGTAGATGGTCAACCAAGAAGCTGAGACCCTAGTAAATATGGCCAGATAGATGTGGGGCATATCTGATTTGCAGCTGGTAAAACTTTCCTTTCTTCAAGCCATCTTCAGATGGTTCTGCATCTTGTGAGGACTGCTTGACACCTGTTTTGCGATTAATTGGGCATCTTTAGTTAAATCATAATCTTAGTTAAGGCATTTTGGTTTTACTAGGGGAGGCACCTTAGGTAAAAAAGTTCAAAAGCCAGGAATACTTCTTGTTTGTCCTGACTAAAATGTGATAATTAGAGAATTAAAGGTGTTTGTTGTTGTTGTTGTTGTTTTTTAAAAGAGCTTTGTGGTCAGACATTAGCTTAATTAAAAGCTGATATTCAAGCTATGTACACACACATGTGGGCACACACATACACACACACACACACACACACAAACACACACACACACACACTTTAAAGACCTTTCTGCTTTTTTCTTTTTAGATACTGTTAAAAATTATTTTCAGTTAACTAAACTCCCCCAATTTTTAAACATGATGTGCTTGATTCCTCTATTTATTTAGTTTCTTAAATGTTGTTCTCCCATTTACTTCTACTCCTTTCTACTCTTTGCCTTTTTTCTGTCTTAAATATTACATGAAGGATAATATAATATAATGTATAAATATATAATATGAATATAATACTTCAGATCCTTCACAGTGGTTCACGCCTGCAATCCCAGTGACTTAGGTGGCTGAGGCAGGAGGATTATTTGAGCCCAGGAAATCAAGACCAGTCTGGGCAGCATAGTGAGACTGTCTCTACAAAAACCACAAAAATTAGCCAGGTGTAGTGGTGCATGCCTGTAGTCCCAGATACTTGGGAGGCTGAGGTGGAAAAATCGCTTGAGCCTGTGAAGTTGAGCCTGTGAACCTGAGCTGTGATCACACCACTGCACTCTAGCCTGGGTGACAGAGTGAGATCCTGTCTCCAAAAAACAAAACAAAACAAAACAAAGCAAAAAACAAGAACACAGAAAAAAGTACCACTCACTTTTTTTTGCAGTCTTCTGTCTTGCTGTGGAGTCTAAAACGTCGTGGACAGATTCTTCTCAGGCCTAAAACTCTACTGTCTTTCATGTTGCATTACCTAATCTCTTTGGCTTCTGGAGGTACCGCATATTATCTTACACTGTGGAAAACACTTTAACTTTATGTGTGTGATAACTGGTGAATCACTGGCAAGAGCTATGGTTTTAGAGGTGGCTGACAACAATTGTTTATGGTAAAGCATTAGTACTGCATGGGGCTACTTTCTGTGTGTGTTTAGATTTTAAAAGTTGCAGTTTAAATGCTTAAAAATGTCTTTATAACAAAGTGCACTACAAAAGCATTGCAGAACCTTTTCTCATGGCATATTCCCTCTTTTTGGGAATCTGAGGTTCAGTGTAAAAGTAGATTCTTTCATTTTTAAAGATCTAGATGCTCTAGATACTTTGTCTTTCAACTTTACCTGCTGCTCATATATTTAAATTATTAGGCTCTAAAAACTACAAATGTTTTGTTGACTGTTTTCCTTATTGGGCTCTGTCCTGAGCTCAGTGGTGCAGTTAAAAAGAGACTAAATTAAAAGTGACCTCTCTAAATAAAATTAGTCTCCTTATAGAATCCTGTGGTAGATTCCTATTATTTTTTAATTACTTTAAAATTCATACTTGATCATTCTTAACTATTCCACCCAAGCTCCTTTAAAAAGCTAAAATCTTCTCTCCATGAAGCCATGTAAGACAGACAAACTTAGCGTTTTTCATTAATGAAGACACAGTTTAAATCCCACTGCCCTTTAAAGCTAGTTAGCTTTAGTGATTACGTATCTAAAATTTAAAAATCAAAATGAGAAAGCCTTTGTGTCTATCTGTATCTTTATGAGTAGGTGTATATGCCTGTACATGGTAACATGTACCACTGGTAACCAGTTTACTTATGTATAAATGAATCTACATAAGTTACATAAGTAGCCCAAATACTTTTCAAGTTCATGTAGCTTCAATTATTTTTGATAAGTAAAAATAGTTTTAAATTTGTTAATAAAATAAATAAAAACATCTTCAAAATGTAATTTAGATATTTTATTTGCCTAAGTCTATTAGTCAGACAGGTTTATACCATCTCTATTAGCTTTTTTAAGGTCATAAACTGTTACTTCTATAATCTTTTTGATGCTTAATTTGTCTGTAAGATAATGTCATTAAACTTGAGACTTCAAATTCTGAGTTCTAGATAGGTGGCCATGGTAAGGTCTGGGGATGGCACCTGGACCCTGTCTTCCTTGGGCCAAATGTACCTTCTGGCTATGCTGGGAGGGGTTGGATCCTCCAGACAGTTTCTCTGCAGCCCTGCCCTTTCTCCTATGCCCTAGATCTAATACAAAATTAAAATTACTTCCTAGGTTTTTCACTAAAAATTAAGGCTACAAAGAGTTAACATAATTAACATATATCCATTAAAACTACTAAATATTAAAACATCCATATGCAAAGTATATTTAAAAATTAAGATGTGTAAAAAAACTTTGTAAATTGTACAGTTTTGAACTTGGTTGGAGGTATACTCTTGCTGAGTACCCTACAAGAGCAAGCTATAAAAGGTGCTACTATTTGAATGTATTTTCCAGAATGCACGTGTTAGAAGCTCAGTCCCCAATGTGATAGCATTAGGAGTTGGAGCTTAACAAGAAATGTTAAAGTCATCTAAGTGGAACCCTCATGAATAAATTAACGCCATTATAAAAAAAGCTTGTGGGAGTGGGTTCACTTTCTTACACTCTTGCCTTTGCACCTTGTGCCATGTGATGATGCAGCAGGAAGACCTTTGTGAAATACCAGTATTTCGCTCTTATCCTTCCCTCCAGAACAATGACCCAATATATTTATGTTCATTGTCAATTACTCAATCTCAGTTATGCTGTTATTGCAACACAAAATGGACTAAAACAGAAGATGATAATGGAAAATATGTGCTTAGCTAACCTTTCTCATATTTGAGTTGTAATGGGGCAGTTGGCATAATTCTCCTTACTCTTGGTGCCAAAGGTCAGAGACCTGTGAGGGGTTGCTTCAGGCTCTTCTTGGGTGACTGGTATAGTTAGATGCTTAGCTTTTGTGGAATGAATGACAGTAAACATCAGTTTGAGGAGCAGCAGAAAGAGAATTGCCAGAAATCAGAAAAGAGAAAAGTGCTTATTAGAGGCCTGACTCTCTAATTAAGTAGCTACGTGATCTTGTGGAAATAATGCTGAACTCAGCTTCCTTGTCATTGGAATGAAGTCTTACCTGCCTGATATAAGAATCACAGAAGATGATTTCTGTGAAAGCACCCTATGAACCTATAATTGTCCTATAAAGTTAGTAATCTTTATTTGTGACTAGGCGGGCATCATTCCAGGGTGGGGTAGAATGAGGTTATTTTATTACTGTTTATATTTCTTTTAAAACATGGAATTATGTCTACCAGTAATTAGGTAATAGATCCTTTATAACATTTTCAATGAAATGACCTTATACTTTCCTGAAGTCTTATCTAAGTGTGATCTAAAGTTCTTCATAAACTCTGAAGGCTAATTTGTCAGAGCTGTATTATATTTATATGATAGTGTAGTATAATTTGTTTTCGTTAATCCCACATCTTTCTTGATGTTATTATGTTGGTCAACTGCTAAAAATGGATACTGCTCTTGTAATACCTATTAAGAAACAGCAAAAGGGCATTATAGGATGAACAGTAGACACTAGGATAAGACGATAATAAACCTTCCTCAGATTTCTGGGTGTCTCTAGTGGGCTAATTAACAGTTGATCACAGTGATAATAAGTAAGAAAATGGAGGTTTAAGATGGAGCGATGGAGAGGACTATTTAGGCAGCTCTTAATTATCAGTTGAGCTAGAAGAGTCTGTTAAGTTTTAGAAATCTGCTTAACAAGGCACTTAAAATGGAGAATGTGAAGACTTACCTAAGAAAGAAGTTCATTGCGGTAATACAGGATGAAAATGCCTGGCCCAGTAGAGTGAGAAATGTCTGTAACAAAATGAACTCAAGAAGATACAAAGAATGATTTTGTCACACTTCTAGTATAATGGGAAATAGTTTAGTGACAAAGCTGAATTTGTAACTTAAATTGATTATGCAAGCCAGCTTTAAATGTTAGAGACCAGACAAAAGTGTGCAGACTAAAAGGTAACAAGCTATACTGATCCCTCAGTTGTTGCCTGTGTTTATGCGGGGTTGTTATGAAACAGTGACATTGTGTAAAGCTGTGAATCGGCTTGTCATTGAAGTACTGAAAGTATTCTATCCAAGTCAGCTTTGTGCTTGCAAACATAAAGCCAAATCATTGGAACAGGTGTTCTTCCCTATTTTGCCTCCTCTGCTTGTTTGCTGATTGGCAGATAGACAGATGTGTGAGTATAAATTAAAACTACTCTGACAGCTACTGTAGAGAAAGAGTAGTTTATGATAATAAAGTATTTTCTGGTCTCTCTGCAGGTATAGGGATTTTATATACAACCATGCCTTGTTCTGTAATGATATCAAGCTTTTTTTTTTTTGGTGGGGTGCAGAATCTTCTGTCTCCTACAGTTATTTCCTTTCTAAAACCTCCCTTATATTATCCACAGAAGGTAACAATACTTTTTCATCTTATGAATATCTTTTCTAAAAAAAAATCTATTTCCACTATTGGCAACTTTGTACCACAATCATCGTTTTATGCCCTTTTGAGCAAAGAAATTGAGAAGGGGGATGCATCCCGGGATGGCCAAGGGATCATATAACACACTATGATCCTTTAATTACTGTTTAAATATCTGTCTGAAACCTTGGCATTTCAGGAGCCAGCAACAACAACAACGACAAAAGGAAAGCAGATTACTACCTAGATGAAAGGGTGCAATTTCACCTTTGTGCCCTCTCTTAATTAGTTTCAAGGTGAAACTCAAAGGGACCATGAAAGGATAGAATAAAAATAAGACACTTCAAGCCCGTTCTAGTTTTGTTTACCAAATTCAGTATCTCTCAAAATGGAAAGGCCGAATCCAGGTGTTAGCATGTATTTCCCCGGGGAGAAGTGAGGGTGGAGGTCATGCAGTGAAAGGCACTAAAGCATGCATACTGCATGAGGGATTAATTGCCAGGAGCATATGAGAAGAATCATGGCACTTAATACTCAGAGCCTGAACAAATACCAGTATGAGAAAATAGTCACATATCTGCAAACACAGGAGGGCTTTAAATCAATACATAAAGAAGAGATTAGCTTATTTTTTTCATAAATAATACAAGATGCTATTGGAGAAGATCATCCAAGATAAGCTGCCTTGTGTAGCTTGACCTAAATATTTTCAGGCTTAAATTCTGAACAACGTTCATGGTAATCCAGACCCTGTTAAAAAAGTAGGGGAGGGGTACCTTGTGGTGTTTTCAGATTTTGTAATATACCTTCCAGTCAAGTTTGCTTGTTTTGTGAATCTGTAGCTGTAACGTTGTATATTGAAGATTTAAGTTCATCATCCAGAGCCCTAGGCTCATTCAATCCTAAGCACTAAATGGGAATTCAATTAGGTTCTCTCCATCCTATTTACTAAAGTAGAAAATTGAAATCGTTAGTCTTAGAACAGTGTTTCTCACTTGTGGGTGGGGAGGAGGCAGAGACAGCCTTTCTCCAGGAAAACATCTCACTCTCCCAGTGGGTATATGAAAATTCATATTTAACATTATAAAATTTTAAAATTGAAATACCACAAAAATCATTAGTTTTGTAATGAAAACTACATCAGAAAAGCTAAAGGAAACTTCTTGGTTGCTGAGAATACGTAGAAAATAAACTCTCCTTTGCCTCTCAGTCATTCCATTATGGAGGTGAGAACATGGCTCCTGGACATATGCAAAAGAGCAGAATCTCTGGGGAAGAGAAGCTATTTTCACATTTACCAAGAGAGGGCATCGATTAAAACACATTGAGAAGCATGGTCCTATAACAGGATCCAGTGCGGCAGGTTCTGTAACAAGGGTGTTATGCTTCTGCTTCACTTAACTGGAAAATTCAATTTAATAGAGACATTCTGAGGATTTTGATTAATAGAAGAGCAACTGTCACCCATTTGGCTTTTTTCTTTTTTTTGCCATAACTACCTTTGGCAGTGTATAGACCCTACCTTCATGGAAAGGTCTGTTTGAAGCCTGAGGTATTCCTTTCAGAACTACAGAATTCTTCCAGTGCCAAGAGCACTTAACTGGTACAGAAGAAAGAGGAATTACTGAGAACAGATGGCCCTTTCGATTTAATTTTTAGCAAAATGGGGTAACAAAGTGCTCACTAATGCATGAAATCTGTTACATCTATTCTCTTGCTTTGCTTGGAGGAAGGATACAAGTAAGAAATGTCTTTTCCTTCATTTTTTCATTTCTCACTAAGCTTGTTAGGAGAATAAATGACATTAGGAATTCTGTGCGAGTGTTAAATTTGTTCCTGCTTTCTAATCTAGCACTTTTTAATGTTAAAAAACCATCAAGGAATTTTGAGAAAAATGAAGAAAAGGATATAAGCCACATAATTATCAGATAGTTTGAAGAACAATGGTTTCAACTGTGTTTTTCTTAATTCCTCTATATCTCCTGCCAAAATAAAAATTCAGATTCCTTAATATAGGATTAATTATTCAAGAGTTTTTATCAGGCAAATTTACAGGCAAAATGCAGCATTAGCTTTAAAAAGCATATTTTTCTTTTCCATTTACCTTTTTAACTTGAAGAGTATGGTTTTAATAAAAATACTTTGTCAATGTCCTTTGAATGATTGTATCTGCTGTAATTGGCAGAAATGTGCACTCTGAGGTACATGTAGACCATAGGGTAATCCTTTTATATGTAGCAGGGACACTATATTTAGGAGGGCTCTGTGTCGATTTCTGGATTTCCCAAATAATTTGGAGAACTATGGAAGAGACCAAAAATACCAATGCAGAAGTTAAGGAATCTAAATTCAAAAGCTGGCCAAAATATTATATTACACACACACTCAGGAGAGAACAAGAGGCCCAAGTTACCATTTGGGTGATCTAGAACAATATTTGTCACTAGTGTCTAAGGGATGCTAATAGCTCTTTTATGAAAAAGCCTACTTCTATGAAGAGTCAAGTAACTGTTAACCTTCCTGGCATAGAAATGTCTTCCAGTAATGTTCCTAATACTTACGATGTCAGCTGTCATGACATGAAGATGCAGGAATAGATGTCACATTCCACTACGAATGGATTTTACTGGTCCTAGAATTATATGGGCAAGGCTAACTAGAAGGAGCTAGAAGCTACTCTGTAGAATATTCTTCTAATCATCAGACATATAACAGTGTAAGCAGGGGAGTCAGTTGTCATTGATGTCTATTCAAAACCATCATAAAGTAAAACACCATTTGATCCACCATCATAGAAAAAGGGCTCTTACTATTTTTCTATGAAGAGTAATATTACAAAATTGTCATCTGAAGAGGTAGTCAAAGAGTAAGCAGCAAAACCATTTTTCCCTCCTAGGCCTCCAGGCCTCTGTTGGGAAGGGCTCCTGTGAAGGTCTCTGATATGCCCTGGAGATTTTTCCCATTGTCTTGGTAATTAACACTTGGCTCCTCATTACTCCTGCAAATTTCTGCAGCCAGCTTGAATTTGTCTCCCCAAAATAAGTTTATCTTTTCTACTGCATTGTCAGTCTGAAAAATTTCCAATCTTTTATGCTCTGTCATCTCTTGAATGCTTTCTGCTTAGAAATATCTTCCATCAGATAGCTTAAGTCATTCTCTCAAGTTCAAAGTTCCACAGATCTTTGTGGCAGGGGCAAAATGCCACCAGTCTCTTTGGTAAAGGATAGCAAGTGGGACCTTTACTTCAGTTCCCATCAAGCTTCTCATCTCCATTTTAGACCATCTCAGCATGGATTTCATTATCCATATCACTGTCAACATTTTGGTCAAAGCCATTTAACAAGTCTCTAGGAAGTTCCAAACTTTCCCACATCTTCCTCTCTTCTTCTGAGCCCTCCAAACTGTTTCAACCCCTGCCCATTGCCCAGTTCCATCATTGCTTCTACATTCTCACGTATTTTATAACAATGCCCTACTACCTTGGTACCAATTTACTGTATTAGTCTGTTCTCACTGCTATAAAGAAATATCAGAGACTGGGTAATTTATAAAGAAAAGACATTTAGTTGACTCACAGTTCCACATTGCTGGGAATGTCTCTGGAAATGTACAATCATGGAAGAAGGCAAAGGAGAAGTAGGCCCCTTCTTCACAGGGTGTCAGGTCAGAGTGAGTGCCAACAAGGGAAATACCAGATGCTTTAAAACCGTTAGATCTTGTGAGAACTCACTCACTATCATGTGAACAGAATGGGGGAACTGCCCCCATGATCCAAGTATGTCCACCTGGTCCTATCCTAGACACGTGGCAATTATGGGGATTATCATTCAAAGTGAGATTTGGGTGGGGACACAGACACGAACTATATCACTTAGTTATTTTGAAATGTACGATAAATTATTGTTGACTGTAGTCACCCTGTTGTGCTATCATATACTAGATCTTATTATATCTAAGTATGTTTTTGTACCCATTAACTATCCCCACTCCACCCTGCCCCACTATGCTTCCCAAATTCTGGTAACTATGACTCTACACTCTATCTCTGTATTAGGCTGTTCTTGCATTGCTATAAGGAAATACCAAAAGAAGACATATATGAGGCCAACAAACATATTAAAAAATACTCATCATCACTGGTCATTAGAGAAATGCAAATCAAAACCAGATTGAGATACCATCTCCCACCAGTTAGAATGGCAATCATTAAAACATCTGGAGACAACAGATGCTGGAGAGGATGTGGAGAAATAGGAACACTTTTACACTGTTGGTGGGAGTATAAATTAGTTCAACCATTGTGGAAGACAGTGTGACAATTCCTCAAGGACCTAGAAATATAAGTTCCATTTGACCCAGCAATTCCATTACTGGATATATACTTAAAGGATTATAAATCGTTCTGTCCTAAAGACACATACACACATATGTTCATTGTGGCACTGTTTACAATAGCAAAGACCTGGAAGCAACCTAAATGCCCATCGATGATATACTGGACAAGGAAAATATGGCACATTTACACCATGGAATACTATGTTTCCATAAAAAACGATGTGTTTGTGTCCTTTGTAGGGACATGGATGAATCTGGAAACAATCATTCTCAGCAAACTGACACATGAACAGAAAATCAAACACTGCATGTTCTCACTTACAGGCAGGTGTTGAACAATGAGAACCCATGGACACAGGGAGGGGAGCATCACACACTGGGGTTTGTTGGGGGGTCTAGGGGATGGACAGTAGGGGTAGGGAGTTAAGGAGGGATAACATGGGGAGAAATGCCAGATACAGGTGACGGGGATGGAGGCAGCAAATCACATTGCCATGTATGTACCTATGCAGCAATCCTGCATGTTCTGCACATGTACCCTAGAACCTAAAGTGCAATAAAATATATTTTAAAAAAAGAAATACCTGAGGCTGGGCCATTTATAATGGAAAGAAGTTTATTTGTCTCATGGTTCTACAGGCTGTACAGGAAACATGGCACCAACATCTGCTCGGCTTTTGGGGAAGCCTCAGGGAGATTGATTTATGGCAGAACTTGAAGTGGCAAGTCACATGGTGAGAGATTGAGTGAGAGAGTGGAAGAGGACATATCACACACTTAACCAGATCTCCTGAGAACTCACTCAATATCATGAGGACAGCACCAAGCCATGAGGTGTCTATTATCATAACTCAAACACCTCCCACCAGACCCCATCTCTAATGTTGGGGATTACAATGCATTGTGAGATTTGATGTGAACGTATATTCAAACTATATCAGTCTCCATCAGTTCAACTGTTTTGAGTTTCAGCTCCTACAAATAAGTGAGAGTATGAGAAGTTTGTCTTTCTGGGCCTGATTTATTTTACTTAAAATAATGACCTCCGGTTCCATCCATGTTGCAAATGACAGGATCTCATTCATTTTTATTGTTGAATAGTACTCTGTCGTGTACATGTATCAAATTATCTTTATCCATTCATCTGTTGATGGACACAGGTCGCTTCCAAATTTTGACTATCATGAATAGTGCTACAATAAACATGAGAGTGAACATATCTCTTCAATATACTGATTTGCTTTCTTTTGAGTATATACCTAGCAGTGGGATTGCTGGACCATATGGTAGCTCTATTTTTAGCTTTCTGAGGAAGCTCCAGACTTCTCCATGGTGGTTGTACTAATTTGTATTCACAGCAACAGAATGTAAGTTTCCCCTTTTCCCACATCCTTACCGGCATTTATTATTGTCTGTCTTCCGACAATTTTTGTTAGTAAGTCTGGGATGGATTTGGGCTCTTACAAGGCTCATGATTAAGTAGCTCATCCAATATTTGGTCTTCAGGGCAGTAGAAAAGTATTAATTCAATGTAATTTTTCAAGAAAGAAATAAATCTTGTTAATTCAAATGAGGCTACGTAAGAGTAAATCTTTCTTGTTCTTAGAGACATTAACTGAACAAAATAAAATGGAAAAAGATATAAGGACTCCCATTCATTAATAAAAGGAGTAGTTTCATTTGCACTGGTTACTCATGTGTTTCAGCTGAGTCTAATCTTAAGTATCATTTGAAATATATTTAACTACAGCAACAACAACAAAGAAAGAGAGTACACAGTTCATCACTCAGCTGCTGCTTGCCCTCAGAACATAATAGAGCCATAGTACTTTGGTTCACAGTGAGTGATTTCTCTTTGGGGCATGGTGAGGACTCAGATTCTGTTAGTACAGATATCAATCTTAATTGAAAGTACATAATGACAAAACACAGACAACAGAACAAAGAAGGGTAGCTAAATAGCTCTGCTTGAGTGAATTATAACTCAACGTTTCCTGGAGGGGAGATGCCAGTAAAACAACAATGCTGTCATTGTCCTGCATCCCAGGGTGATGGGAGGTGTTCTACTTCTATTAATGACAGGCTCGGGAAGTCCTAAACTCATGTCAGGATTCTGAGTTCTCTCTCCCATGTTGAGACTGTGCACTCAAAGACTGAGCACCAATGAGCCCCACTGTGCTGTGAACACAATATTGAAGCTGCTGCTTCCACTTCACTTTTATATGCATAGCCTATTCAAAGCTTCCATTTAGTCTCCCCTACTTCTATCTCTGCTAAACAGTTCAACTTTATTCTTTTTAAACATTATATTTTTTTGCTTGTGTTGTGTTGATTATCACATTGCCTGGCACTGAGTAGGTACTCAAACATTTGAATCAATGATCATGATAATTTACATTAATGATAGCAAATGAATTAAAGAAAGCAAATGTTAAGTGATAGCAAATGTTATTGAAATAAACAATGAAAATGATGTAACAAGGAGCAGCAATAACAGCTACCATATATTAAATGCCGGAACTTTTTCATATGTTGTCTTTTTTGAGTCTTCACAGAAACTTGTAAAGGTAGTTGTAATTGCTTCTATTTAACACTTCAGAAAAATTAGAAGCAGAGAATTTAAGGAATGTATCAAATATTATACAGGTAAGATTATCTAGATAACATCTTGTTTTGGTGGAGGAGTGGACCTAAGTACTGCTTATTTCTATATTCATTTTCTGTAGAATAAAATTATGCTTTACATATCATATAAGTAACCATGTTTAATATACTATATGTGTATGTGTGTATATATGTACATGAATCTATTATCACTCTCTCTTAATATGAGCTCAAGAGGGCAGAGATGACTCTTATTTTATTTTTTCCCTCCACCCCCGATAACTCTTATTTTATATTTTTATTTTAAAATCCTTTCAGAATCTACTAGTTTAATAAATTTACCAATAAATCTTTGTTCGTTTTCTCTCTGAAAAGTCTGGGCATTTTGCCTGTTGCTTGAGACTAGCAGAATGTACAATTGCTTTGATTTAAGCCATATTAGTTTAGTTGCATTTAAAGTATTTAATGTCAAGCACTTAATGTCCTGTACAGTGCAGAAAGAAATCATATTAGAAATGGCAAGACTCTTATTTTCAATACAAAAATGGGCATACATTAACTCTGTAATTGGAAAGAAATGGACTCATTAAATTGGCTACAGCTTTGAAATTAAATGCCAGTTCATGCACCCATTGGTTAAGCTTCTGAAAAGTGTCTTTATCTTAGCGTAAGTTTCTTCAAAAACATAATATGAGTTAAAAGCTTAAAGGCAGTGGGTTTATTTAGGGATAAATCCTAGGAGCAGAAGTGAGGGGGGAAGGAAATGACTGGGGAAGAAGAGAAGCAAATCCAATGATGTCAATACAAGGCCACTGTAATGAGGGGCTTAATCAAGTGGGGGAAAATAGTATGTCTAATAACCATCAGTCTGAGGGAAGAAAGGAAAACATTTGTTCACCAGTTCCTCTTTCCATTGGTCAGGGATGGCCTCATATGGTATTAAACATTCTGCACTTCTGGATTATGGAAATGTGAGCAAACTGAGGTAGGAAGAGGGACTCTGGGTAATCAAAATTTGTAGGAAACATGGTTGTTAGGACAGTCAGAATGACAGAGGAAGCCAAGATGGCTTTCAGTGGTTTTCAAGAAGTGTCAGATATACTGGGTAATTAAAAATGCTTTTATCAAGATAGATTTACACTTAAGGAATAAAGAAAAATCAGAATATATTGAGCAGAATAAAAAGCATTCTTTTTTATCATCACATTAACATGAAGGGAAAATCACCACCAGCTTTTGAGGAAGAAGTAATTATAAAACATTGTTATGAAACAAAATAGTTTCTTATAATGTACAGCTGATCCAGAAGACAATAGTGTGAATATATTAGCTATGATATTAATTGCATATGAAGTTTTGGTCATAATCAATGATGTTCCAAACATAATGCTTTTGTTAATGTTGATATTATTGCCTGTTCTTTTTTTACCAAGGCAAGATGTTAACTTGGTGTGGGCAACATCTTTACTTTTTTCATTGAAGTAAAAGTTGACAGATAGTTGCTGCTTCTTTATGCCTACAATATTTACTGTTTTCCAGTCTAATATTTTAACTTAAAAACTAATATTTTAAACTAGTACATTAAAATAAAACCCTTGACATACATGTGAGTTCATAGAGTATCATCTCTGTGCATTTGAACAATGCAGTGATACGAAAATTGAGAATACTTTTGAAGGTCAGGATATTACCTTGTATCATGCTATGTGACTGTTAAATTGGTTTTATTTCATGACCTAGCAGCCTTTTTGAGCAACACTGCTTTTTAATATAGGCTAGTGACTGAAATAATCTGTCTGGATCTTTGATAACTGGATGTGAGATCTCTACAATATCATCTTGGGTAGGAAGCCTGAACTACCATTGTAAGATCTTAAGTATGGTGCCCTGGAGGACTGGATGAAGCTTAACATAAAACTGTTATGTTTGGAAAGGTTTTCATAGAGGGAATGAGACAATAAAAACAGTAACAAAAGAAACAGCAACCTCATATGAATGAAGGAGAAGATAGTATCTGAAAAATAAAAACATGAATTTTCAGATCATAACACATATAGTATCATGTAGAATCAATAAAAATACATCAATATCTAGTCACAATAGTAGAAATAAATGTCAAGGAAAAGAAATAATATCATAAGCTATCAAAGGGAAAGCAAAGATTGTCTTTAAAGAAACAGAAATTAGACAAAGGATAGATGTTAGATAAGGAAGAATGGATTTGGAAAGAAAACATAATAATATTGTCTAAGTGCTATGGGAAATTCATTCTTAGCCTGGAAATTTATATCCAGTTAAATTATCGTTACAGAGTGAATGAATGTGAAGGCGTTTTTAGGCATAAAAGACCAAACTCACAATCTCTCACTTAAATAACTATTAGAGGATACATTTTACTAAAGAGAAGAAATACAATACTGTGGTAAACGCAGATATGTATAAAACATAACTGTTGACCATAAAAATGTTACCTACTTGAGCCTTTTTTTTTTTTTTCACTTTGAAAGATAAGTATAAAACTCTAAGCAAAGGCTGGGCACCATGGCTCACACCTGTAATTCCAGCAGTTTGGGAGGCCGAAGTAGGCGGATCACAAGGTCAGGAATTCAAGACCAGCTTGGCCAACATGGTGAAACCCCATCTCTACTAAAAATGCGAAAATTAGCTGGGCATAGTGGCACATGCCTGTAATCCCAGCTACTCAGGGGGCTGAGGCAGGAGAATTGCTTGAACTGGGACTTGGGAGGTGGAGGTTGCAGTGAGCGGAGATTGCGCCACTGCACTCTGGTCTGGGCTACAGAGTTAGTCTCTATTTCGAAAAACAAAAACAAACAATCTCTAAGCAAAAATAGACTAGGGGTGTCGAAGCATGCTGTTATTCTTGTAATATCTGAAAGAAGGATAGAAATACTGACCTTTTAAGAAAAACTATATAATGTCGGTAACATTGTTAAAATTGAAAGTCAGTCGGCCGGGCGCGGTGGCCCATGCCTGTAATCCCAGCACTTTGGGAGGCCGAGGTGGGTGGATCACGAGGTCAAGAGATCGAGACCATCCTGGTCAACATGGTGAAACCCCGTCTCTACTAAAAATACAGAAAATTAGCTGGGCATGGTGGCGCATGCCTGTAATCCCAGCTACTCAGGAGGCTGAACCAGGAGAATTGCCTGAACTCAGGAGACAGAGGTTGTGGTGAGCTGAGATCGTGCCATTGCACTCCAGCCTGGGTAACAAGGGCGAAACTCCATCTCAAAAAAAAAAAAAAAAAAAAAAAAAGATAGAAAGTCAGTCTTGAGGATAAGAATATTTTAGTTACCCATACATGAGCATATATCCACTATACTTTATATCTGTGTGTTTTTACTTTGTGACCATAATTAATTTAACAATACAATTTATCATCCAAATTGGAAGATTTTTGAGAATGACAGGTGGTATAGTGAATAACAAAGCTAGGAAACAGGCATAAACGTGTCACATCCCAAGCACATTAAGACATATAGTCACGTGAACTGTGATAAGTGTAATTATTTTTCCTCCATAAAAATAATGAAGTTTCTTAACCTTCATGTAAATTGATGCCCTCTTCTTTCTTAGGCCTTAATCTTTCTATAACCCCTCGTATTCTTTTTAAAATGTTAAGTAACTGTATTAGAATGACTGACTAGTGCTGTAGATAGACATGTGTATGACAATTTTTCTTAACTTTTATTTTAAGATCAGGGTACCTGTGCAGGTTTGTTATATAGGTAAACTCACATTATGGGGGTATGTTGTATAGATTATTTTGTTGTCCAGATATTAAGCCTATTCGTTATTTTTTTTTCCTTCTCCTACTGTCCACCCTCTGATAGGCCCTAGTATCTATCTGTGTTCCTTCTACGTGTTCCTGTGTTTTCGTTATTTAGCTCCCATTTATAAGTGAGAACATGTGGTATTTGGTTTTCTGTTCTTGTGTTAGTTTGCTAAAGATAATCACTTTTCGCTTCAGCCATGTTCTTGCAAAAGACATACCTGTTCTTTCTAGTGGCTGTACCACCTTTTCTTGATTTATTCCACCTTCAGGGGGCATTTCGGTTGATTCCATGCCTTTGATACTGTGAATAGTGCTGCAATGAATATATGGGTGCATTTGTATTTATGTTAGAATGATTTATATTCCTTTGGGCATATACCCAGTGAAGGGGTTGCTGGGTTAAATGATATTTCTGTTTTTAGGTCTTTGAAGAATCACCACACTGTTTTCTGCAATGGCTGACCTAATTTACATTTCCACTAACAGTGTGTAAGCATTCATTTTTTTTTTTTCTGCAACCTCACAAGCATCTGTTAGTTTTTATTTTTAAATAATGACCATTCCCACTGGTGTGAGATGGTATCTCATTGTGGTTTTGATTTGCATTTCTCTAATGATCAGTGATGTTGAGCTTTTTGTCATATGCTTCTTGGCCACGTGTTTGCCTTCTTTTGAAAAGTCCCTGTTTCTGTCTTTGGCCCACTATAAGTTCCTTATAGATGCTGGCTATTAGACTGTCATATACCTAGATTGCAAAACATTTCTCCCATTCTGTAGGTTATCTGTTTACCCTGTTGATAGTTTCCTTTGTTGTGCAGAAGCTCTTTAGTTTAATTAGATCCCATTTGTCAGTTTTTGCTTTCCTTGCGGTTGCTTTTGGTGTCTCCATCATGAAATCTTTGCCTGTTCTTATGTCCAGAATAGTATTGCTTTGGTTATTTTCCAAGGTTTTTATAGTTTTGGGTTTTAAATTTAAGCTTTTAATCCATCTTGAGTTAAATTTTGTATATGGCATAAGAAAGGGGTCCAGTGTCAATCTTCTGCATAAGGCTAACCAGTTATTCAAGCACCATTTATTGAATAGGTAGTCCTTTTCCACATTGCTTGTTTTTGTCTGCGTTGTCTAAGATCAGATGCTTGTAGGTGTGTGGTCCCATTTCTGAGTTCTCTATTCTGTCCCATTAGTCTGTATATCTTTTTTGTACAAGTACCATGCTGTTTCAGTTTCTGTAGCACTGTAGTATAGTTTGCAGTCACATAGTGTAATACTTCCAGCTTTGTTATTTTTGTTTAGGATTGCCTTGGCTATTTGGGCTCTTGTTGGTTTCATATAAATTTTAAACTAGTTTTTTCTCATTCTGTGAAGAGTGCCATTGATAGTTTAATAGGAATAGCATTGAATCTGTAAATTTCTTTGTGCAGTATGATCATTTTTATGATATTGGTTCTTCTTATGCATGAGGATGGAATATTTTTCCATTTGTGTCATCTCTAATTTCTTTGAGCAGCGTTTTATAGTTCTCCTTGTAGAGATCTTTCACCTTTCTCGTTAACTGCATGCCTACATATTTTTTTCTTTTTGAGGCAGTTATGAGTAGGATTGCATTTCTGATTTGGCTTTTGGTTTGACTGTGTAGAAATGCTAGTGAGTTTTGTACATTGATTTTGTATCCTGAGACTTTGCTGAAGTTGTTTATCAGCTGAAGGAACTTTTGGGCTGAGACTATAGGGTTTTCTAGGTATAGGATCCTGTTGTCTGATAACAGGGATCCTTTGACTTCCTCTCTTTCTATTTTGATGCCCTTCTATTACTTTCTCTTGCCTGATTGCTGTGGCCAGGACTTCCAATACTATGTTGAATGGGAGTGGTGAGAGAGGGCATCCCGGTCTTATGCCAGTTTTCAAGGAAAATCCTTCCAGCTTTTGCCCATTCAGTATGATATTATCTGTGGGTTTAGCATGGATGGCTCTTATTATTTTGAGGTATGTTCCTTTAAAACCTAGTTTACTGAGAGTTTTTAATATGAAGTGGTGTCAAATTTTATTGAAGGCCTTTTTTGCATCTACTGAGATTATCATGTGGTTTTTGTCTTTAGTTCTGTTTACATGATGAATCACATTTATTGATTTGCTATGTTGAAGTAAGCTTGCCATAGTGGTTTTCAAACATTTTCTAGGCAACAGCCTTATCTATACAAATGAAAATGTGCTGTTTCGATGAACATAATTTGATAATGACCTTGTAACATTTGTGTTCCTCATATTTTCCTTTGCCCCACTTTATCTCTTAATTCAAATAACAACAAAATAGAGGACTGAACTGGTGACTGGCCAGCAAATAAATTTATTGCTTTGAGTCTGTTCCTTCATAGTGAGTCAGCTTTGGTCAGGTTGGGGATAGGGCCAAACGTAGGAAAGTGAGGGTTGTTAACACAGCTCATTCTCCATTCAGAAGTTGACTTACATATCTACAATCATCTTTCTGTAAAAGACTTAGACTTATTTTCTTTGTTCCTGAACCTTGGATCTGGTTTACATGATACAAATTCAACTTGGAGTGAGATCTTAAGCTATTTAGCCTGTTAAATATAGGGAGTTTGGAATTATTTCACACCTGATTCCTCATTTTGAGCCACATAAGTCTAATCACTTTGATTGACTATAGTGCTTGCAATAGCATACCAGCTACTTTAATAATTTTTTTCTTCCTTTTAGAGTGAGTTAAATAATAATAATAATATAATAATAATCATATATTCATCTTTGTAGGTAAGTATTTTGGGCCATGAGATTTTTGTACAGTCTTCCACTGCTGCATAAACTGGAATAGGCTTTCATCTTCTCTTATCTCTCTTAAGTTTCCAAGTTTCTATGGTTTAGAGAGGAGAAACATTTCTTTGTGTTAATGCAATAAAGACAAAATTTACTTTTATAGTCCACCATGTTATCATTTCATAATTAGTTTGGCAAAACTCTCAACATTTCTAGGACCTCCTGAGCCCAACTGAGCACATATTCATGGTGAATAATAACTATTTTCTCAGTTCAAGTAAAAGTGATATTATTTCATATCTCTGCTGAAGCGCTTCCAAGGAATGAATGAAGCTTCTTGACTTTGCTCCTTTTTTTTTTTTTTGTCTTTAGGCTCTAGTAAGTAGTTGCTGCCTAGAAGATGAAGCAAATTCCACAAGGAAGACATAAAAAGCCAAGAACTGGTAATTTATCATTCAGGAGGCAGCAGTAAGGGATAGTTACAACATGAGATAAAATCAATGTGGTTTCATAACACCTTAAAAATTTTGCTTTTATTATCATATCAGTGGTGATGTGCTCATTCTGCAGTAAATGAAGTACTCACTGGAAGAACATGAAGTAGAAATGTTCACCAACTTGTTTTGGTTGCTGTAAGGACAGGCATCCTTAGACAGAGTCTTTAGAAATCAAGGTCTAGAGTGAAGAAGAATATCAGATGTTATATACTCTGAGAAGGAAGGAAGGATAAAAGGAAAGAAAGAAGGAAGGAAGGAAGGGAGGGAGTGAAGGAAAGGGAAAAAGAGAAAGAAGGGAAAGAAAGAGAAAAATAGAAAGAAAGAGAGTGCAAGCCTGAAGGTATCATTTCTCTGTCTTTACAAATAACAGAGATATTGGAGAGGGGGCTAAAGAAAATAGGGCACCCATCAGGTTCTGCTCCTTCCCAGGTGGTAGGAGTCAGAGCTGCTGGGCTGGGCCTTTGATCTAGGAGTGTAGGCAGGAGAATCTCTTCCGGGAATTCACCCCATCTCCTAATGATCTTTCAGCTCCAAATCTGCTGTGTTGGATCTAGTACCACCTGGAAACTCTCCACCCTCAGAGAACCCTCTAGGGGCTGCTCTTGCTCCAGGGGAAGTCCTGCCTGACTGGGCTAGAGCCAAAGGTGAGGGCAAGAGATTTTCCTTGCCTTGAAACTAGGAAGCAGCATCTCAAAATACAAACTCTCATTTATTAAGTACTCATTATCTTCTATGACTGTATTCAGTGTTTTAGTTATGTTGTCTTATTGCATCCTAATAACTCTGTGAGTTAGTAATGTCTTATCCATTGTATAGATGATGAAATTCAGAAGACTCAGAAATGTTTTGTGGTCTTATTTATGGTCTATTAGTAGAAATCAGCCAAGCTGGCATTTGTAGCTTGGTCTGGCTTTACCAATGGTACAGATTGATCACTACTCGTAACTGTTCCATCACATGTCAGCTAACAGAAGGCGGGGAGCTAGTATATTTAGGCCCCAGGGCTTGACCATATGCTTATCACTTCTCTGCCTATACAGTCCCTAAATTTATTTCAGGCTGTTTCATGATATGTACCTTTGGTCTGGCATTTTCCTGGGCTCTAGATTCAAATCCCATTTTACAGAAGGGTGGAATAAGTTGGCCTAATTGTTGCAGGTGTTTAGAAATGGAGCTTGAACTCAAGTAAAGGATTACCTAATATTCAAATTAGTTCTGTCTATACTGATCTAAATTCCTTCCAGGGGTCAGCATCACATTTTAAAAGTTGTATATAGGATTTAGCACTATGCTTAAAACTCAGTTGGCTAAATTATAATGGTTGAATGAATGAAAGAAGGAATGAATGAAGAAATAAGCTTAAGATTGAGGAAGTTCATTAGCCAAAAAAGAGGGACATGAGGCATGCTTTTTTCTCATATATTCCATTATTTTGTCCACGTAGCCGCTGTATCTTATGGGTAGCCCTTGTACATATTGAGAATAGTGGCTTCTGTGCTTCTTGAGCTGAATTCACCACCAGAGATCTGACCACATTTACTGAGTTCCAGCATCACCCATCTGGTTCTTGGCTGGCAGTCTTCACCTCTGCATGTGGCCTGTGCAGTGTAGTCTATCCTAAACTGAATTCTTTGTCTTCTCAAGCCCCTGCCTGTCACTGATTTTCTCCAATGACTTCGGTCCCCCAGCTCAAAGTCTTGCCTAATTTTGGGGACTTCTCCCTTTCCCTTGACTTCCATATCAATCACTTGCTAAGCCCTGGTGAGTCCTTTATGAATGATGTATTCCTTTCACCATTCCATTCCTATTGTCTCTTTTCTCACTCTGGTTTCATTATCTCTTGAAGAACTCTCAGTGATGAACTATTCCTTATGGAATAAAAAACAAACATGTAACTTTGAACTCTAGGCCCTTCACCATTTGACTCAAACTTCTTATTTTCTGCAGCTCTATTATACATCCTTTACCTTAAAACAGCACTTTAGATAAACTGCATTCCAGAGAACAATAAGATTCACAGATTATTCCTCTCTGACTCCATGCTCTGAGGTTGCTGTCAAGGGGAGGAAGCTGGGTAGAAGGGCCTCTGGACTCCTATCCCTGTTCCAAACAGAGCAGCTCCATTTTGCTTACTGGGATTCCACGTCAGATTTTATTTAAACCAAGGGTTTCTTGAATTTATCCATTTTGAAAACTATTGATCTTTCAGAAAAATTGAGTCCCCTGATATTTTCAGTCCGTGTTCCACGTCTCCTGATGTCTGGGTACTTGTGTTAGTGTTCCCCAGCATAGTTTCCACACACGGAGACCTGCGAGTCTTTATTACTGAGGAGGAGGCAAAGCTGTCAAAGCAAGGTGGGGGTGCTGTGCACAGAGGACATGCACCTAGAGAGGGATGGGGAGCATTCCGAGGGTAGAGCTGTGAAGGGCCTTCACAACTGCCCTTGCCATCTTCTCTTAACTGCCTTCCCAGCCTTATTTTTCACAACTTTCTTCGTGAAAACACACGTTTGCTATACAGAGCTTATTTCTTTTCTGCCTAGGTGTCCTTTCATGTAGTTTGTGTGTGTTGGTGAATGTGGTGCCCTATTCCTGGAGTGCTCAGCCTTTCATCTCCACATAGCCAAACTGTGCTCATCCTTCCTGGCCCAGCTTAAATTCCGCCCCACAGAAAGCCTTCTCAAGCCATGGCTGAATGTAATCTTTCTCTCTAGCCATATCTTTTTGTATCTCCCTCTGTTATTTTACTTAGCGCTGCCCAAATGGAGTTGCCTGTTCAGTTATTTACATTCACGGCTAAGTCCCTCGACAATACTGTGACCTCTGGAAGGCATCATCTAATTTTAAGTTTGCAGATCTGTGCCCGTTGTTATGGCCATCTTCAGATTGGCCAATTTAAATAGCCAGATTTGATAAATCCTTTCACTAGTAGCTGAACATATTGAACTGCCTTCATCAATTGTGACACATAACATGGGCACAATAGCATATTTCAACCTTCTGAGAACTCCTGGAGCTGCTAATTTAATTTCCTGTGGTTATGAGAATAACATTTTGCAGTGAGCCACACAGTCATTCTGAGGCAATAAAACTCCCTCTCCTGCCAGCTGTATTTATTGCATGGTCAGGGAAGAGCATTCTTCCCCTAGTGTCTAGAAGGTTTCAAGGAAGATGTGGGCATTATTAATAAGCCTTGTCAAGGTCTATGCCAGCTCCCTTTTGGAGACAATGATTTGTACTTTAAGCATGACGTTTTTTCTTTTCATTTTTTTTGGTAAGATTTATATCTGACTCTATTTAGTAAATTATCTTTGCCAGGCATAGATTTTTCTCACTCTGCAAAGAGTTTAGAAAATTTGTAACATAACTCTTATTTCCAATTTGAAAAAGAAACCTGATGTGCATGTTGGTGTTCTTGATGGTATCTGTGAGACAGAGACTGTGTTAGAACCTGTCTGATGAACAAAAATGAATGCAAGGTGTATGGCTGACAGTAATTGAATGAATATATTACCGATGTAACATGGATGATATAACTTTGAATAATCATGATAAATTATTATTATATGATAATATATAAATTATGGGAAAAATAACTAGAGGGATGACTTTTCTGCTTGAAACTCTAATCATTAAAGGGAAGATAGTAAAGAGTCACTATTACAATGATTGCTTTAATAATACAGGGTGGTGATTTAGTTGAGGAAAATTTATTATTTGTTTTGGGTTTTTACATCTGCTATGCTTTGAAGTCAGTCAGCAGATGCTGAATGGATGTCCACTAAGTGTGAGGCACTGAGCAAGCCTAGATGGTGGGCCTTTATATGAGCAGCAAAATCAGTAACCTGTGAGTTTCATAAAAGCAAACTCTAATCACTCATTCAACAAATATTTATAAAATATCTCCTATATGCCGAACACTGTCTATGTGCTAGTTGGCAGGCCTTTGTAAAAGAAGAAATTACTAGATCATGTGTTTTGGGGGAAGATGCCTAATCTTTAGACGAAACTTAACTCTCTTAGCTATTGTTCAACTGAAGAATCCCTAAAAACCACTAATGACTTGTAAGCTACCACTTCAAGATGTCCATTTGGGCCAAACCAATACATATCTTCCATGTATTGATTTATGATTTTATCTGCAATTCTGTAATTTCTGTCTCTCTGAAATGTTTAAAATGTATAAAATTCCCATCTCTCTGAAATTATAAAACCAAACTATAGCCCAACCTCTTTGGCACACTTTCTCACTATCTAAGGACCTTTTGAGACTGTGTAAACGCTGACCTCCGTCCCTCATACTAGCTTAGAACAAACTTCTTTAAATATTTTGGCAGAATTTGGCTTTTTTCCATCATCAATGCTGTAGTGCTAAGTGCTCTGTTGATTCTATTTTTAAACTCCTTAGGCTTAAGTATCTGATCAGAGCAGGCTACAGAGTAGCTAGGTACTCACCAAATGTTTGTGGGAAAAATGATGAATGAACAAACTGTTGAAAGATACTTCCCTAAAAAGAGTAAAGTCATTAGTCTCAAACAGATAAAAATGAGTACGTGTTAAAGATTTGTTTAACTCATGAGGGGACCAGACAAATGTGATGACTGATATAAAAGAGAGTACAGTAAATGACACATTTATTAGAAATATTAAATGAATAAATTGTAGCAATACTAATTTTTCCTCAGAGTGGGAAGGAAAACAATTGGACCTCTAATGGAAAGAACAAAATTTGCATGTCTATAAACAAGAATTTAGCTTGCAAAGCTATCAGTTACTTACAGTTTACACAGTTGCTCAAAGATGAAGAGGAAGTACAATCAGATATCTTGGAGGAATGTCCTCTAGACAATGCATAGGTTTCCTTGGAACTACAATTTTTTTTCTACAGGATGGATTGAATGGGGTGCGATTTCCATAGCTTCACAAGTGACAGGGAACCTGTGAGTTATCTGTCACAAATTGTTGAATACTAAACTTTTGTTCTTATGTAGAGTCACCATATTGAAACTTATTTCATTTTCTTTATGAAGAATGAATTTTACTTTCCTGTGAGATAATGTAATAAGCTAATTGACATTATTTTTGTCATTATTATAAAACATCTACATGTAAATGAAGAAAGTCTTCTAACAACTCTGTGAAGTAGTTATGGAGAGGATAACAATTTGTTTTGCAATGAGCATAATGAATGAGGAAGTGGTGGTCCTGGGACTCAAATCCCCATTTTCTGAACAAACCTCTTGCTGTTTCTATTACAAAAAGCCAAGATGACATCAGCAATAAAGTGTGAACAAATCCTTTATGTTTATTTACATTGCAAACTTTGGCCTAGAATTTAATTGGGAACAGAAAAACCATCACATCTCTTTATCTTGTGGATAGGCACACACAAAAAGTGCATTTTCTAATTTCTTTATTCTAAATCTTTCTTCAAGTGACCCTGGATAGAAAATGCTTGAATGTCATCATTCTTCCATAATTATTCTATATGACAAAAGCCAGTGGTTACTGAGGACTTTCCAACACTGAGTACTAAACACATTCTAATGTTATTTCCTAGTTCTGGGAACTAGGAATTATTTTGTATTTTCTAAATCCAGTCTCTCTCTAATCCTTAATATCTGGTGCTGTATCTTTCATTTTCATCATCATTATTATTATTAACATTTGTTAAGAGGCTTTATGCTATATCTCTCTCAGGCACTGTATTAACTAAAGCATATTATCTAATTCTTTTCAATAATCTTAAAGAAATGTATTAGTCCATTCTCATATTACTATAAAGCACTACCTGAGCCTGGGTAATTTGTGAAGAAAAGAGGTTTAATTGACTCACAGTTCTGCAGGCTTAACAGGAAGCATGACTGGCAGGCCTTAGGAAACTTAAAATCATGGCAGAAGGTGAAGAGGAAGTAAGCACCTTCTTTAAATGGCAGGAGAGATAGAGAGTGAAGGGGGAAATGCTATATACTTTCCAACAGCCACATCTTGTGAGAATTCAGTTTGCTATCATGAGAACAGCAAAGGGGAAGACTATCCCCATGATTCAGCCACCTCCCACCAGGCCCCTCCTCCAACACGTTGAGATTGCAATTTGACATGAGATTTGGGTGGGGACACAGAGCCAAACCATATCAAGGAGAGAGATTTTTACACTCATTTTATAGATGTCAAAACTAGATCTTAGAGACAGGGTTATTAACTTGGTCAAGATGACACAAAATGAGATGTTAGATGTCAGTTATGACTGTTCTCAATCATTGTTATGTGCAATGCAAATCATTGTAAGTTCTTTAGGCTGTGTCCAGTGATATCCTGTTACTGTGTGAATGACTATCAATGATAAGAGATACGAAATGCTGACACAGTGATAAATACATGTTAAACTCAAATATCCACAACAAAAGGCCAGGATATTAATGCTTAAACTACATGAGTACCATTGGAGAGAGCAAGAGAAGACTGCATTTGTATTTTAGACTCAGTGAAACATCAGTGGTAGAGCTGGATAATATTTTATTTCTAATAAACCTGTGCTCAGGCAAGGCTTTTTCCTCCTTCATGAGTTTTCATGAGAAAGCTTAGGATCCTCAGATGTACATTTCTATTCTTTCTCTTTCACCTCATTTGTGCTCCCTAAGGCACCATTGTAGTTTAATTACTCAAGCAATGGGGTTCCTCTAATTTCTCCTAGAAGATTGTTTCCCAATCTAATTGTCTTCTATGCTTGCCATTTCCCTTGATGGGCGGCAGCATTCTCCTAGGCTTAATTTTTTTTTGGGAGTGGGGGGCTCCTTTCCTTTCTGTTATAATTATCCCCATTTGGGCCATAGCATTTCTTGCTTAAAGTTATTTTTTTTTCTTTTTTCTCTCCAAACCAGGAGTTATCAAACTGACTCTGGAATTTTTCACTTGGCTGAACAAGCATCATCCTCTTTAACTCAGTCTTACCCTTTGAAGTCAGTTTACCCATTTCTCCCTTACCATTTCCTTACTTTCCTTTTACCCACACAGGAAGGTAAAGAGCACAAACCTCTGAGCAATTATGCTGAAGTTGGTTAGAAACAACAAAGCATGGTGGCTCCCGCCTGTAATACCAGCTAATTAGGAAGGGGAGGCAGGAGGATCTCTTGAGCCCAGGAGTTCGAGCAGCCTGAATGATGTGGTGAGACCCTTGTCTCAACAAAAGAAAAAAGAAAAATAACCAAGCAGAAAGTCAACAACACCTTCAAATTGCTATATATTTTAGACTTTGAATTATGAAGTTATGAAATAAAACTCTACTTCTCTGTCTCCTTTTTTTTTTTTTTTGGCATACCATTCAGAAGGTAGAGGGTTTAATTTAAAAGTCTACTATATGATTTGCTTTATTCTTTTTGTAAACTTTAGACTGTTAAGATGAAGACTCAAAAGACTCAAAGTAAATATGTGCTGTTCCCCATGTGTTCCATTCTTTGATGAGAAATAGTTTCCTAAACCCCACTGTATCTCAGTGGGAGGGACAAAAGAAAAAGAGGAGAAAAAAGCAAAAAAGAACTTCAAGCAAGTAACAGTATGTCCTTTAACTTAACATGGAAAAACCCTGTTGTTCTTGGGTTAGCTCTCCTGGCCTCTGGGGAGCTTCCTGTCTTCACACAAGACATATCTTTAGACACTTTTAGGTCGGGACTTTGGTTTTTTGATGGCTCTGCACATGAACTTCTGCTCCCCTACTGATTTGAAAACAGATTCCTGGATCCATGCCCAGGAATCTACTGCTTTTCACATAGATTCTCCTAACTTATTCCTCTGGTATCTATGACAGTTGACCTGCTTCATCTGCTCTGGATCAATAGCAACTGGACACAAATCATTTTGTGTATGGTCCAGGATAAAATCTTTTTATTAATGCGATTGCTCCTGAGGACACAGGGAAGTTGTCTTCATTTGGAGCTGGGAGACATGGATTCAAGCTTATGTCTTATGTTATCAAAGCAACTTTCTAGTTTCTACGAAGCTCTATTTCTGTATAAGTAAAATGGGAGTTATAATATATAATAGTAACTGTTAAACATAGTTAATTGGAGCATAATTCATGCCAAAATATTATCTATTAAAGTGTTTGATATGGTTTGTCTGTGTCCCCACTCAAATTTCGTCTTGAATGGTAGCTCCCATAATTCCCACGTGTTGTGAGAGGGACCCCGTGGGCTATAATTGAATCATAGGGGTGGTTTCCCCCATATTGTTCTTATGGTAGTGAGTAAGTCTTATGAAATCTGATGGTTTTATAAGAGAACACCCCTTTCACTTAGTTCTCATTCTCTCTCTTGCCTGCCACCAACATAAGATGTTCCTTTCACCTTCCACCATGGTTGTGAAACTTCCCCAGCTACATGGAACTGTGAGTCTATTACACCTCTTTTTCTTTATAAATTACCCAGTCTTGGGTATGTGTTTATCAGCAATGTGAAAATGGACTAATACAGTGTTTTAAAATTATTTGGAAGTTTATTTTCTGGGAAAAAGACCGTTAACCTATTCCAGATGGCATATAAATAATTCCTTACTGTCTGGAACACATTCTGAATACTACGGTTCCACAGGGGCTTAGAGCCGAAATTACCTGAGGGTGTATAGTATTCTGATCTTGGTAGTTGCTAACTCAGGATTCTAGTTGTTTCTTCCTCAGATACTTTTTTTTTTTTTTTAACAAAAAATAAGTTTTAATTTATTAAAACATACTTCTTATTCCAGATATTTTGATTTTTCTTCCTGTCACATTGCTACACATTCTGAAATGACAGGTATGCCACAGGAAAATTTATGGTTGCTTTGCTTTTGTGAAGAGGCACAATTAGGACGACTAGATGTTTTTTCACTTCTTCATTAATGGGTATATAAACCAAACCATAGCAAACTTACTCCATTACTTTTCTATTAAACATTAGCATTTAATAATTTGTTTTAGGGTAATTTATTTTTCTCAACAAATTTGCTCTAAAATGTGCAAACAGTTGGCACATGACACTGTAGTATTTATTATTGTAGTTGATTGTCCAGTGTTTTTTTGTTTTGGGCTATGGTAATTCATTTGGTGTATATCTCAGATGGATGTCTTCTTGTCTTTACATGTGATGCATATTTTCTCCAATATAATCTTTCAAAGGGATGTTCCATCTTAGATTTATTTCTGTTAGAAATATGACACTTTATCCCAGAGGTGTTGGTGTATTTGATTTTAATTGTTTATGCTCTCTGTTTTGTTGCAATCACAGACGAAAGCAACCTTGGAAAGTAATTTAATCAGTTGTTCTTTCTTAGGCAAGAAGGAGCCCAGTAGAAGCATTTACAGGATCTACGCAGGGAAATCTGCAAAAGGACAATTTCAATATTCTTTTGGGGAATCACTTTTTTTTCAAAGATAAAATTTGCAATTCTACTGCAGTTTTCATTCCTTTGGGGAAAAAAACATGTTTTTTCTTAAATTAAAATTAGCTGTGCCCATTGAATTGCATATATTGTCATAAATGAGGTTTGGGCATCATCTAGTTTTATGTTTAAAGTGCTTTCTTATAGCTTATACTGATTTCTCCATTTTGTTTGCTTTTATTCTGCAGTAATTTTGAAAATATCAGCTCCATTTTTAATTATACCTGTGGTTAGTTCTGTCTGCTTGAAAGCAGGAATCAAATAGCATCTTGTGACTCTTCCCTATGAGCGATGTATAATGAATTTCGTTTTTTACCTTTCTTGTCCCTCCCTGGAATGTATTCGCTTGGCCCTTGTTAATTTGACCTGGGGTTATAAACCAGTTATTTTCCCACTTTCATGGTTGCTTGCTTTCTGTCCTGTGGAGTCAGCATGGTCCCTATTTTTTTTCCTACTGGTTATTCTCCCCTCTGCTTATTTAATTCCTACTAAATTTATTCTTGCTGTGGTTAGAGCCATGGAATTCTCTTATCTACAAACTTCTTGATTTGTCTGCAAGTGTCATTATTGAACACTTAGCATTCTGTCTTCTGGAGAACGGATAAATCTGGATGACCCTAGAGAATAATTTTCTCTTCCCTTCCCTAACTTAGCAATTTGCCCTTTACTGAGGCAATACTCTTCTGAAGGTTCTGCTTGATGTGTCAGGTGATCAGTGTCCTCCCCCACCCCCTTCACTGGCTGGGGGAAACAGGAAGTATTCTAAGCCATATGTGAACTTTCTGATTATTCTGCCTGCTACTGTTTGGCATTTTGTTTGTTTGTTTGTTTCTGGCCTCAGGAAATTTTCTCAAATGCATGTGATGATTGGTACTCAGGTGAAGTTTTGAAAAGGATCCTTTGCAAATCTCCAGAAGTCTTTCTGTAACTCTCTCCTCTCTGGTTCCCCACATTGTAAATTATTTCCACATTGGCCTCCCTGAGGTCTGAACTCCCTGAATGTCTTCTCAGTTGACTGAGATTGCTGAACTCTGTTTGAGTACACCTTCCCTGTGCTAAAGTCTGAATACTCTCTCTAGGCAGTAAATTTGATGATCACAGGGTTCACCTAGCAGTTTCTCCTCTTTTAACAATTAACATCCTGTCCAACCCATTGTTCAATGTCTAAAACTGTTGCTTCATAAATTTTGCCTTTTTAGTAAGAGGTGTGAGGAAATAGTCTCTGTTACTCCATCACATTCATGTATGAACATGTCTGAGTTGTGACTGTCAATACTAACTCTCCTGCAATAGACACTAGAGGCAGAATGGTGGAGACAGCTCCAGTGGTATTCTTCTCTGTGCCCGTTGAAAGTTCTATTTTCAGGTGTCTTCCTTCTGTGGACACTTATATTTTTCCACATCATTGCTCATACTGTGTCTTTTCAGTCCCTCTTTCCTGGTTCCTACTTCTTTCTGCCAACTCGTCCATGTTTATTTGAATAGCTTACAGGAAACTGAAATAAAAAGCAATACTCCAAGCTTAACTCATTAAGGCTTACGTTGATTTCATTTTCCTTGTTCAATAAAAGTACCACTTCTATGTTAGAGTCATCTTTATCTCTAGCCCCTCGCTCTCTATATCTAATTATAACCGACTCAGTTATTCATTCAGCAACTATTTATTGAGCACTGATTATGTATTAAATACCCCTTTAGGCGGTGAAGATGCCCAATGAACAATATAGATAAAATCCATGATCTCTTGTCATTTATCTTCTTATGGGGGAAGGCAGATCATGATGAAAACAAATTACTTAAAATGGCTGAAGCTAATATCTACTATGGAGAAATATAAGGCTAAGGGAAGGATAAGGAATGGAAGGGACGGAGGAGTGAGGGATGTTAATTTGAAGTGGTATAATGAGGAAAGTCTCATTGAAAAGATGACATGTGGGAAAAGATTTGAAGGAGCTATGAGAGGAAGCCAGGGGGAATATTTAAGGGAAGATTAAGGTAGAGGACAGCTGGAGAGAAGCCCTCAGATGGGAATATGCTTGTAATATTTCTAGAACAGCAACACTGAAGTGGAAGGAATTAGAAAATATAGACAAGCAAGTAATAGAGTATATTCAGTAGCAAAGACATGGAATCAACCTTAATGTCCATCAACGGTAGCCTGGATAAAGAATGTGGTACATATACACTATGGGATACTATGCAGCCATAAAAAGAACAAGATCATGTGCTTTGCAGGAACATGGATGGCACTGAAGGCCATTATCCTTAGTAAACTAATGTAGGAACAGAAAACCAAGTACATGTTCTCATATGTAAGTAGGAACTGAATAATGAGAACCAATGGATGTGAAGAGGGGAACAACAGATACTGTGGTCAACTTGAGGGTGGGAGGAGGGAGAGGACAAGAAAAAAATAACTGTCAGGTACTATGCTTAGTACTTGAGTGATGAAATAATCTGTACACCAAACCCCCATGTTATGAGCTTTACCTATATAACATACCTATACATATATCCCTGAATCTAAAATAAAATTTAAATAAAATAGAGAGCATATTTTTTATTGCATTTTAGGTTTTGGGGTACATGTGAAAAACATGCAAGATTGTTGCATAGGTACACACATGGCAGTATGATTTGCTGCCTTCCTTCCTCTCACCTATATCTGTCATTTCTCCCCATGCCATCTCTCCCCACCTCCCTACCCCCCTGTCCCTTCCCCTTTCCCCCCCAGTGGACCCCAGTGTGTAGGCTCCCCTCCCTGTGTCCATGTGTTCCCATTGTTCAACACCCGCCTATGAGTGAGAACATGCGGTGTTTGACTTTCTGCCGTTGTGTCAGTTTGCTGAGAATCATGGTTTCCAGGTTCATCCATGTCCCTACAAAGGACACAAACTCATCATTTTTGATGGCTGCGTAATATTCCATGGTGTATATGTTCCACATTTTCCCTGTCTAATCTATCATCGATGGGCATTTGGGTTGGTTCCAGGTCTTTGCTATAGTAAACAGTGCTGCAATGAACATTCGTGTGCATGTGTCCTTATAGTAGAACGATTTATAATCCTTTGGATATATACCCAGTAATGGGATTGCTGGGTCAAATGGGATTTCTATTTTTAGGTCATTGAGGAATCGTCACACTGTCTTCCACAATGGTTGAACTAATTTACACTCCCACCAATAGTGTAAAAGTGTTTCTCCACATCCTCTCCAGCATCTGTTGTTTCCAGATGTTTTAATGATCGCCATTCGAACTGGTGTGAGATGGTATCTCAATGTAGTTTTGATTTGCATTTCTCTGATGACCAGTGATGATGACAATTTTTTCATATGTTTGTTGGCCTCCTGTATGTCTTCTTTCGTGAAGTGTCTGTTCATATCCTTCACCCACTTTTGAATGGGCTCGTTTGTTTTTTTCTTGTAGATCTGTTTTAGTTCTTTGTAAATTCTGGATATCAGCCCCTTGTCAGATGGGTAGACTGCAAAAATTTTTTCCCATTCTGTTGGTTGCCGATTCACTCTAATGACTGTTTCTTTTGCTGTGCAGAAGCTGCTGAGTTTGATTAGGTCCCATTTGTCTATTTTGGCTTTTGTTGCCAATGCTTTTGGCGTTTTGGTCATGAAGTCCTTGCCTACGCCAATGTCCTGGATGGTTTTGCCTAGATTTTCTTCTAGGGTTTTTATGATGTTAGGTCTTACGTTTAAGTCTTTAATCCATCTGGAGTTCATTTGAGTGTAAGGTGTCAGGATAGAAAGCATATTTTTTAGAGGTTTAGAGCCATATTAAGTTCTTTGGCTTTTACCCTGAATGGGCCAGGGAACCACGTGAGTCTTTTGAGCCCAGGTGTGACATTATCTGACTTATGTCTTGAAAGGGCCACTCTGACTACTGTGTTGAGACTACTGAAGGTGGCCAAGAGTGAAAACAGTAAAACAGATTAGGAGGATGTTGCAAAAATCCAGATGAGCGATGATGATCCCTTGGACTAGGGGAATAACTGTGGAATTGGTCAGTAGTTTTCTGGGATAGTTCAGAGGTAGAACTGAAAGAATTTCCTGATGATTTGAATATGTGTATGGAAGAAAAAGATGAATCAAAAATCACTCTGAGTTTTACGTTTTGAGTAACTCAAAGAATCAAATTGTAATTGAGTTGGGAAAAACCATGAGTAGAGCAGGTGCAGGGTAGAACATTAGGTCCTTGTTTTGGGCCATGTTAGGTTAGAGGTGTCTATTAGATACCCAAGTGGATACGTAGAGAAAGAAGTTGGATATATAAGTCTGGAGTTCAAGGGAGAGATCTGAACAAGAGACAAAAACTTAAGAGTTATCAACACATAGGTGAAATGTAATGCCATGAGATTTGAGGGAATACCAAGGTGTTGAGTGTAGTTCAGACTTCAAAGATGAAGTTCTAGTGCTAAGCCAAGGTTAAGAGGACAGAACAAAGAAAACAAATCACTAATAATACTGAGAAGGAGCTACCACAAATGCAGGAAGAAAAATAGAAGTGTGATGTCCTAGAGTAAAAGAGAAGAAAGTGTTTCAAAGATGGAAGAGTGATCAACTCTATGCAGAATGCCGCTGATAGATTAAGGTGTGGACTGAGAATTGAACATGTTCAATAGTAGCAACCTGCTACATAGCTCTAGCTTTTTTCTTCTTTTCATTTCCGATGTCAATACTCTTCACACTTTCATGATATTGTGCCTAGAATTCTATATAAAAATTCCAAACAGGTCTTCCTGTGTTGATCTACTACCATGAAAATCAGGTCATTGAATAAAGTTTCATTCAATGTTGTTTAGTTCTATCACTGATGAGAAAAAATATAGATTTCCACCTGGGGAATTCTGTGGAGTTTGCACATTCTCCCCACGTCCGAAAAGAACCCCATGTGGGTGTTCTTCAGATACTCTGATCTTCTCCCAATTCCCAAAGATTTGCACAGTAGGTGAATATAAATGATGAACACTAAAGAGTCATCAACCTGTAGGTAAAGTGTAATGCCATGAGACTGTTGAGATGGGGGTTTGTGTATGTGAGTGTGCCCTGTGATGGAATGGTGGCCTATGCAGGGCTGGTTTCTGCCTTGCCTCTGAGCTCATGAAATAGGCTCTGGCCACCAGAGACCCTGAGCTGGAATAACTGGGTAAATAAATATCTTACTTGTTTTTGTTAATCTTTCAGAAATATATGTATAGCTCACATTAATTTCAATGTTTAATATTAGAAATGTTTTGGCCTTTATTCAGAAGTTTAGTGATGTTTTTGTGACCAGCAATATGCTATAGGAACTTAACTCTTGTTTATACTAATTAGCCTATGGTAAAATTGGTTTTTGTTATATGTTGTTTTCCTTAAAGGCATGGTGTCCAAGAACCTATCAATGATATTAAGTGAGGGCTCACTGTATATATGCAAGTGGGTCAAACAATAATATACGTGAAATATATATTCTGCATTGTCATCAGAGTGATCTTCCTTAATAATGCTCCCATCACATATTTCACAATACATTGTGTTTGTTTTCCTCTGTCTCCTCCACTGGATTTAGAACTTCTCTCATTATGTTTAGGAAATGAATACAGAAATGAAGAAAAGCTTTCTCTGGTCACTGCAGCTGTCATGAATTTTCTGACTCCAGTCCACTCATGTTCATTTAAACCCTGACAGTCATTTATTCCCATTTCATATGTATTTTTTGTCAGATGATATTTAATTATAAAAGTTAAGACTCATTAAGCATTGTCTATTATGTTCTAAACACTACTGTAAGCATCTTTATCCTCAATTTTTCTAAGGATCATTTTCTCTTACAGCAATCTTATAAGGTAATATTATCATCTTTTTCTTTTTTTTACCTCAGGTGAGTAATTTGAGGCTCAAAGAAGTTAAGCTAACTGGGCAAGGTTACACTGGGCTATTACGTGGTGAACTATGATTCAAACACAAGCATTCTACCATATTAAACTATAGTTGGAACCGTCATGTATCTGACACTCCTTGGTTAGTTTCTTTTACCTAGTCACCACCAATATGGTAAAATTGGCAGAAAGCCCAGCATGAGCAGAATCACTCTCCAGAAAATCTGTCACACAGGAAAGGTGCATGCTGTGCATGAGAAAATATATGTGTCAGCCAAAATAAAAAGAGCTTTGTTAGGGAGATAAAACTTTGCAAATAAAACATATATTTTTTGAAAATTTCTTCAGATTGTGTTTTTGAATATACCATGCGGTTTTCAGCAATATATGCTTAGCATTATAAAAACACCTATATACATGTGTGCATTTAACGTCAACTTATTGAGTAGCTATTGTGAGCTAAGATGTTTTGTAGGCACCTAAGACATATCAGTGAATAAAACAGACAAATATTTCTGCCCCCATAAAAAGGGAAGACAGATAATGAATGACTGAGCAATAAACATAATGTATCACTAAATTATATGCTGTGTTAAAAAGTGATAAATGCTATGTAGAAAAGAAATGGAATTGGTGACAGTGGTTCCAGAGATGCCAAAGTGAGGGAAAGGGCAGGTGTAACTTTCTGATCGTTGACTTCCTTTAAAGATGACATTTGTGCAAAACTTGAAGAAGCTGAATGAATTAGCTATATACCAGGTGGGGGGATCTCCCAGCACCAATGTGGACCAAGTGGGATCACTTTAGGACCATAGCAGCCATTGTAATCATATGATTTCATGTGATTTTAATTATTACCTCTAAATGAAAGATAAAGAAACTGCAGCCCAGAGAGGGTCTAAGTGATCTGTTTACAGTTACAAGGTATGCAGGTTGGGAAAGTGGAATCCTGATTTCAGAATCAGATGTGAGTCATCTCAAAAAGCAGGTTTTTTTTTTTTTTTTTTTTTTTTTTTTTTTTTTAATCTCTATCATCTAGAATGGTACCCAACATATAGAAATTGTTTAATGAATGTTGATGAATGAATAAGTAAATCTTTTAAACATTCTTTCACATGGCAATCTTTCATGCTCAGGTCCTTTTCTCATACTCACTTTATAAGAGTCTTGTATTTAAAAGCTAACACTGAGCTTTTCCTCCTGCTCCAGCCATGGAAGATGTGTCTGAAGGCTTCCTCTTTAACTTCAGGCATGATTGTTTCATGGTTTTTATCTCCCTAAAGTCCCATAAGCAGAATTGGCAGAATTCAGAGGTTAAATTTTATATATCTATATATTTAAAATTATATATATATAGATATATAAAATTTATTTTAAAATTAGAAGATAGTAGACAGGAGGCAAGGCTGATATGCTGCTCCCACTTGAATGGACAGGACAGTGTGTGGAGGCTCACAATACGGACTTTTGCTCCAGGAATTACTGCAGTAGCGTACCAGGAAAATGGAAATAATTCAAAGATTATTTGAATGAGGCAGCAGACTGCTGCAAATTCTGTGAGACAGGCAAAAAGCTGTGAGTTCTCAAAGCGTGAGGGGGGAAAAGCCTTCCTTCAAACATACATCCCCATTGGGGAACTTGAAAATCCAGATTTGCAAGAAGGATTTAAACTTAACTAGAGCTGAAATGGATTTAGTGTGAAATATAAAAGTAGAAACAGCAGTGAGAAGAGCCTTTTCCACACTCCTGTTCTCCGGCTTGAGCCCAGGGAAGCCATTCCTGACTGTATCTCACAGGGGCTGTTGGGGAAGGCAGCCAGCAGAATATGGGAGGGGTCACAGGGTGAAAGAAACTTCCAAATGAACCTTGTAATAATTGTGACTGGGTGCAAACTTTCTTGAGCAGAATAGAGGTGAACAGAAATTGCTGTGGAAAGAAAGTAGGAGTTGTCACCGACAGTGTGGGCAGACAAGGAAGGGTGTGGCCTGAAAGCCCTGCTTGCTTTCTCAGTGGGGAAACTTACAGCTTGGGAGTAGGTTTGAGTCCCACATACAGGCTGCCTGAATATAAACTTGGCACCATTAGAGGGGCATGGTGGGAGTGAGACCAGCCTCATCAACTGCATGGTAGCTGGGTGAGGCCTATTGCTGGGCTTTCCCCTTCTTCCCTGGTGACAGAGACAGCCATAATTTCCTCTGGAACATGACCTCATTGACCTAAAAGCCACCCCACTCTATTCTTTACAGTGGTTGCAGCAAACCCTTCCCAAGGAGAGTCTAAGTTCAGACTCACCTGACCCTGCCCCACCTGATGGTATTTCTCTACCCACCCCTGTAGCAGATCACAAATAACCTAAACTCTTGGGAACTTTATGATCCTGCCCATCACCTGAGAAACCCAAATACTTACCCTGGCTAACTTAGGGCAAGCTTATCCCCCTTCTACTAATGCACCTGATGCTGTCTTGAAAGTGCCACCTCTTGGCTGCAGGCTGACCAACTCAGGACATTATAGCAACTCATGACAGAATAACTCTGTTCCAAGTAAGGGGAAACCAACAGCTAATTCCACTGTCTGCAGCATCCTGGCTAACCAGTGGTCCTGAGTCTGTCCATGAAAAAACTTCACTACCAGCATAACCAGCATTCAAGAACACCAGTACATTAAACCTATCTACAACCGAGTACTCTCACTACAACCAAATCTACTTCACTCCTCTACCACAGCATGTGCTGCTATTCATGGCTTAGAGACCTGAAGACAGATTACATCACAGGACTCCTTGCAGACATTCCCCAGCACCAGCCCAGAGCCTGGTTATCCCACTGGGTGGCTAGATCCAGAAGAGAAATACTAATCACTGCAGTCTGGCTCACAGGAAGCTCCATCCTTAGGGGAATGGGGAATACATGACATCAGTGGAGCCCCCTGCAGGACAAAAGAATCTGAACAGCAGCCCTTGAGTTTCAGATTTTTCCACTGAAATAGTTGACCCATATGAGAAAGAATCAGAAGAGTAATTCCGGTAATATGACAAAACAAGGTTCTATAACATCCCCCAAAGACCATATTAACTCCCCAGTAATGGATGCAAACCAAGAAGTAAACTCCGAATTGCCAGATAAAGAATTTAGAAGGTTGGCTATTAAGCTGCTTAAGGAGATATCAGAGAAAGGTGAAAAACAACTTAAAGAAACTAAGAAAAATACAGACTATTGATGAAAAATGTTCCAGATAAATAGATATCTCAAAGAAAAAACAATCACATCTTTTTGATATCAATGACATACTTAGAAAAATACAAAACACACTGGAAAGTTTCAACAACAAACTCAAACTAGTAGAAGAAAGAACTTCAGAGCTCTAAGACAAGGCTTTTGAATTAACCCAATCAGACAAATACAAAGAAAAAATAATTTAAAAAATAAAGCCTCCAAGAAATTTGGGAGTATGTTAAACAAGAAAATTGGGATTATTCTTCTAAGAATAATTGGTGTACCTGAGAAAGAAGATAGACCTAAAAGTATGGAAAACATATTTGTGGGAATAATTGAGGAAAAGGTTCCCTGGCCTTGCAAGAGATCTAGGTATCCAAATACAAGAAGCTCGAAGAATACCAGGGAAATTCACCAAGAAAGTCACCCAGGCACATAGCCGTCAGATTATCTAAAATCGAGACAGAGAAAAAAATTTTAAAGTGGTGAGACTATAGCATCAGGTAACCTATTGTATTAGCGGCACACTACTCAGCGGAAACCCTACAAACCAGGAGGGACTGGAGGTCCTATCTTTAGCCTTCTCAAACAAAATAATGGCCAGATAAAAATTTTGTATCCAGCAAAACTAAGCTTCATAAATGAAGGAGAGATAAAGTGTTTTTCAGATAAAAAATGCTGAGGGAATTCACCACCACCAAGCCAGTACTTCAAGAAATGCTAAAAGGAGTTCTAAATCTTGAAACAAAACCTCAAAATACAGCAAAATAGAACCTCCTCAATGCATAAATCTCATAGGGCCCATAAAACAATAACACAATGAAAAAACAAGAAGGTATTCCATGCAAATGGAAACCAACGTGAACAGGAGTAGCCATTCTCATATCAGACAAAACAGACTTTAAAGCAACAACAGTTAAAAAAGAGAAAGAGAGACATTATGTAATAATAAAAGGATCAGTCCAACAGGAGAATATCCCAATTGTAAATATGTATGCACGTAACATGTCAGCTTTCAAATTTATAAAACAATTATTACTAGATAAAAGAAATGAGATCGATGGCAACAAAATAATAGTGGAAGCTTTCAGTACTCCACTGACAGCACTAGACAGGTTAAGACAGAAAGTCAACAGCACTAGACAGGTCATTAAGACAGAAAGTCAGCAAAGAAACAGTAGGTTTAAACTATACCCTAGAACAAATTTATTTAACAGGTATTTATAGAACAACTATCCAAAGAGTGCAAAATATACATTCTTTTCATCAGCACATGGAACATACTCCAAGATAGACCATTTGGTAGGCCACAAAAGAAGTCTCAATATTAATTTAAGAAAATTGAAATTATATCAACTACCCTTTCAGACTGTTACAGGAAAGGTGTCTGGATCCAGACCCTAAGAGAAGGTTCTTGAATCTCACACAAGAAAGAATTTAGGGTGAGTCTGCAGTGCAAAGTGAAAGCAAGTTTATTAAGAAAGTAAAGGAATTGAAGAATGACTACTCCATAACAAAGCAGCCCTGAGGGCTGCTGGTTTCCCATTTTTATGGTTATTTCTTGATAATATGCTAGGGTATACTAAACAAGGGAGTTGGATTATTCATACCTCCCCTTTTTAGATCATATAGGGTAACTTTCTGACATTCCCATGGCATTTGTAAACTGTCATGGCACTGGTAGGAGTGTAGCAGTGAGGACAACCAGAGGTAACCCTCGTCAGCATTTTGATTCTGGTGGGTTTTGGCCTGCTCCTTTACTGCAGACTGTTTTATCAGCAAGATCTTAATGACCTGTATTTTGTGCTGACCTCCTGTCTCATCCTGTGACTTAGAAAGCCTTAACCATCTGGGAATGCAGCCCAGTAGGTTTAGCCTCATTTTACCCAGCTCCTATTTAAGATGGAGTTGCTTTGGTTCACATGCATCTAAGACTACAGGGAAATAGAACTGGAAATTAACTCCAAAAGGAACTCTCAAAACTATAAGAGTACAGAGAAATTAAATAATCTGTACATGAATGAACTTTGGATCAACAACAAAATCAAGATGGAAATTAAAAAATTTCTTTAACTGAATGATAATAGTGACACAACTTATCAAAACCTTTGGGACACAGCAAAACTGGTGCTCAGAGGAAAGTTCCTAGCATTAAATGCCTACATCAAAAAGTCTAAAAGAGTACAAATAAACAGTCTTAGGTTACACCTCAGGGAACTAGAGAAATGAGAACAAACCACACCCAAACCCAGCAGAAGAAAATAAAGATTCGAGACGAGCTAAATGAAATTGAAACAGCAACAACAACAAAAAAAAATACAAGATATAAATGAAACAAAAAGCTAGTTCTTTGAAAAGATAAACAAAAAAGACCATTAGTCTGTCACCATTAGTCACTATTAGTTACATTCCCAAGAAAAGAAGAGAGAAGATCCAAATAAGCTAAATTAGAAACAAAATGGGAGACATTACAACTGACACCACAGAAATACAAAAGATCATGCAAGGCTACTATGAATTCCTTTACATGCAAAAGTCTAGAGGAGATGGGTAAGTTCCTGGAAATATATAACCCTCATAGATTAAATGAGAAAGAAATAGAAACTCTGATCAGGCCAATAACAAGTAGTGAGTCTGAAACAGTAATAAAAAAATTGCCAATGAAGAAAAGTCCAGGACCAGATGGATTTACAGCAGAATTCCATCAGGCATTAAAAGAAAAATTGGGATCAATCTTACTAAAACTATTCCAAAAGATACAGAAAGAGGGAATCCTCTCTAGATCATTCTATGAAGCTAGTATCACCCTAATACCAAAACCAGAAAAGGACATAACAAAAAAGTAAACTAGGCTGGGCGCGGTGGCTCACGCCTGTAATCCCAGCACTTTGGGAGGCTGAGGCGAGTGGATCACGAAGTCAAGAGATTGAGACCATCCTGGTCAACATGGTGAAACCCCATCTCTACTAAAAATACAAAAAATTAGCTGGGCATGGTGGCGCGTGCCTGTAATCCCAGCTATTTAGGAGGCTGAGGCAGGAGAATTGCTTGAACCCAGGAGGTGGAGGCTGTGGTGAGCCGAGATTGCACCATTGCACTCCAGCCTGGGTAACAAGAATGAAACTCTGTCTCAAAAAAAAAAAAAAAGAAAAAAAAAAGTAAACTGCAGTACTGGCTAATATCCCCAATGAACATAGATGCAAAAATCCTCAACAAAATACTAGCTAACCAAATCCAATGGCATATTAAAAAGATTGCACACCATGATCAAGTGCGTTTAATACCAAGGATGCAGGGATGATTTAACATACACAAGTCAATAAATGTGATACATCACATAAACAGAAACAAAAATCATCTAATCATCTTGATATATGCAGAAAACAAAAATCATCTGATCATCTCAATAGTTGCAGAAAAAGCATTTGACGAAATCTAGCATCCTTTATTATTAAAACCCTCAGCAAAATTGATATAGAAGGCACATACCTCAAGGTAATAGCCATCTATGACAAACCCACAGTCAACATTGTACTGAAGTGGGAAAGGTTGAAAGCATTTCTCCTGAGAAATGGAAGAAGAAAAGGATGCCCACTTTTACCACTTCTATTCAACATAGTACTAGAAGTCCTAGCCAGAGCAATTAGATGAGAGAAAAAAAAAATAAAGGGCAACAAAACTGATAAAGAGGAAGTCAAACTGTTGCTTTCACCAACGAGGATTGTATGTTAGAAAACCCTAAGATTCATCTGAAAATCTCCTAGATCTAATAATGAATTCAGTAAAGTTTCAGGATACAAAATCAATGTACACAAATTAGTAGCACTGCTGTACAACAACAGTGACCAAGCTGACAGTCAAGTCAAGAACTTAACCCCTTTTACAACAGCTGCAATAAATAAAATACTTAGGAATATACCTAACCAAGGAGTACAAAACACTACTGAAAGAAGTCGTAGATGACACAAACAAATGGAAACACATTCCATGCTCATTAATGGGTAGAATCAATATTGTAAAAACGACCATACTACCAAAAGCAATCTACAAATTCAATGCAATTCCCATTAAAATACTATGATCATTCTTCACAAAACTAGAAAATAAATCCTAAAATGTATATGTAACCAAAAAAGAGCCTGTATAGCCAAAGCAAGAATAAGCAAAAAGAATAAATCTGGAGGCATGACATTATCTGACTTCATACTACAAGTCTGTAGTTACCATAACAGCATGATGTTGGTATAAAAATAGGCACATAGACCAATGAAACAGAATGGAGAACCCAGAAATAAACCCAAATAATTACAGACAAAAACACAAAGTGTGTAAAGGACACCATATTCAACAAATGGTGCTAGGATAATTGGCAAGCCACATGTAGAAGAATAAAGCTGCTTATCTCTCACCTTATATAAAAATCGACTCAAGATGATCAAAAGTTTAAATCTAAGACATGAAACCATAAAAGTTCTAGAAGATAACATAGGAAAAACCCTTCTAGACATTAGCTTAGGCAAAAGATTCATGACCAGGAATCCAAAAGCAAATGCAACAAAAGCAGAGATATGTAGATAGGATCTAATTAAACTAAAAAGCTTCTGCACAGCAAAAGAAATAATCAGCAGCATAAACAGACAACCTACAGAATGGGAGAAAATATTTACAAATTATGCATCTGACAAAGGACTAATATCCAGAATCTACAAGGAACTCAGACAAACCAGCAAGAAAAAAACAATCCCATCAAAAAGTGGGCAAAGTACTAAACAGACAGTTCTCAAAAGAAAATATACAAATGGCCAACAAACATAAAACAATGCTGAACATAACAAATTATCAGGGAAATGCAAATCAAATCCGTAACGAGATACTACCTTACCCCTGGAAGAATGACCATAACTTAAACATAAAAAAAAAAAAAAAAAAAAAAAAAAAAAGCAGATGTTGGTATACGTGGTGAAACGGCAACAGTTTTACACTGCTGGTTGGAATGTAAAATAGTACAACCACTATGGAGATTCCTTAAAGAACTAAAAGTAGAATTACCATTTGATCCAGGAATCCCACTACTGGATATCTACCCAGAATAAAAGAAGTCATTGTATAAAAAATACGCTTGCACATGCATGTTTATACCAGTGCAATTCATAATTGGAAAAATATGAATTGTGCTGGTATAAACACAAAATATTGAACAGGCATTTAGGAACAAGCCTAAATGCCTGTCAACCAACCAGTGAATAAATACTACTTAGCCATAAAAAGAAATGAAATAATGGCATTTTCAGCAATCTGAATGGAGCTGGAGACCATTATTCTAGGTGAAATGACTCAGGAATGGAAATCCAAACATGGTCTGTTCTCACTTGTAAGTAGGAGCTAAACTGAGAAGATGCAAAAGCATAAGGATGATATAATGGACTTAGAGGACATAGGCAGAAAGGCGGGGGGGGTGGTGAAGGATAAAAGACTACACATTGGGTACAGTGTACACTGCTTGGGTGATGGGTACACCAAAATCTCAGAAATCAACACTAAAGAACTTTTCCGTGCAACCAAACACTACATGTTTTCCCCAAACTACTGAAATTTTAAAAAATAAAATTAAAAAAAAAAAAACCCTCAAAACAAAAAACTAACACTGAGGTTGGATGTGGTGGCTCATGCTGGGAATCCCAGAATTTGGGGAGGTCGAATTGGGAGAATTGCTTGAGGTCAGAAATTTGAGACCAGCCTGGGTAATGCAGGAAGACCCCATCTCTACAAAAAATACACAAAATTAGCTGGGGGTGTTGTTGTGTGCCTATAGTCCCAGCTACTCAGTAAGCAGAGGTGAGAGGTTTATCTGAGTCCAGGAGTTCAAGGTTGCAGTGAGCTAAGATCACACTACATTCTAGCTTGGGTGACAGAGCAAGACATTGACTCAAAAACTGAAAAACAAAAGCAAGAAAACCCTACAAAATCCTAACATTGATTCAGGAAGAAAAAAAACTGCAATTTAGTTATATAAGGCAAGAAAGGTAGATTTGAATCCATATGGTTTCAAATTTTGATTGTATTATTTATAAGCTGTGTGGCATAGGTTAATTTTTTCACCTGAAAAATGATGGTCAAAAATATATGCATATAAAATAATGTACATATACCTAAATGTATATATATAGTGTGTGTATATATTATAGAGTTATTAATTACAACAAAACATAACAGTATGTGGCACAAAATAGGCACTTAAATGATGATGGTGATAATGATGATCATGATGTATGGTTGAAAGAGAGACAAGAACATGCTTTGTTGTCAGATACAAAATCAAGCTAATTTTAATTTTCTGAGAGCATCTGGCTCTCTTACCCAGGCTGGAATGCAGTGGTGTGGTCACTGCTTACTGCAGCCTTGAACTCCTGGGCTCCAGCGAGTCTCCCATCTAGTCTCCTGAAAAACTGAAACTACAGGTATGAGCCACCATGCCTGGCTAATTTTTAAAATTTTTGTAGAGTTGGGGGTCTTGCTATATTGACTAGGGCGATTTTGAACTTCTGGTTTCAAGAGATCCTTCCTCTTTGGTCTCTCAAAGTGTTGAGATTTCAGGTGTGAGCGACTGCGACTGGTCTGAAAGTAATCAGTATAAAACTATTATTAAGGTCTGATCCTTTTGTTGGGCAAAAAATTTAGCAAGGGAAGTGTTACCTTTTTGGGCAAAATATTCAGCAAGGGAAGTGTTACCTTGAAGGTCCCTGTTTCAGCTCAAAGCTTACCAATTAGGTCTGGGGCTCAAAGCTGGGGTCGTGGTGAGGAATTACCATGAGGTTGCCTCTCATTGCTTTAATTATGCCTCTGGGGTTGTCAGCTTTTTGCCATTTGGTGATTTTATGATTCCTATGAAGCAAAAGAAAGTAAAGGAGGGAAAGAATAAGGGCAGGTGAGATACAGAGCTGGTCTCAGAAACATAGAAGTGAGAGTTTTATCTGAGATTTCACTGAAACGTGAATTAAGGTAAGATAGAAAATGAATTTAGTAATAATTCATGAAATATTTATGTGGTACTGAGCCTTTGCCAGTCCCTATGTTGGGCTGTAGTTATAGAGACTAATATAATGACATTATTGTTTTCAGCAAACTCATAATCCCATAGTGGAGATAAGCACATAAACAAATAATTATAATTTGGAGGGCTGGGATTGAGCACGTTCCCACTGGACAGAGAACAAGGCTTGTTGTGTTCAGCTTTATTGGGGTGTCAATCGAAGGTCATCAAGAGTGCTTCTCAGCTGGAACTCTCAGACACCACCGTTTTTACTAACGGTTTTAGTTTTAGGGAAGAAACTCAAGTCAGGTATTTAAATAGTAAAATGTACTTGATACTTTTAGGCTTTTCAGAGTTGATACTTAGAGAAACTTCCGGATTTACAATCTAGGTTTGAGCAAGCCCCTTTCAGCTTACAGCTTGAATCTGTGTATTCGGAACGTGGGACAAGCGCAGACTAGCTTCTGTCATTACGGAAGGATCAGCCTCAGCACTGTGATTCTGAGAGTGTAAGTCACTTTGCTTTCCTACATGAGTTCACTCACGTCATAGACAAAGAAAGCAACAAGTTCTCACTAAAGCAAAGAGGCAACTCAGACACCCAGTTTAGCTTTGAGAATCGTATTCAGAAAGTCAGTAATTTGTCCCATAAACATTTATTGAATTTTTCCTCTGGTCCAGACACAAGGTTAGATGGTGGGAACACAATGCTTCTGAGCTGTTTTATAGACAGTTTGGTTTTACTTTCCTTACTTCATGCTTCAAGCAAATTAAGCTTTTTTTTTTTTTAACTCCAGGTATTCAAGAAAGAAAAGAGGCAACTAACTGTAAATGTCATAAAATAGGACAGTGGGACCAACTTCTTCCTACCCAAACCAATATTCTTGGTCCCAATGATGGAAATATCATGACCTAGTTCTTTCCCTTGGCACACTGTGACTAATAACAGACATTGTGTTTTCGTTCCTGTCTCAAATTTGCTGTGCCTCTGTTGGAGTTATACATCTGGAGAGAGAAACATACGTATATGTTATATATCTGGAGATATATATATTTATATATATGTATAGATGTGTGTATATATATATATATATATATATATATATCTGGTAGAGATATATAATATCAGGCATATGTCCAATTGGGAGTTTTATATTTTTCTTATATAGCAACAAATCAACTTTTCCTATTGAATTGGGATTGCTGGCAACCCCAGGTTTATGACTAACAATTAAGAGGACATATTCTCTTTTTAATTTAGAAGTTGAACAAGTTGGCATTTTTTGCTGATGTTCTACTGGTTTAAATTTCTGTTTGGGGGAACATTCATTGTACAAAATCATTTCTTTCAAGAAAATGTGTGGATCTGATATATGGTAAAAATTTAATCTCTAATTTGTGCCTATAATAGCCGCAGTCACATCAACTAAAGCCCTTATGTTTTGAAAAACTTGGTTTTTTGACATGACCGTTGTTCTAAGGACAATTGTATTCCTACCAAGCTACCATTATTGAATGCTGCCCTTGGGCTAGCTTTACATTATGTTAAATTGTGTCACAACCACTGTGGTTCCAAGAATGAGGGCCTCTTTTTTGTGTAAAAAAATACCAGGTTTCTATACTATAATTAGTGTGAGGAAGCCAATATGAATATAATACCACTTTGAAATTAATATTTTGTTTATCACATGTATGTCAGGCATGCCTGTGAGAGACTTAAGCAGGCTATGACAATGATTGGTGCACAGAAGATGGATGATGCGCCCCCCTGCAATAATTCTGCAGCTCCTTGAATTCCTTAGCCTGCAAGCTGGGAGCTGCAGCACTACTGCAAGGCTGCTCCCCAGCTTTGTTTGACTCTCCTGTCTTTTTGGGGCTTTTTAATAACCAATTGGACCCATAATGTGATGGTTACAGATTCTATGCAAAGAAAAGCATGCCTAGCCATTAGAGGAAATAAAAAATCCAATAAAGCAAGAAATGCAACTTGATGCTTTGGTACAAGCCAAAGTAATAACCATTTAATGTCCAATAAATTTAATTGCGAAGATGATTTTTTTTTCCAGTTGCAGTAAATGTGATGATAACGTTAGTTGTGTGTTTCTGTGGCCAGCTGTGAAAAGCTATTTGTTGCCTGGCGGGCTGGCTGGGCTTCCTGTTCTCTTTTGCTAAGGCGCTGCTGACCAGTCCAGAAGCAAACATACTCAGTTGACCCCAGTCAAGTTCTAGCAGATCACCTTCTTTGTAATTGCCTTCTGGGATGAGAAGCACATAAAACTTACTTAAACTTTGAGTACTTAGGTTTCACTGATTTAGAAAATAATACCTGACTTAAAGTCATATGAAGTCTTGACTATAAAGTTTATTTTTAGGCTGGGATGCAGGTGGCCTCAAGGTAGCTGAGTTGGCTAGACATTAGTCGTTACCCTCATGTTTAAAATCCTAGAGTAAGGATTTTCTTTTAGACAGCCTGGAGATACAGTTTTATCAGACCGTGAATCTTCTTGTTCTGGATTATGTATTCAGGGTAGCCATTCACTTCCATTTTACTTTGAAGGAGTTGCAGGGCTCTTTGCTGAGAGCTGTGTTTAATTGGGGACAGAGGCACGAGCACCGAAACTGTGAAGAGGTGTGGAGAGGGAGGGGACTAGAAGACAAGGGGGCAGGATTACCAAGGGGGTAGACTCAGCCGGTGACACCTGGGCATGTTACATTTCTATGGATACTGCTTTACCACTGCCGGAGCCACTTGGTTGTATCTTTGGGCTGAGTGAATCTTTCTTCCTTTTTAGAGGAAGCAACAGGACTGTGATAATTACACCTGAGTTTGAATACTACTCTGCTACTTGATACATGTGTGATTCCACATGGGTAAAATGATGATAGTGCCATTTCATGAGGGTGTGAGTGTACAAATGGCCATCATTTTCTGAGTTCTGAGAACTGATTATGTTTAATGTTTTCTAAACATGGCAAGATAGAATTTTCTGTTGCTCTCATTCCCTTTTGTTCTTTCTTCATACCCCAGGTAGAGAGAAGCCCTTTTAGCATAATGGCACAGGGAGATTATGTGATTAGAGGCATTCAGTAAAAGCAGGATAAAGCTTTCTTTGTTTTGTAGCTGTCCTACTATAAAGATGTTACAAGAGCTGAGCCTACCTGAGCAGGTAGTGTGGTATTTAAGGGACTGGATTTTTGTGTCAGGTTACCTGGGTTTGGGTCCTGGTTTCATAACTTACTAGCCACGTGACGTGACGTTGGGTCAGCTACTTACTCTCTGGACATCAGTTTCCATAAAATGGAGATAAGAAAAGTAGGCCTGTCTCATAGAGTCAGACCTATTTTCTTGATAAAAGCCGAAGCCATATGCAACTAGTCCTTGGAAAGAGAGAAGAGGGAGAAAGACCAAAGAGAAAGGGACTCTGACTGGCCTGCTGTATTTAATTTGATGGGAATACAAAGACATGTATATACCATCTTCTAAAGTCTTTGTGGCCACAATGGGAGCTCTATTTGGGGTGACTTGGGCAAATGTCGACCTTGCTAGTTGAGTGCTTGTGCCGTGAGAGGCTGTCCCATGTTACTCTCTCCTCGTTCCAGTGATGTGTTCTTTCTGCTCTTTGAACACAGTGTGACTCCCTCAGGTGTCTGCACTGTCTCTTCTCTCTTCCAGGGATATTTTCCCATCAACTACTTAAAATAAGTTTATTTCTCTCATCACTCACAACTTACCTCATATGTTAGTCCCTCTGAGAAGCCCTTCTTCAAATAACTGCTAGGGCAAAAACGAAGTCAACTGATTTAACAATGAGATTTTGAAGTACAATGTCCCTTTGTAAATAGCAGTCAAGGCCTGTGGAATATTTTGGCCCCCTGAGGTCATTCAGAAGCCTGGCTTCCTCCATCTTGTTTCTCTGCCATTTCTAGAACGCTGTCCTCATCCATAGTCAAAGCTAGACAAGCATCTTCAAGCGACTGAAGCAGAAGTTGCACATCTCACTTTTACTCACATCTCCTTGGGAAGAACTTAATCACATTACCACACCCAGCTGTAGGGAGGCTCCAGCTGGACAAGTATACTTTCATTTAGATGTTATCACATGAGCCTCAGATGGCCATACTTCATACCAAAGGACACTTCGATGTGTCAGAAGCATGAACTTTATCTGCTGTCTTATTTCCTCCATTTCCCGGGAATTATACCTTACTGGGCTTCTGTATTATCTAGATTTATGTTCTAATTTTAATTAACATTCACAGAAAGGTTTCTGGCTTTGCCTTTCTGGAATATCATTCAACACATTAGACTTCAAAGTCAAATGACCTGCATATTGTTAACCTGGAAATCTGGTCAGGTCTTATAAAACCCCAAGGGCCACTCACTTGGCTTTGTCTTCCAGATTTCTGTCTCTTTAGTTAGTCATAGCTGTAACCAAGATTTCAATTCTACTACCTGTGTGTTACTTTTCTGTGTTCCCTCCTATACCCAAGCACAGAAGTGGCCACACAGTCCTTCTTAACCTGCGGCTTCCAGCAGCCTTTACAAACTGATCTGATTGGCCATTTGCAACCTGGCTCTAACAATTCAAGGTTCTGGTGACATTTCACCAAGAATATGTTCCTTTGGGCAGGTAGATACCTTGTTCATCCAGAAGGATTTCAGTGCCTGGAATTACAAACCTCTCTTAGGTTTGCAGGGGTTGACATCAGCTTCAGTTATTTTACATAACTCACATGCAATGCACACACCACAAATAATTATATAAATACTGGCTTAACACCTTCTGTACTGTCTGGAATATAATAGGAGCTCTATAGATATTTGTTGAATGAATTGGTACGTGAACAAGCTTCATAGACACATTCCTTCCAACAATCTTATTGACAATGTTTATATTTTACAACTTCCTTGGTCACAATGATAGGTGAGCTGTATAGTAGTCACCTATATAACAAACTGTCTTGGCAAAAATCATTAAGCAACGTTCAGGGCTATTTGGAACCATTAAATGTTGGCCTGGTCTTCCGAACAGCAGGGCAAATCATTTTCCTCACAAGAGGATTCTGTAATTTCTCTTCTTTTCTGCTCCTCTAATTCATTAAAATTAAAACCTGAATATCTCCCAGTGGCATAGTAATGGTTCTTGATATTTTGTGTGTTTTTTTTGTTCAGAACACAGGTTATTTCATGCCATGAATGGCGTGAATGCTCCTTTAAATAGAGTAGCACTTGGTTAAGTTTAGAGTGACTATTAATATTTCCTCTGTCTTTGAATGGGAACAATTGGTGCACTTGCCTTTAGTTTCAAAATAAAACCTGAATCAATGTATACAAAGACAGAGGCTATCTGAATCTATGATTACAATTCAGGAACAATTGCTGAGTGCTTATAAAGGGTCACACGCAAGTTACATAGTACCAGAAACTTTCTCATATACTCTCTAGTGTACGTCACAATTTCAGTTTCTTTCGTCTATAAATTATCTAACTTTTGTATAAAATTTGTAGTACTGACCTTTTATTTCACTGTTGTATAAACCTGTTTTAAAACATACTTATAATTCCAGCAATTACTTAATTGCTTATTTATAAGCAATTGCTTTCCATGAAGAACTTGTTGAGAACAGGATTGTCTTATTCATATCATCTGTTGCTTTAGGGCCTGACACAGGGCATAAACATGTCTTTTGTTCCCTCTTTTTCTATATTTTAAAAAATTGTATTGATGCAAGGAAGCTCTTTTTTTTTTTTTTTTTTTTTTTTTTTGAGATAAGTCGCTCTGTCATCCAGACTAGAGTGCAGTGGCACAATCATAGCTCACTGCAGCCTTGAACTACTGGGCTCAAATAATCCTCCCACCTCAGCCTCCCAAATAGCTAGGGCTACAGGCATGTACTACCATGCCTGTCTTGGGTTCAAGGTCTAATTATTTAATTTTATTTAGTAGAGATGGGGGTCTTACAATGCAGCCCAGCCTGAAAAAAATGTGTCTCTTGAAAGAATGAATAAGTGAAAAATACAAGAAAACATCCTATACTTCATGGTTTCTCTTTATTCCACTAAATTTTGGGTGTACCGTGTGTTCCCTTATGATGCCATCTGTTAGGATTTTCCTGTACTTAAACATGTTTGACAGTGGAGAAAAGATTTAGAAGGAGGAAACTGCATAGTTGACAAACTAGTCTCAAATAGTTGCTTGAGCATTGATAGAAAACACAAGACTCCTAGGTCAGAGACAAAGGGCTTTATTATTCACTATTAAAGTCAGTAGCATAGAATCAGCATAATTGCACCAGTTCTAACAGCCCTAATAGCTCTAAATTCTGTAGGGCAACAAGGAGGACTAGGTAGGGACTTTATGGTCAGTTGGTATGTATCACATGAGAGGAGCCCTGAGATTAAGGAATCCACTGCTTTTATAACAAACATCAAGAAAATTTTTTTTTTTTTTTTTAAAGATAGGATCTTGCTCTGTTGTCCAGGCTGGAAGTGCAGTGGTACAATCATGGCTCACTGCAGCCTTAATCTCCTCAACTCAACTGAGTCTCTTGTCTCAGCCTTCCAAGTAGTTGGGGCTACAGGTGCATAACACCAGGCCTGATCAATTTTTGTATTTTTCATAGAGATAGGGTTTAGATAGCTATGTTGCCTAGGCTCATCTTGAATGTCTGGGCTCAAGCAGTCCACCCACCTCAACCTCCCATAGTGTAGGGATTATAGGCATGAACTACTGCACCTAGCAAACTTTTTTTTTTTTTTTTTTGGATTAGGGAGAAAACACATCACACTACATTTCCATGTACAGCATTCCTTACTTTTCAGAATTGCTGACTGCACAAAAAAATCCTAAGAAGTGGCACCATGGCACTTTCACAGAAGTAAAAGAATGGTCAAGACCTTGTAATTTGGCCTATGCAGCAAGACATGTAGGGAGTGCAAGGTGCCCATGGCTGGTTAACTTCACCACCAAGGAGCTGGAAGAAATTTTTCATTGACATAGTTACATTGTAGAGAAGATTGAGGCTCTGACAGGTAAAGTGACTTGTCTAAGTTTACACTGATGACTTGTCTAGGGCAGAAACTCATTTTTTATGGACTCTAGATCTAACATTTCTTCCATAATACCACACTTGCCTCTTTATATTACTTGTGTTATTTATTTACTCACAGCTGTACCTCAATTTTCAATTGCTAAACAAGATTTCTTCAGTGTTTTACTTTGTACCTTTAAAATTATTGTTACGATCTCATGGTAGGTACAACACTTCACAAAGCATTTGTTGAATACATGCAGCAAAAAGGCTCTATGCAAAAGTGTTTAGTTCTTAGATATGTCTAGGAAACTAATGCATATTCTGTTGAAGAGTCACAGTATAGGAGTTTCAGAGCAAAGGCTCTGGAGTCAGAGAAGTTTGAGTTCAAAATCTGCTTACTGGATTTATGATTCTGGGTAAGGTATTTAAATTTTACAAGCCTCAGTGTGCTCAGAAATGTAGCTGGTAATAATTTCTAATTTCAAATTAGATGAAAAAATTAAGTGAATTAACACATTTAAAGTGTTGGAAACATTGTGTGACATATGGCCTAATGAGGTAGCCATAATTAATGCAGAGTAAAGGCTCTGAGAACTCTAACATGAAGAAAAACACCTAATATTAAATCAGAAGGTTTTGACTGTGGAACAGTAAATTTTTTTTTTGGCATTACTCATTTAACATTTTATGCATCTGTTAGTCTGAAAGACATGCTTAAGAAAATTCACTAGTGAAACAAAGGGCTCGGCTTCACTTAGAGATGGGTAGCCCAAGGAATTAATATTAAATTTAGCTCCTCTACACAGAGGAGCTAAATTTCATTAGTAAATTCCCTAATATTCTTGAATTGTCATATTAAACAAAAAAAGTTTGGCTTTTGTGATGTCCTTAAACGTGGGTCAGGTGTCTTGAACAGTTTCTGAGATGTGTTAAAACATCACCACTTATTGATTTAACTGTATTCCACCAAAGAGGTTGATTTCATTCTGCTACCGCAGGGGACATTCTTCTGACAGCAGGTTCACTGAATCTTTATTCAGAGGTTGTGCAGCTGATAATCTGAGCAAATATACCACTCCGGAATGCTAAATACTCTTCCCAGACACAGGTAAACATAGGTGGAGTCAACAGTTAGGCATATCTCCCTTCAATGCCAAAACAGCACTCTGAGCTCAGGTTGGTACATACTCCCTGCCTGGAATTTAATAAATATTGTGGACCCTGTGCTTCCCAGCATTTTAGGAAAATCTTTCTGTTTGGAAAACTGTTAGTTGAAGGTGAAAACACACAGGAAAGGCTTTGTTGGTGCTTCAGAGCTGTCCTTTACTAAGTCTAATTGCTTTCAGTATTGCTTACAAGAGCTAATTATTCATACCTCTTCCAAAGACTGTGTTTAATGATGCCTTTTTGGTAGCTTGAAATCAGCCCTGATGGAAATTTATCTACACAGAAATCAGCAAATGTGACAAATCATTTTGTTTCCTCCACTTTCAGAGCTGGTTTATCAGTGCACCATGGCCTCATGCCCTCAAATATGTTTGGATGTTTTCACAGTACTTCCTATCACTGGATCACAAGTTGTTTGCCTGGCCCACTAGACTTGAGAGCAAAACGTTTATTTTCATTTCTGGCATATGGTTTGCAACTAGCATATTGGGTAAGTATTCAGAAAAGGTGCTTACATCCATAAATGAGTTAATGATACTGTCAATCAGTCACTTATAGGGGATGATTTTTCAATGAGAAATGGAAAAAATCATGTAGGTATATGTGCTACATTATTAAACAATGTGGTCAGCTCAGTTGATGTACTTATTCTTGGATTGCTTTAGCATGTCTGGAATGACTCCAAGGATAATTAGTATGCATCTTTATCACCAGAGCAGAGTTTGCCTGATTGCTATGGCATCACCCTGTGTGGCCATTTGGTGGGATAAAATCAGAGCTAAGTCTAATTGCTTTCCCAGGTCACTAACCCCTCCTCTTCTCTCCAGGATCTGGATGAAAATTCTTTCCTCCTTAGGAAGAAATCGAGGTTACAGCTTTTAATAGAATCACAAATTGTTCATCCGGGTAGAATATCCTGTGTCAATACAACCTAAACCAGAATCACCTGTTGAAGACTTTATGATCAAGAATTACTCTTTTTAAGGTTTAAAGAGGCTACTGTTGACACTATCATTAGGAATTGGCATTTTAAACTCAGAGCTGGACATAAAACCCATTGTTTGCTCTATAAATACATTCCATTTATAGATTAAAAAACAAAAGTCCAAAGAATGAAATGATTTATCCGATTATACCATTCGGATGGATGACCTTATGACTGTAGGTTTATGGTCCTTTACATGCTACATGCCAATAATTATGGCCATTACTCTCTGTGATAGTACCTCTGAAAGAAGCTTAAACAATTCTGATGACAACAGAAGATTTTCTGATAATTTACAAGTAATAAAAGCAACCTTTTCTTCGGTGCTTATTATGGTCCCAGGCCTGTGCTCAGTGGTTTACATACATTATTTAATCAGCACAACAACCCTGTAAGGAATAATTGCCCTTTTTTGACAGATGAGAAAATTGAATTTCAGATTGGTTGAATTGGATGTCTATAATTGCATAGTTATTGAGAGGCAGATTGATGTTTGCATCCAAGTGTATTTCTCTTCAAAGTTAAAGCTGTTAAGCAATGTAGTATATGATGTTCTTTTTCAAAAGATTTGTGAATGACAAATTACATATGCATATACATGTATGTTATTATGTATGTTTTATAATATTTTATAAAATATATGCATATCATTCATATATATTTTTATTCATTTTTTTAAAAGATGGAAGTTTAAGTTAAACAATACTAACATTATAGAGAAGTTCTTTTGGAAATTACCATTTTCTTCCAGTTTAGAATTTTCTTTCTTTCTATTCTTTTTGTCAAATGTCCTGAAAGTGTATGGCATATACATTTTGAAGGTAATGTAGGCAATAAAGAAAACATGGAGATTACTAAAATTAAAGTTGAAAGGTTGATGTTCTAGATCTTTGTTATCTCTGTGTGACTTTGGTCTTGTTACAGGAAGTATAGACCAATTTGTGTGGATTTAACATGCATAGTGAGAGCAGAGCTTTTTGTACTCAGACTTAAATTCAAATCCTAGGGCTTGTATTTACTTGTTATGTGACTTTATGGAAATTATTTAACTTCTCTGATCTATAGTTTCCTCATCTATAATAAGGAAACAATATTATCTATCTCATAGTTCATTGTATGGATTAAATGGGATCATGGATATGAATCCTAAAAGTAACAGATTAGTGTCAATTCAAATGAACTATTATTCCTACGAAAAATAGTTTAACATGGTGTCCTCCAGATTCATCCAGCTTGTCTCAAATGACAGGATTTCATTATTTTTAATGGATGAATAGTATTCTATTTTGTATAGATACTCAATTTTCTTTATCCATTCATCCACTCTTGAATGCTTAGGTTGACTTCACATCTTAGATATTGTGAATAGTGCTACAGTAAACATTGGAATGCAGATATTCTTCAACATACTGTTTTCCATTTTCTTTGGATATATAACCAGTAGGGGATTACTGGATGGTGTGAGAGTGTTGTTTTTAACTTCGTGAGGAATCTTTATACTGTTTTTCAAAATGGATGTACTAATTTACATTCCCACCAGCAGTGTGTAAGCGTTCCCTTTTCTCCACATCCATGCCAACACTAGCTATTTTTTTTATTTTTCAATCATCGCCATTCTGATTAAAGTAAGATGATATCTCCTTGTGGTTTTGATTTGTATTTCCCCCATGATTAGTGATATGAGCACATTTCAAATCTCCATTGGCAATTTGTATGTCTTCTTTCAAGAAATGTCTGTTCAGGTCTTTTGCCCATTTTTTAACTGGGCTTTGTTGTTGTTGTCGTTGAGTTGTATGAGTTTCTTATACATTTTGGACACTAACCCCTTATCAAATGTATACTTTGAAAATACATTCTCCCATTCTGTAGGCTGTCTGTTTGCTCTGTTGATTGTTTCCTTTGCTGTGCAGAAGCTTTTTAGTTTGATGTAATTCCATTTGTCTATATTTGCTTCCATTGCTTATGATTTTGAGGTTTTATTCAAAAAATCCTTGTCTAGACTCATGTTATGGAGTTTTGCACTTTTTTTTTTTTTTTTTTTTTTTTTTTTTTTTTTTTTTTGCTAATAGTTCTGAGTCTTACATTTAAGAATGTAACCATTTTTGGCTAAGCAGGGTGGCTCACGCCTGCAATCCCAGCACTTTGGGAGGCCAAGGCAGGTGGATCATGAGGTCAAGAGATTGAGACCATCCTGGCCAACATGGTGAAATCCTTTCTCTACTAAAAATACAAAAATTAGCTGGATGTGGTGGTGCACACGTGTAGTCCCAGCTACTTGGGTGGCTGAGGCAGGACAATTGCTTGAACCTGGGAGGCGGAGTTTGTAGTGAGCCAGGATCGATCGCACTGCTGCACTCCAGCCTGGCAACAGAGCGAGACTGTCACAAACAAAATTAAAAAGAAGAAGAATATAACTATTTTGATTTGATTTTTGTAAATGGTGAGAAGCAGGGATCTAATTTCATTCTTCTGCACATGGATATCCAGTTTTTTCCAGTACCATTTGTTGAGGAGGCTGTCCTTTCCCCATTATGTTAAGGAAAATATGCCAGGCACAGAAAGACAAATATTGCATGATCTCACTCATACGTGGAACCTAAAATTTTGTTCTCATAGGTAAAAAGTAGAATAGTGGTTATCAGAGGTTGGGAAGGGTATTAAAGAGGAAGAGAGAGTGAGAGATTTTGTCACTGATTACAAACCGAAAGCAAGATAGGAGGAATAAGTTATGGTGTCCTATTGCTCAGTAAGATGATTATAGTTAACAATAACATATTGTGTATTTCAAAATAACTAGAAGAGGCATTTCTGAATGTACTAATCACAAAGAAATGATAGATGTTTAAAGTGATGAATAAGCTAATTAATGTGATCATTATACAATTTATGTGTGTATTGAAATATCACATTGTACCCTATAAATATGTTTAATAATTGTCAATCATAAAACATAAAATTTAAAGAAATTCAGAACTAATCTATGCTTCTCAAACATAACCCTTCTTCCCATAAGTGTTAGACTGGTGGTGAAGTATAATACCTTAAAAATCCCTTTCATTGCTGATACTGTCAGAACCTGCCACCTAAGAAATAGCTGTTCCTCAAAATTCTCCCTCTCTTGATACTAAAGAAGATTTTTACCTTTTCCTCCTGAGAGCTTCCTCTTTTTTTTTTTTTTTTAGTGTCGTATTGCTTCCTATTTCTTCCCTGCACACTGCTTTAGTCTGAATCCTTCTCATAACAAAAGCTCATTTTCCCATGATCTGGATCAGCAAGACAAGGCCGCACAGCTGAGTAGTCAAGAGTATCAACTCTGGAACTGTTAAATTAATAATTTCTGCATTTAATTCCAAATCCTGTAAGTTACCAGCTATGCCTCATTTCTTCCTCTCTACAATGATAATGGCACCTACCCCATAGGGCTATGGCAAAAATTCCTGTGTTGAAAGTGACTGAGACCCAAACTTTTCATGTAGTGGGAACCAATGAGGTATTATTTTTATTTTCCAAAGGTGCCTACTAATAATAAAAGAGAAAAAAATTTCAAAACGTTTGCTGTGGTATAGCAATATAAAATATAAGAGACACCAGACATGGCATCTTTACGTCTATGAGACCCTGTGTTAAAGTGCAAAGCCTGTAATGGGATCTGAGCAGGGTTTCCTTCTTCGTCCCATGATGTAATAAGTGAGTAATAGCTTATGCCAAGGAGATGGAGGTCAGTCTTTTGTCCTTATTCTCTTATACAGCAGGCACAGTAATTCAACAGTCTGTCCAACAATTTGGCCTATCTCACATCCTTTCCTCTATTCACTTAAATCCATTTTACCTCTTAATCATGTAGCGATTAGTAGTCACAAATCTATCTTCTGAAAGAAACTTCAGGAAAATCCTCAGACAACTTCAGCCCTGATATTTCCAAGCTCTGTACTCACAGTACAGGAAAAATAGAAAACTTTACTTCTGCCTTCTGACAATTTATTCAACTTATTCACTTATTAATTCATTCATTCACATATTATTGAGTACCTACCGTGTGCAAGGCGTTAAAGATACATGAAATAGCAAAATTAACACTGTTGTTACTTTATGGAGTTGATAGGGTGTAGGACACATTTTCCCCAAACATCGTACCTTGACATATTGAGTATTTTAAACTGAAGGAATCTGAGAAAATGGCAGAAGCAGAAAGGTCACTTAGACATTTTCCCTGACCTTCTTCCCAGCTGGTTGTAAAACCTAGAAGGGTTTTCTGACTCTCACCTGAAGTAGCTCTTAAAATACTAATGTGAGAGGTACCCTCCCTCTTAGAACAAAAAGGAAGATCCTTATCTCTGAAGACACAGGAACACAGAGTAGAACCTGAACAAACAGTCCTTGCTAAGTTTCCCCAGTTTATTACCATTACATCATACTTTTTGCCCTACTATATTTCTCCATGACTGGTCACTCTTCATCAAACCTACCATTAAAAACACCAAGGTTTAACAGTTTCTTCAAGTCTTCATTTCCTTGTGAAGGCTCCTGGGTCACGTAAAACTTAAATTAAATTGAATGCTTTTGTTTTTTTCATTTATTTTTATTATTTTTACTTTTTATTTTTCCATAGGTTATTGGGGTACAGGTGGTTTTAGCAGTGATTTGTGAGATTTTGGTGCACCCATCACCCGAGCAGTATACACTGGACCCTATTTGTAGTCTTCTATCCTTCACCCCCACTTCTGCCTTTTTCCCCATGTTCCCAAAGTCCTTTGTATCATTCTTGTGCCTTTGTATCCTCATAGTTTAGCTCCCACAAATCAGTGAGAATATACAATGTTTGGTTTTCCATTCCTGAGTTACTTCACTTAGAATAATAGTCACCAGGCCAGGCATAGTGGCACACTCCTGTAATCCCACCACTTTGGGAGGCTGAAGTGGGTAGGTCAAGAGATCGAGATCATCCTGGACAACATGGTGAAATCCAATCTCTACTAAAATACAAAAATTAGCTGGGCGTGGTGGCGCATGCCTCTAGTCCCAGCTGCTTCGGAGGCTGAGGCAGGAGAACTGCTTGAACGCCGGAGGTGGAGGTTGCAGTGAACCAGGATTGCGCCACTGCACTCCAGCCTGGTGCCTGGAGACAGAGCGAGACTCTGCCTCAAAATAATAATAAAAAAAGAATAGCAGTCACCAATCTCATCCAGGTCACTGGATGCCATTAATTAATTCCTTTTTATGGCTGAGTAGCATTTCATCATATATCTATATCTATCTATCTATCTATCTATCTATCTATCTATCTATATCACACAATTTCATCATATATTTCATATCTATCTATCTATATATACACACACACCACAATTTCTTTATCCACTTATTGATTGATGGGCATTTGGATCGTTTCCATGATTTTGCAATTGTGAGTTGTGCTGCTATAAACATGTTTGTGCAAGTATCTTTTTCATTTAACGACTTCTTTTCCTCTGAGTAGATACACATTAGTGGGATTGCTGGATCAAATGGTAGTTCTACTTTTAGTTGTTTGAGAAATCTCCACATTGTTTTCCATAGTGACTGTAATAGTTCGCTTTCCCACCAGCAGTGTAGAAGTATTCCCTGATCATTGCATCCACTCCAACACCTGCTTTTTGATTTTTTTATTATGGGCATTCTTGAAGGAAAAACATGGTATCACATGGTTGTTTTCATTTGCATTTCCATGATCATTCTTGATATTGAGCATTTTTTCATATGTTTATTGGCCATTTGTATATCTTCTTTTGAGAATTGTTTATTAATGTTCTTATTCCACTTTTTGATGGGATTCCTTGTTTTGTCTTGCTGATTTTTGTCTTGTAGATTCTGGATATTAGTACTTTGTCAGAGGTATAGATTGTGACTTTTATTTCCCCACTCTGTGGGTTGTCTGTTTACTTTGCTGATTGTTCCTTTGGCCATGCAAAACCTCTTTAGTTTAATTAAGTCTCAGTTATTTATCTTTGCTTTTATGGCATTTGCTTTTGGGTTCTTGGTCATGAAACCTTGCCTAAGCCAGTGTCTAGAAGAGTTTTTCCAATGTGATTTTCTAGAAGTTTTATAGTTTCAGGTCTTAGCTTTATGTCCTTAATCTATCTTCAGTTGATTTTTGTTTGTTTGTTTGAGCTGGATTCTCATGCTGTCACCCAGTTGGAGTGCAGTGGTGTGACTTTGGCCAACTCCAACCTCTGCCTCTCAGGTTTAAGCAAATTTCCTGCCTCAGCCTCCTGAGTAGCTGGGATTACAGGTCCCCACCACACTGGCAGGCAAATTTTTGTGTGTGTTTTTTTTTTTTTTTTTTTTCAGTAGAGATGGGATTTAACCATGTTGGCCAGGATAGTCTCGAACTTCTGACTGTAGGTGATTTGCCTGCCTTGGCCTCCCAAAGTTCTGGGATTTCAGGTATGAGCCCCAGTGCCCAGCTTGAGTTGATTTTTGTATAAGGTGAGAGATTAGGATCCAGTTTCATTCTCCTACATGTGGCTAGCCAATTAACTCAGCACCATTTGTTGAAAAGGGCGTCTTTTCCATACTTTATGTTTTTGTTTGCTTTGTCGAAGATCAGTTGGCTATAAGTGTTTGGATTTATTTCTGAGTTATCTATTCTGTTCCATTGGTCTTTGTACCTGTTTTTATACCAGTACCATGTTGTTTTGATGACTATGGCCTTATAGTAGAGTTTGAAATCAGGTAGTGTGATGCCTCCAGATGTTTTTTTGTTTATTTGTTTTGTTTTGTTTTGTTTTGCTTAGTCTTTCTTTGGCTATGCGGGCTGTTTTTTTTGGTTCCATATGTATTTTAGAATTGTTTTTTCTAATTCTGTGGAGATTGATTATGGTATTTTGATGGGGATTGAATTGAATTTATAGATTGCTTTTGGCAGGATGGTCATTTTCACAATTTTGAGTCTAACCATCCATGAGAATGGGATGTGTTTCCATTTGATTGTGTCCTCTGTGATTTCTTCCAGCAGTGTTTCATAGGTTTCCTTGTAGAGGTCTTTTGCCTTCTTGGTTAGGTATATTCGAAAGTATTTTTTTTTTTTTTTTTTTTGCAGCTATCATAGAAGGAGTTGAGTTCTTGATTTGATTCTCAGCTTGGTAGCTGTTGGTGCATAAAAAAGCTACTGATTTGTGTACATTAATCTTGTATCCAGAAATTTTGCTGAATTCTTTTATCAGTTCTAAAAGCTTTCTGGAGGAGTCTTTAGGGTTTTCAAGGTAAACAATCACATGTCATCAGCAGACAGTGACAGTTTGACTTCCTCTTTACTGATTTCAATGCCCTTTATTTCTTTCTCTTGTCTGATTGCTCTGGCTAGGACTCCTATTACTACATTGAAGAGAAGTTTTGAAAGTGGGCATCCCTATCCAGTCTATCATCGTTGGGCATTTGGGTTGGTTCCAGGTCTTTGCTATTGTAAACAGTGTTGCAATGAACATTCGTGTGCACGTGTCCTTGTAGTAGAATGATTTATAATCCTTTGGATATATACCCAGTAATGGGATTGCTGGGTCAAATGGGATTTCTATTTTTAGGTCCTTGAGGAATCGCCACACTGTCTTCCACAATGGTTGAATTAATTTACATTCCCACCAACAGTGTAAAAGTGTTCCTATTTCTCCACATCCTCTCCAGCATCTGTTGTTTCCCGATTTTTTAATGATCGCCATTCTAACTGGTGTGAGATGGTATCTCAATGTGGTTTTGATTTGCATTTCTCTGATGACCAGTGATGATGAGCATTTTTTCATATGTTTGTTGGCCTCCTGTATGTCTTCTTTTGTAAAGTATCTGTTCATATCCTTCGCCCATTTTTGAATAGGCTTGTTTGTTTTTTTCTTGTAGATCTGCTTTAGTTCTTTGTAAATTCTGGATATCAGCCCCTTGTCAGATGGGTAGGCTGCAAAAATTTTTTCCCATTCTGTTGGTTGCCGATTCACTCTACTGACTGTTTCTTCACGAATGTTCATTGCAGCACTGTTTACAATAGCAAAGACCTGGAACCAACCCAAATGCCCAACGATGATAGACTGGATAGGGAAAATGTGGTACATATACACCATGGAATATTACGCAGCCATCAAAAACGATGAGTTCACGTCCTTTGTAGGGACATGGATGAACCTGGAAACCATCATTCTCAGCAAACTGACACAAGAGCAGAAAATCAAACACCGTATATTCTCACTTATAGGTGGGTGTTGAACAATGAGAACACATGGACACAGGGAGGGGAGCACGACACACTGGGGTCCGTTGGGGGGAAATGGGGGAGGGGCGGGGGGGTGGGGAGGTGGGAAGGGATAGCATGGGGAGAAATGACAGATACAGGTGGGGGGACAGAAGGCAGCAAACCACACTGCCAAGTGTGTACCTGTGCAACAATCTTGCATGTTCATCACATGTACCCCAAAACCTAAAATGCAATTAAAATAAAAAAAAAAAAAAAAAAAAAAAGAAAGTGGGCATCCTTGTGTTGTTCCAGTTCTCAGAGGGAATGCTTTCAACTTTTCCCTCAGTATTATATTGACTGTGTGTTTATCATAGACAGCTTTTATTCCACTGAGGTATGTTGCTCGTATGCCGGTTTTGCTGAGTTTTAATCGTAAAGAGATGCTAAATTTTGTTGAATGCTTTTTCTGCATCTGAATGCTTTTGTTTTGTATTGTTAGTCTGTCTTTTGGTATAAGAGCCAGTTATGAGTCCAGGATAGGTAAAGGGGAAGAAGTTTTTTTCTCCCCTATGAGTTTATACTGTGGAGAAGGGGATAATACATTAACTAAATTATCTCCCAAATAAATATATATTTACAATTTTGACTAAAAGCTGATAAGACAAAAACTATGTGATACATGAATGTTATTATTAAGAGGACCTGAGCCATAGATATAGTGGTAGTAGACTCTGACCTTTAAATTGAGCTGGGAAGAAAGAATGGTCCTGGGGTCCAAGGTGAGGTTTGGTGCTCCTTTCTGGGCTATTTTGGGGTTTCCTACTGATGGAGCAATACTTATAAGGAATAGTAGCCACATGGTGGATGACATTCCATTTCTGCTGGTCACTGGACACTTACCCGGTACTCCCCAGTGTAGGACTTCTCTGGTGTACTATGTTATAGCACAAAGCTTATGAGGGAAAATCTGAGCAGAGCTTCCCTTTTCTTCCTCCAGTATAATATATGAGTTATGGAAAATACTGTCTTCACTACCCAAGTTAGACATATATATGAGCTGCTAGAACTGGGAGCCTCAATGGGGCACAGGCAGCCTCAGGAAGGCAGACCCTACTCACAAACACTGATGCCATGTGACTTGGTAGCAGAAAAAGAAGTAGGAATGAGTCTGCTGTACTCAGATGCGGTGAGTAAAAGAGGAAAATAGCAGCCTCTGCTACAGTCAAATGCAGGAAGTGAAATGGAAGGCAGTATGCTCACGTCATCGGTGTCCCTACCTCCCTCAGAGAAACATGGCCACTTGCACCTCATCAGTCAGATTAGCCATGTCTCTGGGGTGGGGCTCTGAGAGCAATAAGTAGGAGTAGAAATGTGGGCAGTCTTCTGTATCCTAAGACAAGAGAATCTTTACTTCCCTCTCTAGCAACTAGAAGTTAACAAAGTAAAGGGGGAAGGGGGTCAGGGGAGCACTCTAGGGTGCTAGGCAGAAGGAGCACATGAAAAAGTCTGAAATGAAGAATGTGTAGACATTTAAGGAATGGAGAGAAAACCAGTGCACCTCGAGTGCAAAAGATGACAGTGAGTGACAGTGGTAGACACGGGGCTGGAGAATAGACAGGGTTAGACCATGTGGGGCCTTTGTGGCCAAGCTAAGGAGGTAGTGTCCTATCAACAATGGGAATCTCTGCATAGATTTAACTCAGTTTTGTCATCTTATACAAGCAGACAAAAATGTCTATGATTCATATATGCTCTTAAAGATTATTAAAAAGGCAGTAGAGCGGCAGGGCTATAGTGGCTGACTGGAAGCAGTGCCGTTTGTAGGCTCCCATCAAAAAGAAAAGAAAACCATTATAAGCATGTGAACACTTCACCAGCAGCCAAGATATCCAGGTTCTCTCATCAAAATTGACTAGAAGGCTGGCTTGGCGTTACCCATGGAGAGAAGGAAGAGCAGTGTGGTGCAGCGGCCCACCTGAGAGCCACACAGGGAAGGGGAATCCCCTCTCCCTAGCCAAGGGAGGTGGTGAGTGAGTGCATTACCCAGCCAGAGAAACTGTGATTTTTCCATGGAACTGTGCAACCCACGGAAGGAAGATCTCACTTGTGAATGCACACCACCAAGGCCTCAAGTCCCAATCCTGCAATGCATGCATTCTTACAGCCTCTCAGCTGGAATCTGCTTAAGCCTACAAAACTCCTGGGGAGAGGGGTCACCAGCACCAGCTGCTGGCCCCTGCTGTCTAAGCCTTTTGAGCTTCTTGGGGAAGGTAGCAAGCAGCAGTGGGACTGTCTTAACATGCTAAGCTCCCTGGGTAGGGGATGGGCAGCACCCATTTCTATATCTCCAAGCTGTCCTTTTCCCCCGCTGGAGGCAGGAAGGCTGGAGGACTTGGTCCCAAGACTTGTCCCCACAGCCCAACACACTGGCTGTGGCAGTTTGTGGCCAAAGTGTCTCTTCCGGCCCAACCCTGACCCATCCTTCCTCAGTGGGTGGGGCTTCCCTGCAGGATGTCCAATAACTCCAGCCAGAGCCTTCAGGACAGAATTTGGATTTCCCTGGGTCTGAGCCCTTAGTGAGAGGTGTGGCCACAGTCTCTGAGGTAGACATAGCCTCTCCTTTTGGTAGTTCTGAGGAATCTGGACAGCCCAGACGGTGGATTTCCCTCCAGTGAAACACACCCTCTCCATGAAGGGACAAAGTGCTTTGTTAAATGGATCCTCTTCCCCATGCCACCCAACTGGGTAAGATCCTTCAACAAGGGTTGTCAGGCACCCAGGAGCGATCCTGCTGGCATCAGGTTGGTGCCCCTTGAGGTCAGAGGTCTCAGAAGAAGGAGTAGGCACCCATCTTTGCTGCTCTCCAGCCTCCTTGAGTGACATCTCCAGGTACAGGAGTGAATCAGATGAGTAAGGCCTGAAGTGAACCCCAGCAAACTGTAGCAGCCCTACAGGAGAGGGACCTGACTATTGAAAGAAAAACAAGCAGAAAGTGACAACGACAATAACAGCATTAACAACAACAACAACAAAAAAACAACAAGGCGCCCACAAAAACCCCATCCAAGGATCAGCAGTCTCAAAGACCGTAACTAGACAAACGCAAGAAGATGAGAAAGAATCAATGAAAATATGCTAAAAACTCAAAAAGCCAGAGCACCTCTTTTCCTCCAAATGATCTCCATCAAGGGTGCAGAACTGGACGGAGGATCAGATGGACAAATTGATAGTGGTAGGCTTCAGAAAATGGGTAGTAAAAAACTATGGTGAGCTAAAGGAACATGTTTTAAACCAATGCAAAGAAGCTAAGAACCTTGATAATAAAGGGTTAGAAGAATTGCTAACTAGAATAAAGAGTTTAGAGAGGGACATAAATGATCTGATGGAGCTGAAAAACACAGCCTGAGAACTTTGTGAAGCATACACACATATCAGCAGCTGAATCGACCAAGCTAAAAAACGGATATCAGAGTTTGAAGAGCATCTAACTGAAATAAGACATGCAGACAAGAATAGAGAAAAAAGAATGAAAAGGAGTGAACAAAGCCTCCAAGAAATATGGGACTATGTGAAAAGACCAAACCTACAATTAATTGTTGTATCTGAAAGTGACAGCGAGAATGGAACCAAGTTGGAAAACACACTTTGGGATATAATCCAGGAGAACTTCCCCACCTTAGCAAGACAGGCCAACATGCAAATTCAGGAAATACAGAGAACACCATTGAGATACTCCATGAGAAGGTCAACCCCAAGACACATAGTCATCAGATTCTAAGGTTGAAATGAAGGAAAAACTGTTAAGGGTGACCAGATAGAAAAGTCAGGTCACTTACAAAGGGAAGCCCATCAGACCAACAGCAAACCTTTCAGCAGAAACTCTACAAGCAGAAGACATTTGGGACAATATTCAATATTATTAAAGAAAAGAATTTTTCAGCCCAGAATTTCATATCCACCCAAACTAAGCTTCATAAGCAAAGGATAAATAAAATCATTTCCAGATAAGCAAATCCTGAGGAATTTTATTACCTCCAAGCCTGCCCTGCAAGAGCTCCTGAAAGAAACACTAAATAAGGAAAGGAAGAGCTGGTACCAGCCACCGCAAAAACACATCGAAATACAAAGACCAATGACACTACAAAGAAACTGTATCAACTAGTGTGCAAAATAACCAAATAGATCATGATGACAGGATCAAATTCACACATAACAATATGAATCTTAAATTTAAATGGGCTAAGTGCCCCAATTAAAAAACACAAACTGGCAAATTGAATAAGGAGTCTAGACCCATCAGTGTGCTGTATTCAGAGACCCATCGCAAATGTAAACATACAGAGACTCAAAATAAATGGATGGAGGAATATTTACTAAGCAAATGGAAAAAAAAAGCAGGAGTTGCAATCCTAGTATCTGACAAATTTAAACCAACAAAGATCAAAAGAGACAAAGAAAGCTGTTACATAATGGTAAAGGGAACAATTCAACAAGAAGAGCTAGCTATTCTGAATATATATGCACCCAATACAGAAGCACCCAGATTCATAATATAAGTTCTTAGAGACCTACAAAGTGACTTAGACTCCCATGCAATAATAGTGGGGGACGTTAGTACCCGACTGTCAGTATCAGACAGATCAACAAGACAGAAAATTAACAAAGAAATTCAGGACTTGAACTCATCTCTGGATCAAGTGGGACTAGTAGATGTCTGCAGATCAGCTGAATATACATTCTTCTCAGTGCCACATGGCCCTTATTCTAAAATTGGCCACATAATTATGAGTAAAACACTACTCAGCAAATGCAAAAGAACTAAAATAATAATAACTAGTCTCTCAGACCATAGCACAATCAAATTAGAACTCAGGATTAAGAAACTCACTAGAAACCACACAATTTTATAGAAATTGAACAAGTTGCTCCTGAATGATTCCTGGGTAAATAATGAAATTCAGGCAGAAATCAAGAAGTTGTTTAAAACCAATGAGAACAAAGAAACAATATACCAGGATCTCTGAGACACAGCTATAGTAATGTTGAAATGGAAATTTATAGCACTAAATGCCCAAATCAAAAAGCCAGAAAGATCTCAAATCAACATCCTTACATGACAATTAAAAGAGCTAGAGAAGCAAGAGTAAACTAATCCAAAAGCTAGCAGAAGAAATAAATAAGATCAGAGAAGAACTGAAGGAGATAGAGACATGACAAGCCTTCCAAAAAAAAAAAAAAAAAAAATCAGCAAATCCAGGAGCTGTTTTTTTTGAAAAAATAACAAAATAGACCAGAAGATAGACTAATAAAGAAGAACAGAGAAGAATAAAATAGAAACACACAAAAAAGTGATAAAGGGAATATCACCACTTACCCTACAGAAATACAAACTACCATCAGAGAATGATATAAACACTTCCATGCAAATAAACTAAAAAATTGACCAGACAGATTCATAGCTGAATTATACCAGAAATACAAAGGAGAGCTGGGGCCATTCCTTCAGAAACTCTTCCAAACAATTGAAAATGAGGAATTCCTCCCTAACTCATTGTTTGAAGCCAGCATCATCTTGATACCAAAAGTAGGAAGATACACAACAAAAAAGGAAACTTCAGACCAATATCCCTGATGAACGTCTATGCAAAAATCCTCAATAAAATACTGGCAAACTGAATCCAGCTGCACATAAAAACTTATCCACTATGATCCAGTCAGCTTCATCTCTGGGATGCAAGTCTGGTTCAACATATGGAAATCAATAATGTAATCCATCACATAAACAGAAACAAAGATAAAAACCACATGATTATCTCAATAGATGCAGAAAAGACCTTCAGTAAAATTCAACATCCCTTCCTTCATGTTTCTCAATAAACTAGGTATTGATGAAACATATCTCAAAATAATTAGAACTATTTATGACAAACCCACAGCCAATATCACACTGAATGGACAAAAGCTGGAATCACTCCCTTTGAAAACTAGTGCAAGACAAGGGTGCCCTCTCTTACCACTCCTATTCAACATAATATTGGAAGTTCTGGCCAGGGCAATCAGGCAAGAGAAAGAAATAAAGGGTATTCAAATAGGAAAAGAGAAAGTCAAGTTGTCTCTTAACAGACAACATGATTTTATATTTAGAAACCCCATCATCTCAGCCCAAAAACTTCTTGAACTGATAAGCAAATTCAGCAAAGTCTCAGGATACAAAATTAATTTGCAAAAATCACAAGCATTCCTTCACACCAACAATAGGCAAGAAGAGAGCCAAATCATGAATGAATTCTTATTCACAATTGCTACCAAGAGAATGAAATACCTAGGAATACAGCTAACAAGGGATGTAAAGGATCTCTTCAAGGAGAACTACAAACCACTGCTCAAGAAAATAAGACAGGACACAAACAAATGGAGAAACATTCCATCCTCATGGATAGGAAGAATCAATATTGTGAAAATGGCCATGCTGCCCAAAGTAATTTATAGATTCAGTGCTATTCCCATCAAACTAACATTGACATTCTTCACAGAATTAGAAAAAAAAGTCAAATTTCATGTGGATTCAAAGAAGACCGTGTATGGCCAAGACAATCCTAAGCAACAAGACAGAGCTGGAGGCATCAAGCTACCTGACTTCAAACTAGACTACAAGGCTGCGGTAACCAAAACGGCATGGTACTGGTATCAAAACAGACATGTAGCTCAATGGAGCAGAACAGAGACCTCAGAAATAACATCACACATCTACAATAATCTGATCTTTAACAAATATGACAAAAACAGGCCATAGGGAAAGGATCTTCTATTTAGTAAATGGTGCTGGGAAAACTGGCTAGCCATATACAGAAAATAGAAGCTGGACCCCTTCCTTACACCTTATACAAAAATTAAGATGGATTAAAGACTTAAATGTGAAACCCAAACCATAAAAACCCTAGAAGAAAACCTAGGCAAGACCATTCAGGACATAGTCATGGGTGGACAAAGACTTCGTGACAAAAATGCCAAAAGCAATCGCAACAAAAGTCACAATTGACAAATGGGATCTAATTAAACTAAAGAGCTTCTGTACAACAAAATAAACTGTTATCAGAGTGAACAGGCAGCCTACATAATGGGAGAAAAATTTTGCAATCTACCTATCTGACAAGGGTCTAATAACCAGAATTTACAAGGAACTTTACAAGAAAAAGACAAACAACTCTATCAAAATGTACTGACATTTCTCAAAAGAAGACATTTACGCAGCCAACAAGCATGTGAAAAAAAGCTCAACATCACTGAGCATCAGAGAAATGCAAATTAAAACCACAATGAGATACCGTCTCACCCCAGTTAGATTGGCGATTATTAGAAAGGAAGCAATAGATGCTGGAGAGGCTGTGGAAAAATAGAAACGCTTTTGCACTGTGGCTGGGAATGTAAATTAGTTCAGCTATTGTGGAAGAAAGTATGGCAATTCCTTAAAGAGCTAGAACCAGAAATACTGTTTGACCCAGCAATCCCATTACTGGGTATATACCCAAAGGAATATAAATCAGTCTACTATAAAGACACAAGCACACATATGTTTATTGCAGCACTGTTTACAATAGCAAAGACGGAACCAACCCCAATGCCCATCAGTGAGAGACTGGGTAAAGAAAATGTGGTACATATACCTCATGGAATACTATGCAACCATAAAAGATGGTGCCCTTTGCAGGGACATGGATGAAACTGCAAGCCATCATTCACAGCAAACTGACACAAGAACAGAAAACCAAATACTACATGTTCTCACTCATAAGTGGGAGTTAAAAGAGAACACATGGATACGGAACGGAAACGACATACACTAAGGTCTGTTGAGCAGTGGTGGGTGAGGGGAGGGAACTTAGAAGACGGGTCAATAGGTGCAGCAAACCACCATGGCACACGCATACCCATGTAGCATGTTCTGCACATGTATCTGGGTTTTCTTTTCTTTTTTTCTTTTTAGAAGAAATTAGAAAAGAAAAAGGTAATAGAGCTAGGATGACCACATGTCCTGGTTTGCCTGGGAACGGTCAAAGTTTCTTCCTGTTTTTCTAGCTTGAAAATATCTTGGTTTGGACGCTAAGTTGTGTGGCCACTACATGTGCCTCAGTGTAGTGATTGAAAACCTTTCAGATTTGTGGCCTTTATATCTGGAACTACATTGACTGAGTCAATATCCAACTCTGACATTTCTTAGTGGTGTGACCTTGGGCAACCATTCTGTTCTTTAGTTACATCATCTCTAAAACGAGTTAATACTCAACCAACATTTACAGTTGTATAAAAATTGAATTATTGATATATAGATTACAGTGCCTGGAATACCATAGGTGTTTAATAAATGTTAACTATCATTATATTTGTGGCACATTTCTTTACTTTCTCTGATTCTAATGGTGCTTTGAATAAGCATTTAGAAAATTCTTATGGCATTCCACTGAGTTTGCATTTTGCAATGGAATGGCAGGGTTGGTTCAGATGCCCACAGTTATAATGTGGGATGTCGATTAATAGAAGCCGCGCCGCTTCAGTGCATGCTGGGTGGCAGGCCCTGTGCTAAGTAGTTTACAGAGGTTTTGTTTACTTGCTCTTCCCTAACAATATCTGAGGGGTCATGCATCATGGGTCTGCTTTATAGATGGGAAGCTGGGTTCAGGGAGGTTAAGAATTTCTCCAGCTATCAAAGTGGCAAAATAGAGATTTGATTCCATCTTTCAGATCTATGATCTAGACTCAAAACCATTACATTCCATGCCCCTCTGATGCCAACCTTAGAGGCAAGGCAGTGTTTAGCTCTTCATAGGAGCCAGTCAACACTCCTAATCCAGTTGTCCAAACGTCCCCACATTCAGACATATTTATATTTTTAGTCTGTAGCATTTCCTGGGGCAAGAAGGGAGAAATACATTCTTTAAGCCTGCTATTTACTATTTTACAGTAGGAAAGGCCTAGCTCAGGTGTCCCCAAACTTTTTACGCAGGGGGCCAGTTCACTGTCCCTCAGAGCGTTGGAGGGCCGCCACATACTGTGCTCCTCTCACTGACCACCAATGAAAGAGGTGCCCCTTCCTGAAGTGCAGTGGGGGGCCGGATAAATGGCCTCAGGGGGCCGCATGCGGGGCACGGGCCCTAGTTTGGAGACGCCTGGCCTAGCTTAACCAACTCCGAACTACTTACTTTTACTTTCCTTAGGGATCTTCTTCTTCTTTTTTTTTTTTTTAAATGAGAATTTGGTGAACCAGTATGAGCTCTGTTTATGCAGAATGGTCACAAGGTTATTACTGGTTTTGAGCATATCCTCTGTCGACCCCCTCCTTTCCTTACTGAAGTGCTGAAGCCTTTTCCTTCTGTCCTGGCGTGCCAGTCCCAGATTCTCAGTCCTACTTGTGTTCATGCTGGGAGTATAAAGTTTATAGTTTATAAAGTACCAGACTGAACAGATGCACTTTATGTTTTATACTTGAAAGGTTATGTATATGAGAGTATTAAGAGGTTATGTCTTATGAACTCAGCTTGGGAATCACAAAATCACATTTCTTTTGCAGCAGCTCTTTAATCTATTTCCACTGAATAATGGCGTCATTGTCCTTGGATCCAAGCAGACCTGGAGTGAACCCTTAGTTCTGCTATTTACTTACTGTGTGTACTTTGGCAAACCTTCTACTCTTGGAGCCCTGATTTCCCCATTTGCTTACCCGCAAATGGGAAAGGGATGCCTTCTACCTGTGAAGTATCATTTAAAGCTACGTCATAGCCACTCTGTCAGTACCCTGGAGCTGTTGGGTAGGAGAACTGAGAAGCTAACTCAGAGTTTCTGTTTCCATGTCCAGAAGCGGCTGGTACAAAGAGCATGGGTTTTACAAGACCAGCCTAAATTTGGAACCCATCTCTAGCATTTTTTAGCTTTTTGTAACCATTCCAAGTCAATTCCTTAATGTAAAATCTTCTTTCAAATACATTAGTCTTCAGAATAATGTTCCCCAAAATACATCCACATCTTCTTTCCTAAAACCTGTGAATATGTCAAGTTACATGGCAAAAGCAACTTTGCAGATGTGATTAAGGGAAGGATCTTGAGATGGGAAGAGCATTGTGAATTACTCCATTGGGTCTGTTAGAATCAGAAGGCTTCTTATAAGAAGCGGGTGGGGAGGTCAGAGTCAGAAGAGAGGATGTGATAATGGAAGCAGAAATTAGAGTGATGCATGGAAGGGGCATGAGCCAAAGAATGTAGGTGGAAAATGCAAGGAAACAAATCCTCGCTGGGGTTTCCTGAAGGAAAGCAACTCTGCTGATACCTTAAGACTTCTGACTCCAGAGCTGGAAGACAATCAGTCTGTGCTGTTTTAAGCCACTAAATTACAGCAGCAATAGGAAACTAATACAGGATGTTTATAATAATGATAATGTTGATATTGACAGTCATAATTGATAATACTTCATATGGTATATATGTTACAGGAATTTTTCTAAGTTGTATAGATACATGTTTTACATATTATACACTATATATTATACATATGTATGTTTTATATATTTATATTTCAGTTTGATATATATTTCACGTGTGCATATATATGTATATATATTTATGCAAATCTCATAACAATTTTCACAAAAAGAACATTTTGCAGATGAGAAAACAGGCACAGAGAGGCTAAGTAACATTCTCAAGGCCACATAGCCAGGAAGGGACAAAGCTGCCATTTGAATCTTGTCAATGTATGAAGCATTACAGAAGGCCTGGCACATAGTGCTTTCCAATAAATGGAGGGTACCGTTATTGTTATTCCTACTACATGACATTGCTTCTAAATCTGTAAGAATGTTCGTATTGCAGCAACGACTGGCAATGCTAAAGCTTTCTTTTAATGCTTACAGACACAGACTCAAGAGCTATGTGCCTTTCTGATACTAGGCTCGGATGAAACCAGTCCTGCCCTTTTCTCTGTGAGGGTCCACACAGAATAGAGGAGATGTGGGAAGAGAGTTGCTGTCATCCTATGCCAGCTATTGTATTGTACTTTTATTCCTATCTCTGCATTCTTCCTCCTTTGGAAACCACAAATTACCCAGCAGAGTCCTAGTGACAGAATGATGGAACTGGGCTGGTGCCTGCAGCTGGGCTAAGTCAATAAAGGTGATAATGAACACTAAGCAGAATTTGAAGAATGACTTGGAAAATTGCTGCTATTGATATTTCTGGCAGCCATCTGCTGTAAAGCCAGACTCAAGTGGGTTGTTCCACATGGCAAATCCCTTTGAGACAAATGATGGCAGTAATGATGAGAGTTCATATTTGTGCAGCTTCTAAAAGTGTTTTAATATATATTACCTAATTTTGTTTCTCAAAAACCCAGTGAAGTAGGACCCATTTCATGGACTTTTAAAAAAAGATAGGTTAATTTCATTGACCCTGTCTGCCCGGCCTGGTTGTGGCTGCAGGAATAGAATGAGTAATTTTTGAATTTTTAAGTAAGGACATACTTTGGGTAATCTTTGTCATTGTGCCTGGCTTGGGACTGTGTGGCCAGCAGATGTTCCCTTAACCCCTAACCAGGATAGAGGCCAAGGTGGCTTTGGCTCCACTTCTGACAGCCCCAGGTCAGAGCAGAGCAGAGCTGTGTTTATTGGGAATTGTCACTTCTTATAAAATTAGATACCAACATCCTACTCTGCACCTTCAACGTCCTCTCACCGCTTAGCTTCCTTGTGCTGGCTCCATGTTCAAGTCCTCCACTGCATGTAGCTGCGGATGCCCTACACTCTTCACAGCCCTCCCACTGCTGGCTTTGTGCCCTGGCCACCTCACCAGCTTCCAGACCTGTGCTCCACATGTAGTGGATACATGATAAACATTTTCTGAATGACCAAATGGTCTGGAAGAAAAAGGCTCCAGAGACACAGTTTTCTATTTATGATCCTGTTTAACATTTTTATGGAGAGCTATTTCCAAATCACTGCCCCTTTGTTTTAGTCCTGATTTGTAAAGTTTTATTTCAGTTACATAAGAAACTTGAATTAGTTATCAGCCTCATGACAGAGACACGACGTTCATTCTTTTAAAATCATAGCTTGTTATAAAAGAAGGAAATCATAGCACTCAGGTTAGAAAACAAGCTCAGAAAAGGCAAGTTCAACGTCACACAATTAGTTATTGCTGGAGCCAGGATAAGAAGTAATAACATATTTCTTTGACAAAAAAGAAATGACCTTCATAGATCATACACTCATACATGATTTTGTTTAATCCTCAGCAAGCCTGTGAAGCATAGAGAGGTTAAGTAACTTGTCTATAATGCACAGTGCAGAAAAGGAAGACAAAATGGGGACCAGACTTAGGCCTTCGTGAGCTCGGAGTCTCGTCCTTTTGGGAACCAGCTCTACTGACTTTTCCTCAGGCCTTCAATTATGTATAATTTCCCCTACATCGATTATGGATAATTTGTTCCCCCTATATTGCTCTTTAATTTATATACCCTGTTGTCACAGAACCACTGTCTTACTGTTTTTGTAAAAAGAAATATGATTTCTTGCTAGCTAATACGATTTTGAGCTACCTATATATTCAGAAGTTTAGAATAAATTGCCAAACTATTTGTCCGAGGTAATACATAGGAAGAGTGAGTTTTAAAAACTTCTACTATCAGAGCCTTGCTACACTTGTTATCACTTGCTAGTTTATCTGTGTGTTTTGTGCTTTACATTATAGAAAACACTTCTTATATATTGCTTTCTTGAATCCTTGTAACAACCCTTAGAGGTAGGTGTCATATTATTATTCCTATTGTCCAGATAACACGGAGGTCCAAAGAACTTCACTGGCCAAGGTCACAGTGCCTAAGGTCATGGTGCTAGGAAAGTGCAGGGCCAGGGCCTGCTATACCAGAGTTCCACTCTCCGTCCTTCCCTGGGATGCCTGTTTCTGCACTGGCTCCTGATGCAGCTGTGTGCAAGGGAGGGTAGCAAGTGTACATTCTAGGTATGGAGAAATGGTATGTACATGCCAGGAATCTGCATCTTGGTGCCTCGATTTACCCCAATGCGGATTGAAGAGATGCTGTATTCTCCCCAAGCCCTTTAGGAAACACCATAGCACAGTGCTCCTCAAAGGGTATTGTGTGGGTGGGGATATTAGTCACAGCTTGGGTTGTCATAACAAAATCCCACAGACTGGATGATGTAAACAACAGAAATGCATTTTCTCATAGTTCTGGGGGCTGGAAGTCCTAGATCAAAGTGTTGGCAAGTTTAATTTTTCCTGAGGCCTCTCTCCTTCACTTGAAGATGACTGCCTTCTCATTGTGTCTTTACATGGTCTTTTCTCTATTTATGTACAACACTTGTGTCTTTCTCTTCTTATATCAGTGCTAGCTCTAAATATGGGCACATTCTGGCTTAGGGCTCATCATATGAATTTTGAGGGGTCACAGTCCATAACAGTGGCCACACATGGTTGAAATGCATAATGTTCAGAAAGAGTACATCCTTTTTTGTCAATGCCTGTTTAAACATCTACAGCTGCCAAAGTTTATGGGCTTGGATAGTTGTTTTTGAAACTTCTAAGTCACATTGCTTTTCTTCCCCAAATATTGTGCTTAAAAGCATACTATTTTCAAATTGAAATGAGAGAGCAAGATGAAAGAAATGTTGCCATAAATCTCAAAGCAAAGAAAAAAAAAAGTCTGTGGAGAAATGAAAATAAGTAAACTGAGAATTCTCTCAGAACTGGAAAAATCAATTGTTACCACATCGTCCCTGACAGTGATCTAGTTGAGATCAATTCAGTTAAAGTTAATAACATCTGCATGAGTTCCCACTATAGCAGGTTGTCAATTTTATTATCAGGCCTGTGAGCTATTGGTGCCAACTTCCAAGATGAATATAAATGAATGCTGAGATTTCGACCATTACAACGGGATTTGTTAAAAAAACAATTCTCAAGTTCTTTAAACTGCCCAAGACAGTAGTCAGCTTCATGAGTCAAATCGCTCCCAGAGGCAGCTTATTAGAGTCCTCATGGGATGTGCTGCTTCCCCAGAGGTTAAACACACAGCATGGAAGGAGCCTGCATGGGCACTGTCTGACTTTGATGAATGACTCCAGCATGATTTCACTGTCTTCTTCTTATTTTATTTTATGGGCTTCGATGAGTTGTTTTTGAGGCTTCTAAGTCACATTGCTTTTCCTATTCAAATATTGTGCTTAGACGTTTACTAAGGACGTGTTCCAAGTGGCAGAACCTTTGTTGAGCCTATTTGGGCAGGTGGTTTAGTTGTGTTCTTGTACCCAAAGTTTAAGGCCAGTGTTCCAGATCAGGCTCCCACACACATGGGGAAGGGAAGGGTCCTAACTTTTGTTCATTTCTTACTATACATAGAGTGCTAGTTGCTTAACAAAATTCGTATTCTCTTCTTGGGAAACAGACTGCACTTTGCAGCTTCCTATTTATATGAAGGCCTGCAACTGAGTTTTAACCAACAGGTTGTACCTATAGGGTTGTCAGATAAAATACAGGATACCCAGTTAAATTTAAGTTTTAGATAAATAACATATCTCTAGTATAAGTGTCTCCCAAGTACTATATGAGACATACTTTTACTAAAAAGAAATTATGTTGTTTATCTGCAATTATGTATTAATTGGTCAAAATGGAATGCCTGTACTGCATTTCTATTTGCTAAATCTGACAGTCCCGAATAGGAGTGAAAGTAACAGGCTCTACTCCCAGGCATGGCCCATGGAAACCTTCTCATGCACATGGTGCATGCCTGTAGTCCCAGCTACTCAGGAGGCTGAGGCAGGAGGATTGTTTAAACTCAGGAAGTGGAGGTTGCAGTGAGCTGATACTGCACCACTGCACTCAAGCCTAGGCAAAAGAGAGAGACTCTGCCTCAAAATTTAATTAATTAATTAATTAATTAAATAACTCAAAAAGTATAATTGGATTGTTTGTAACACAAAGAATGCTTGAGAGGATGGCTAACCCATCTTCCATGATGTGATTATTATGCAATGCATTCAGTGCCTATAAAAAACATTTTATTTACCCCATAAATATATATACCTACACTGTACCCACCAAAATTAAGCATTAAAAAACCCAAATTGAGGTGAAAATAAACATAAAATATAAGAAAACAGCAGACTTGAATAACAGTATAGGCCAAATGGGCCTAACAGGCATACACGAACCATTCCATCTAACAGCAACTGAATACACATTCTTCTCAAGGACACATGAAAAACTTGTCCAGGATGATTGTTTGTTGGGACACAAAACAAATCTTAAAAAAAATAGAAGAAGATTAAAATCATATCAAGTATTTTTTTTCTAACCACAATGGTATGAAACTAGAAATAAATAAAAAGAATCTTAGAAAATTCACAAATATGTGGAAATTAAATAATACACTCCTGAACCACCAATGGGTCAAAAAAGAAACCAAAAGGGAAAGAAAATTATCTTGAGACAAATTAAGGATGAACCACAACATGCCAAAACTTAGGAGAAAGATGCAAAAATAAAGAAATACTAGCAAACTGTCTTCAGCAGCACATTAAAAAGATCAAATGCCATAATCAAGTGGCATTCATCACTAGGGGGTAAGGATGTTTTAATACATGCAAACTGATCAGTGTGACACAGTACATAAACAGAACAAATTATAAAAATCTTATAATTATCTTAATAGATTCAGAAGTATTTGACAAAATTCAACCTTGTTTTTTATGATAAAAACCTTCAACAAATTATGTATAGAAAGACTATACTTCAACATAAGGAAGGTCATATATGACAAGCCCTCAGCTAACATCATGGTCAGTGTGAAAACTGAAAAGCTTTTCCTTGAAGATCAGGAACAAGACAAGGATGCCCAGTCTCAGAACTTCTCTTCAACCTAGTGTTGAAAGTTGTAGCCAGAGCTCGCCTATAAAAGAATAAAGAAATAAAAGGCATCCAAATCAGAAAGGAAGAAGCTCAATTGTTTCTGTTTAAGGTAACATAAGTTTATATATAGAAAACCCTAAAGACTCTACCAAAGCCTGTTAGAATTGATAAACAAATTTAGTAAAGTGTCATAATAAAAAATCAACACACAAGTTGCATTTCTATACACTAACAAATCTTTAAAAAATTTGTTTTTTTAAACAATAAATTAAGAAAATAATTTTAATTTTTTCTATCCAAACAATAAATTAAGAAAATAATTCAATTTCCAGCAGAATTAAAAACAATAAGATACTTAGGAATCAATTTAACCAAGGAAGTGAAATATTTATAATATATACACTGAAAATATTTACACTGAAAACGATAACATTGATGAAAGAAATTGAATAAGTCACAAACGAAAAGATATCTTGCATTCATTGAGTAGAAGTAATATTGTTGTTAATATTTGCGTACTACTCAAAGCAACCTACAAATTCAGCGCAAAATCTATAACAATTCTGATGATGTTTATCACAGAAATAGAAAAAACAACTCTGAAATTCTTATGGAATTACAAAAGGCCCTGAATAGCCAAAGTAGTCTTCAGAAGGAAGAGCAAATTTAGAAGGCATCACACTATCTGACTTCAAAATCTACTACGAAAGCATAGTAACCAAACAGTATGGCACTGGCATGAAAACAGATACACAGAATAACAAATAATACCAGAAATTAACTCACACCATATGCATTAACTAATCTTTGACAAGGGTGCCAAGAATGCACAATGGGGAAAGGATAGTTTCTTCAATAAGTGGCATTGTGAAAACTGGATATCAACATGTAAAAGAGTGAAATTGGACCCTCATCTTATACCATATACAAAAGTTTACTAGAAATTAATTAAATACCTAAACATTAAAATTTCCAGAAGAAACTTTAAAATTTCTAGAAGAAAATATGGAGAAATCTCCTTGACATCGATCTTAGCAATGATTTTTTTTTTAAATTTTTTGATATAACACCCAAAGTGCAGTCAACAAAGATATAAATAAACAAATGAAATACATAAAATTAAAAGGCTTCTGCATAGCAGATAAAATAATAAACATAATAAAAAGGCAATCTACAGGTCGGGAGATAACGTTTACACACTATCTGATCTACTAACATCTGTTAAGAGATTAATATCCAAAATATATAAACAACTCATACAACTCAATAACAAAAAGATAACCTAATCAAAAAATTGCCGGCTGGGCACAGTGGCTCTCACCTGTAATCCCAGCACTTTGGGAGGCCAAGGCAGGTGGGTCACTTGAGGTCAGGAGTTGGAGACCAGTCTGACCAACATGTCGAAACCCCTTCTCTATTACAAATATAAAATTAGCTAGGTGTAGTGGTGCATGCCTCTAATCCCAGCTATTTGGGAGGCTGAGGTAGGAGAATCACTTGAGCTAGGGAGACAGAGGTTGCAGTGAGCTGACATTGTGCCATTGCACTCTAGCCTGGGCAACAAGAGCGAAATGACATCTCAATAATAATAATAATAACAAAAAATAAAAAAAAATGCCAAAGAACCAGAATGGGTGTATTCATAAGGAGGACATACAAATGACCAAGAAGTCTGTGAAAAGTTACTCAGTGTCACTAATCTTCAGGGAAATCCATGTCAAAACCACAGCATGGTTTCACCTCACACCTGTTAGGAGGTCTGTTATCAAAAAAACCAAGAGTCAACGAATGCTGGTGTTGGTGGAAATGTAAGTTAGTACAGCCGTTATGGAAAACAGTATGGAGGTTCCTCAAAAAATTAAAATGAGAACTAATCACAGGATCCAACAATCCTTCCTTTGAAAATACATCCTTAGGAAATAACATCAGTATCTGAAAGAGATGTATAGCTCCCATGTTTATTGCAGCATTATTCACAATAGCTGAGTGATGGAAACAACTTAAGTGTTCATGAATGGAGGAATGGATAAGGAAAATGTACATACAATGGCACATTATTTAGCCTTAAAAAGAAGTCCTAACATTTTGACAGTGTGAATCAGTTTCAAGGACATTATACCAAGTGAAGTAAGCCAGATACTGAAAGACAAATACCACATGATCTCACTTAAATGCAGAATGTAAAAAATTTGAACTCATAGAAGCAGAGAGTAGAATGGTGGTTACCAAGGGACGCAGCCTGAGGAAAATGGGGAGATGTTTAAAGAATCCAGACTTCCAGTTATAAGATATATAAACTTTAGGGATCTAATATACAGCAGGATGACTATATTGTTTACTTGAAATTTGCTAATAGAGCAGATCTTAAGTGTCTTTATTGCCCTTTGCACACAGGTGGCAACTATGTGTGCTGAAGGATTTATTATTTAATTTCATGTGGTAATCATTACATAGAATATACACACACTCAAGTATATCTCGAATATATGCAAATTTTTATTAGTTATACCTCACCAAAGCTAGAACACAGTAAAGTTGTGAAAAAAAAAAAAATAGAATTTTGCCAAAGAGGAAAGTGGTGTGTGGAGAAAGATGTACAAAGGATACCAGAAAAGGAAGTGTAAAATGTTTAAAAGAAAGCATAGAGTTAACAGGACTATCGGGCAGTATGTTAGGTGTTTTGGTAATTAATATTCTGGACGTTTTTTCTCCTTTGAAGTCCATAATGATTTCAAACAGAAGGTCATCATGACCATTGTGAAACCATCCCTGACTTACCCAGGCAGAGTTAGGGAGGCCTTTTCCTGTGCCCCCACTGAATGTTCTACAAACCTCTCCTCAGCAACTGTCTTACAGGGTTGTCTTTGTAACCAGAAAGCAGAAGAGCACATGGGAGTTGAAGTCAGACAGACAAGGGGTCAAATGCCCATTCCAGCATTTAGTAGCCTTTGTTTCCTTGGGAAAACAACTTAATCTGCAGCATTTACTCATTGCCACAGTGTGAAGTCAGGGTGCAGATTAAATGACATAACGCAGAGTGCCTGACACTTAGTAGGCCTTCAGTAAACAGGAGCTATTCTGGTTTGCAGTCTTATCTCCCTAGCTGACTGAATTTGTTGGGGCAAGTACAGTCTCATTGCATATTGGTAGTCCACCTCTGTTAAGTATCTGTCACAAAGGATATGCACAGTAGTACTTGTGGAATGACTCCATAAATCAGATTCAGAGTTTAGAAAGGTCAGTTATGGCTTTGGATAATAGATTTTTGGGATATAAGCTTAGAAGTTAGTTTACCCAGAAAAAAAAAAAAAAAGAAAAAAGAATCACACTTTATTTTAAGCAGAAAGACTAATTTGCTAATTTTATGTGTCAACTTGGCGAAGCTATGATGCCCAGATATTTGGTCAAACACTGGTCTAGATGTTGCTGTGAAGATATATTTTAGATGTGATTAACATTTAAATCAGTAGATATTGAATAAAGCAGATTACCCTTCATAATGTGGGTAGACCTCATCCCATCAGTTGAAGGTGTTAAGAGAAGAAGACTGAGGTCCCCCAAGGAAGCAGACAGTCTGCCCCTAGACCACCTTCAGACTTGAGCTGCAACATCAAGTCTTCTTTGGATCTCCAACGCATCTACCTGCCCTGCGTATTGTAGGCTTGCTAGCCCACACAATCACATGAGCCAATTCCTTAAAATAAATCTTTCTCTCTGTGTATATACACATCATTTATGTATGTCCTATTGGTTCTGTTCCTCTGAAGAACTCTGGCTAATGCAGATATTATTACCCCATTTACAGATGAAGAAACAGAAGCTTCAGGTCCCTTGGCTAACAAAGAGTAGAGCTTACATCTCAAAATGGTTTCTTTCTGATTTCAAATCTAGGAGATACCATTGATTCTTTTTTTTTTTTTTTTTTTTGAGACGGAGTTTCGCTCTTGTTACCCAGGCTGGAGTGCAATGGCGCGATCTCGGCTCACCGCAACCTCCGTCTCCTGGGTTCAAGCAATTCTCCTGCCTCAGCCTCCCAAGTAGCTGGGACTACAGGCGTGCACCACCATGCCCAGCTAATTTTTATATTTTTAGTAGAGACGGGGTTTCACCTTGTTGACCAGGATGGTCTCGATCTCTTGACCTCGTGATCCACCCGCCTCGGCCTCCCAAAGTGCTGGGATTACAGGTTTGAGCCACCGCGCCCGGCGATATCATTGATTCTTATATGATGCTTCCTTCTCTCCTCCACTTAGCTTTGGAAGAAAAAAAAGAAGGGAGACGTTAATAAAGAAACTTTATGAAGGGAAGAGGCCAGCAGGACTCATTCTCTGAACCAGACTGAAGACAGACCCAAATCAGCAAGCAGTGCTGAAGGCAGCTTCTAGTTGCCCTTGCTGCTCATCTGTGCAAGATGCTCCCACCAGTGCTGATGTTATTTGGCCCTGTGTCCCCACCCAAACGTAATCTCAAATTGTAATCCTCATGTGTTGAGGGAGGGGCCTTTTGGGAGGTGATTGAATCATGGGGGTGGACTTCCCTCTTGCTGTTCACTTGATAGTGACTGAGTTCTCATGAGATCTGGTTGTTCGAAAGTGTGTGGCACTTCTCCCTTCGTCCTCTGTCTCCTGCTCCACCATGGTAAGACATGCTTGCTTCCCCTTTGTCTTCTGCCATGATTGAAAGTTTCCTGCAGCCTCCCAGTCATGCTTTCTGTTAAGCCTGCAAAACTGTGAGTCAAGTAAACCTTTTTTCTTTATAAATTTTCCAGTCTCAGGTAGTTCTTTATAGCAGTGTGAACACAGATTGATACAAGCACCATGACAGTTTGCAAATACCATGGCAATGCCCAGAAATTACTACACATTTCCATTGCAACAACCAGAAGTTACCATACATTTTCCACCAATTTCTGAATATCCTGCCCCTTTATTTGCATGTCATCAAACATATGTTTAAATAAAACTGCCAACCACCCATAGGCTGCTACTCTGAGCACACTGCCTATGGGTTTGCCCTGCTCTGCAAGGAGCAGTCACAGAGCCGTAACACTGCCACTTCAATAAAGCTGCTTTGTTCCACCACCTGCTCACTGCTGAATTATTTCCTGAACACAGCCAAGATCTTGCCCTGCTGTATTAGAGAAGGAGAAAGAATCGTGAGGTAAAAGAAAGAGGGTAGGGAGTACAGACAGCTTTAAAATGAGCAACCTCCGTTTCCTAAAGATGTCAAAGTCATCTGCCTGGCCTTCTAGGGTGACTAAAATTTGTCATGTCCGTTACTACGTGGAGATCCATAGGTCTTCTTTAATCCTGCAGACATAGCTCCTTCCAGCCCACATTCCAGTTTTTCCTTATCGTGTCACCATGCTTATTTTCTTTATAGTGTTTATAATGACTTCTTATGATCTTACTTCATAACTTGGTTTGTTTGCTTTATTGCCTTTCTACCCATCTATACTGTACCCATCTATTCCATGAAGGCAGGCATCTTTTCTATTTTCTCCCACTGCTTATCTTCGGCATCTAGCACATTGCAGAAGTGGAATGAATGAATGCTCTGTTTATCCTTATTTTCCTGTCTTCAACCTCTGTGTTTTTCCTTCCCTTCCTAATCTTACTCATTCTTCAGAACCACCCTAAACTCCCATATCGCTCAAAGCCTTCCTTGATTATGCTCTGTCCCAGCCACACCTGCCTTCTTTTGGTGCCTGCAGCATACATTGCTCTCCATGATTCTGAGCTTTTATTGACACTCTTGCCTTTGCCTAAAATGCTCTCCAACTTCTGTCCTTCCCATGTTAAGCTGAGTCAACTTGAACATACCTTCTCTTGCAGGAAGGCTTTCCTGATTTTTAATATCAATTAATTGCCCTAGTTACACACTGTTGTAGGTAGTAGATATCATCCCATTCCTTTCTCTGTCTCCCTGATCCTTTCCCTTTTGCAATAGCTGATACACTTAAAATAACTTTCTATTGCTCATCACTTTAAAATAACTTGTTTATTGTACAACACACCCACTGTATTTTAAAGTAGTTCTGTTTTGTTTCTTTTGCTGCTATATCAACAGTAACAATTCTCAGTGCTTGAAATAAAGATTATGTAAAGAAATATCTATTGGTTGAATAACTGGAGAATGTTCACTGATGTGACCATTACAGAACTCTAAGAACTATGTGCTTGGTGAGGCAATGTAAAAATCGTGATCAATTATTCAGTGGTTACTCTGTACCAGGCACTTTCTACATGTTTTTTGTGTCCTAATTTATTTTATAATCACAAATAGTGTTGCCATCCTTATCTCACAAAGGAGGAACCGAATGAAGAGAAGTTGTGGAGCTTACACAACATTGCCATTGTGAATGGCAGGGCTAGGATTCAAGCCCAGGCATCCACTCCAGAACTTAACTGTAACCCCATGCACTAGTGCTTATAATCTTGTCAGGGCGCAGGCAAGAGATGAAGGAGATAATTTACAGTGTGAAGACTCATTATCTTAGTTCATATATTCACTCAACAAGTATTTGTTAACTGCCCAGTTCTGGTTAGGCACCCGAGATACAGTGGTAAAACAAGCTGATATGGTTCTTACCTGCGCTGGTATACTTCATTAGCACTTGCTTGGTTCTCAAATTTGGCTCACATCAGAACCACCTGGGGAGTTCTAAGTGCCTTTATTTAATTAGCTGGCCTGGAGCCTGAGCCCCTGTGTTTTATAAACTTTGTGATGGAATCTAATGTGCAGCCAGTGCTGAGAACAACCCCTTTAGTACTTTGTGCCAAACCAATCCAATATCACAATCATCTGGGAAAGTTTTTAAACTCCAGAGTCTTGTCCTGCCCCTACATCCTCCTACGTTACTGACCAAATGACTGGAGAGCCTCTGAGTGTAGGACCCGGGAATCTGTCTTTTAAAAGCTCCCTTTGTGATTCTGGTGCAGCTGGCCAGCAGACCCACATTTCAGGATTATTAGAACAGTTGCCAACAATAAGACAAAGGTTTGTAGAGGAAAGAGCTTACAGTGAGCTATAGTGCTCTGGGCTGTATTTACAAACCACATGGCTTGAACTGGTCTTGAAGGGAAGGTAGGGTTTAGGTATGTGGAAGGAGATAGAAGTTTTCACTCATGGTAAGTATCATACATATAACTATTGTATGGTGTTTTATTTTAGACATGTTTGTCATATAGCCTTTCTACTCAAAATGTTATCTGAGGACCAGTAGCATCTGCTTTGAATTCTATCCCAGAAGCTGCACTTCTAACAAGATATTCACGTGATTTGTATGTATATTAAAATTGGCGACTCATGGTTCTCTATGTGTATCCCATCCACACAATAAACTGTATGGTCCTTGAGGGTTGGAACATGACTTATTAGAAGATTTATAGAAATAATACCCTGGGAAGTACACTATTGTTATACACATTTTTCAGGAATGGAAACAGGTTTATGGAATTCAAATGATACTTGTTGCTTCAAGTCTGGTGCTCTTTCTACTATGAGATATGGATTTCTTTTATTCTTCATTATTCTCCCTAACATCCAACATTTTGATAAACATAAGATTTCAGGTTCAGAAAATTCCTGAAAATCATAGATTCTTGAAATAAGTTGGAAGTAATATTAGAAGTAATACTGTCATACTCTGTCACTTAAAGTTGATGACATTCTGGACTAGAAGTTTAAGGACCCTGTTTGAGGTCACAGAACTGTTTTCTGAATAATGTAATGAAGCTAGTGTTCAGATCTTCTGACCTGCACCTTGGTGTCTACTGTCTCATCATTTTTACTCCTACTAGTGCTTTGTATTTCCTGTTACAAAGGTAGTTTCTTAGAATAGCCTGATTTTCATACCCAGTGTGAGACAGAGCCAAATAAGCACTTTGGGTGGAAAACAGTTTTAAAACCTGAGTGGGAAATTACCTTCAAATGAACTGTACTTAGAGTCACTGTATGGTTTCTAGTTATTCCACAAATGCAAGAAGACAGTGGACTCCCTTATATAAGTATGCCCTATTCTGAGCTCCCTGCTTAGACCATCTGTTTGTTGAACCCAGCCACCTGGATTCTTTCTGGCCTTTTCACTTTTCATCAGAATGTCTTCTAGCCCTAAACGTGTGGCAAGTCTTTGGCCTCTTGCTAGCATGTAGAAAATTGTGGTAGTGACTATTTTTTTGGAAAACAGTGCTGTCATTTTTGTTCACCTTTGAATCTGAGCTGTCAACATCACATATGCATCAAAGAGGGTAAATTGCCTGTTATAACAAAGGCTGCTCCAGCTGGCTGTACGAAGTCAAGTGTCAGACCCAGTCTTCAAAAATGTTAAAGGTGTTGTCCGTCAATGCAGAGCCCGATTCTCAGCTTATAAGAACTCTTTTATGCCAAATTTTGTTTCTCCATCTTCCTTGCTTTTCCTTAATGCATTTTGAAAGCATGCAGTCAACTTGAACGGGCTAAGTGCTCAAATTCAAGATAGAAATGAGAGCTGTTGCTCTCTTGTTTGCTTTGCCCTTGTCAAATTTCCTATACAAGTGTCTTATTTGCTTCGGTGTCCCTCCACAGCCAGCGAAACTCTTCCTAGGTTTACAATGAGTAGTTTGACTCCCCAGTGCTTCCCTTTAACCAAAGGCGGAAGCAATTAATATTAATCTAATTGGATAAAATGTTCAAAAAGGGGAAACTATCTTTGTGAGTAAGCAAGGAACAAGGTCATTACCATTGTACCCAGTCTTGATTGATCTGCTAACAGTGCCATTCAACTCCTTGATGCCTTTGGTATTAGTCTTCTCAGAATAAAATTCCATTTATTCAAAGAAGTCTTCTCTAGTTCTCCTTTTCTGCTGTATAGATCAGGGAGAGAAGTAGATACTTGCATATATTACTGGATACCTAAAAATAGTGAAAATTAACAAGGATGTTGAAACCCTAAAGATTAGGTCCATCATTTGGTGGGTTTGCTGCTCAGGGAAAGGAAGGAAAATTTCTCTTAGCTGGTAAGTCCATAGAATAGCAGTCTTCACACACAAAAAAGATGCAGGAGGAGAAAAAAGAGGGAGAAAAGGAAAAAAAAAGCAAAGCAGAGGGCAGAAGTGGGATAATAGTGTTTGGTCTCAGTGTTCTAACTTAGAAGAATCCTCTGGGGCTTACTTGGCACATGTCAGTCTGACTTGACATTCATTCCAAAAGCTTGGTTATTTAGTTTCCCAGTCTTCAGGAGATTTCAAGGAACAAATTAGAAAGGATAAAAGAGGCTGTTAGAGTCAGGAACACTGACAGTAACCAGAAAGGACACTGCCTACTCCACAGGCAGAAAGTAGAAATCTGTGGCTTGCAGGCTGAGGAATTGAAAAAGCACAAAAGTTGAAAGTCAGCCAGCATTAAAAGAAAATACAATAACTAAGGTTCCCGATAATGATCCACAGTCTTCTATAAATATTGAATTATTTCCAGCATACTTTAAGACAGAGAAAAATGTAATATTTTAAGAAATGTTTAAAAATGAAGTATTTTGATGCTTAATGGAAGCTTCTTTATTGATTTGGAGAAGTCACCGTTGTTTTTTCTTACTGACATTTTATTTCCATCTTTAGCACATATTTTTTGAGCTCATAATCCATGCCAGGTGGTAGGCAAATGAATATACAGAGAGACATTGTAATGCAAGTGAGTGATGGTAGTAGTTTGTACAAGATCATGGGTAAGACTGAGAGAACTGGACAGATTCTAAGAATATTATACAAGAAAAATGTGTGATTGATTTTGTATGAGGAATAAGGGTGAGAGAGAGCCTAAGGATGACTCCTGGGTTTTGCAGGCCTCACCAAGGAAGAACTCTTAGAAGCCTAAATTTGCAGGTTTGAGCCTCTTGAGTTTGAGAGGTCTTTGACACACCCTTCTCAGCCCTCAGGTCTCAGATCATTTGTCACCACTTTGCCGCCTTTTCATTTTTAGACTTTATCAGAATTTATTTAAATTTATATACTTATTTATTTTTATTATTTAAAAAATAATTTCAACTTTTAGATTCAGAGGGCAGTCACCACGTCTTAAATTCTTTCTCTAAGTGCTCACCATCCTTGTTCCAGCCCAAATGTTGCAGGTCCTCTATACCCTTATTTCAGTTTTTTACATAACATGGTAAACTTTTTAATTTTTTCTTTTTCCTTTTTTTTTTTTTGCTGCACAAAGTGGAGGCTTAACAAGTATGCCACAAATGCATAATGAGGAGCAAATAACTGCTGTTGAACCCTTCTAGTAATGTTTTGGAGATGAGGTTCTGATAACCCCTCTCAGGATGAAATTGGGATTTGAACATTGAACCTGTCAAATCAACTCTAACAGTCTTGATCAAATTCACAGGCAGGGCCACGTCAGCCAGGGTCCAAACAGGAGAGGAACACATTTAAATAAGGTTTAGGAACTATTTACAAAGATGTGGGAGAATGTAGGAAAGCACAAGGGACAGTGCAGTGAAGTAGCAAGCAGCAGGAGAGCTGTTCCTCTCTTGATTCTGAAGGGTGGTGGAGAGCGCAGCAGAGATGCTCACCTTGAGGAGAATCCTGATCTTTGTTGGTAGGGATAAGTGGCCTGAGCTGACCTTATAGCAAGGGAGTCAGTTGCCCCGACCTCACTCTTTCTTCTCCTGCTTTCCTATTGGAGCTCCCCACTTAGCTGGATCCAATAGGAAGCCAGAGGGACTTCTTGCTGTAATCCCTACACTTTGGCCTTCAGGATGGAAAAGTCTGGAGAGTAACTCAGAGGGCAAATTGAGGATGTCTAGTGCAGCACAAAAGGTGGCATTTAGGCTTGACCTGAGGACTGAATATAATGCTGCCCAGTGGGTCCAGACAAGGTATTGAGTTTAATAAGCTTATATTAATAGACAATACTAGGGAATTTTGAGGAATAATTCCTAGATGAGAGACAAGCAGTTGTTAGGGATAGAACGCTAGAGTAAGAAAACATATATATCTTTTTTTGGTGACTCGCTGGCTGTGGACTGCAATCTCTTTTCATAGCAAATAGGAATACTATTTTCTTCCTTCATACAAAATATGTATAAAAATCTCTTCTAAGTTGTAAAGCATTATATACAATTCATTATGGTAAAATAGAAAGGACTCTAAAAGTGCTAGTTACTAGCTGATCATGTAAGTTAATTTTCTTTGCCTCAGTTTACTTATCAGCAAAATAAGGGTGGTAATACATACATCATGAAGCTTTTAAAGATGATTAAGTGAGATAATACATATAACACAAACTCTAACATATAAAACCCGATAAAAGATTATTATTATTTTGTGCCCATTTCTTTTTTTCACCCCTTCTGTCACTAAGTTCCCTGAATGTAACTGTAATGTACACATCTCTGTATTTCCTCTAGCAATAGTTAAGGTTAGAGCACTAGAGTAAGAAAATACTTCTTTGGCGACTCAGTGGCTATGGACCACAATCTCTTTTCATAGCAAATGAGAATACTATTTTCTTTCTTCATAGGGCTGGGGAAAGGATCAAAGTTCAAGTTCCCTGCATGTAACTGTAGTATACACATCTCTGTATTTCCCCTATTATAAGGCTCCCTTCACCCTCCTCAATAATAAATATAAAGAATATTTTAATACATATTTTAAAGAATGAAGTCAGCACACTATGACCCAGTGGCTGGCTCCTGCATTTGTAAATAAAAATCTTCTGGAAGCAGGGCCAGGATTAGGATGAGGCAAGTGAGCCAGGGTTGTAAAGTACAGGGCAGACTCCACCTTTATTTAAAATTTTGATATTTTTGTCCATCATATAGTTGTCTGCATTAATTTTAATAATTTTTAAAGTATTATATTAAAGAATTATTTATCTTGATTACTGAGTTTTTGGTGCCCCTTAAATTTTGTACCCATGGTGAGTGCCTCCCATGCTTCACCCTGGTTCTGGTCCAGAGCAGAACAGAACTGTCTGTTATAGAATGTCTTTTATATGCCAGGAATTTAACATACACTATCTTATTTAGTCCTCTCTATATCCCGTGAGATACTTAGTGTTATCTTCATTCTCTACATGAGAAAACAAGCCATGAGACTTCTCATGTGAGTCACTTGCCAAAGGCTTCACAGCTAAAATGGCATGTCTGTCTCCAAAGCTCATTCTGTCTCCACTCCTAAAGCATGATTGCCTCTAAATGCTTCTTTTACATTGAAACCACTCACACCCAAGCTTGGTTCTCTGCTTAGGTGGTATCTGTAACCGACAACTTTCACTCTTTTCCTTGCGTGCCTCTGCCAGACAATACCACATGGTCAGAGAAGACTTTATATGCTTTGTACCCGTTCCTACTTTTCAGCAGCTAGAAGGAAAATACCAGATCCTTTTAGCTGCAATATTCTGTCTGCCAAAGGAGGAAAAGGGAGGCAGCTGTTCCTGCAAGTACATGCTGTGCCTGTTATCCAAACGGGTATTAGCAGGTTCTGTGCTGGTGCTCAACGGGAATATGGGTTTTATGGTTTGAAAGCAGATTAGACTCTGAAGAGACCTATCTTATTGCTGGCCCATTTAACTTTTTCAGAGTTTAATCATACTTCAGTGGCCACTTTAGTCTCAATGGTTAGAATATGGTTGAAGAATCTGCCTTTGCTCAGGGATATACCAAATTCCCTGCAGTGGCAATAGTACGAAAAGCATGGAGGGCTTCCAGTTTAAAATTTATTTATTCTCTTAAAAAAAAATAACAAAGGTGCTGGTTAAACAAAGTGTGTGAGAGGATGAGAGATGTCTTATGGTAAGAATCTAGGAGCAATTTTAATTTGTACTGCTTTTCAGATTGATAAACGGATTAATAATTGTCATAATTATCTGTCACCTCATAAAACAGAACAGTGCCAGTTATTTGAAAGAGGCAGAATCCTAATTTATTTTCTGTTTTCATTCTGGATTAGGGGTCTAGTTCTCTATGAACCATAAAATTATGTCCCGCCCTTCTGTATCTTCTATGTGGGTGATATTTTGAGGTAGTGCAAAGACTATCCCTTTCTGCTCTCATTTTTTGACCACTCTTTCTAAACTAACAATATTCAAAAAATATTTGCTTAGAAAAGAAGGAGAGAATAATGCTGAAAGCAATGCACACATTAGGTATTCGTAAGTATTTATTGAACGAAGAATAAATGATTGCAAGAGAGGATGTTAGCCTTGCAGTAAAGCATAGCAGATGGAGGTAGGGACTGGCAGAATGCTCATGGTAACACAAGTTGCATACACACACACACACACACATACACAAACACACATATATTCCAAGTGACAAGTATAGAGGGAATATAGATTTGATCCCATCTTAGTTCAACAGAATACTAGAATTAAGCAGACCAAAAACAAGAATTGTGATTGGGTCTGTGTTTCTGATAACAGAGTAAGAAGTAGATTCCACTGGCACTTAAGTGGTTGTGAATGAAGCCAAGCACCATTTAGGCATCTTGTCCAAAGACGAACACAAATCTGTGCAAAAAACAACCACCACCACCAAGCAACCCTCCCTCCAAGTTTATAAAAGCAGGGAAAGGGGCAATTAACCCAAGTACTCAGAGAGAGAGTATACCACTGTAAATGACTGTTGTGGAAACCCCTAAAATGTTTGGAAAACTTGAAAATGTCTGTGTGATATAATAAGACAAGACCTTAATGAAACAGAAGCAGAAAGCTGAGAGGCAGAATCAGTTAAGATGCCACATAAGATGAGAATGACTGGTAATGGCAATGGAGAGGGATGAAGAAGGTAAAGAATAAAAATAAAAGGAATATTAGGTAGAATAATTAAAGTGCACACTGGAGGGATATATATTTCTTAAAGAAAGAAATATGAAAGAAAGATATAAGCAAAAATTAAGAAATTGCATAAGAGAACAGAATTGAGCCTAATAAATATTGTTAAAAATACTTAAAGTTCAACTTTCAAAGTCTGAAAAGCAAAAGGGAGAATCCAAATGGACAAAACTTGAAATGGAAATGAGTTTTTAATGACAAAGACAGAAGGGTTTGAATTTTGGAAAAAAAGCACTATATAAAAGTTCGTGACAAAAAATTGGAAAATATTGGTGAAATGGATGAATTTTACCTGGGAAAAATGTATTGTCTTTGCTCAAAAACAAGTAGAAAACTTGAGTAGATCATTAACCAAGATCTAAATGAACGAGAGTTATCAAAAAATTATATCCAAAAAGGTTTATTAAAACTTTGAAAAAATACTCTTTTGCAATATGTTTTTGTTAGATAAACTGTTTAAAACTTAGAAAAAATATGAGAAGGCCCAGGCGCGGTGGCTCACGCCTGTAATCCCAGCACTTCAGGAGGCTAAGGCAGGCAGATCGTGAGGTCAAGAGATCAAGACCATCCTCGCCAACATGGTAAAACCCCGTCTCTACTAAAAATACAAAAATTAGCTGGGTGTAGTGGCGTGGGCCTGTAAACCCATCTATTTGGGAGACTGAGGCAGGAGAATTGCTTGAACCCAGGAGGAGGAGGTTCCAGTCAGCTGAGGTTGGCCACTGCATTCCAGCCTGGTGCCTGGTGATGGAGTAAGTCTCTGTTTCAAAAAGAAAAGAAAAGAAAAGAAAAAATGTGAGAAGACATCCAAATCATTTTATAAAGGCAGCATATGCTTTCACAAGCCTGGCAAATAGCACATGTGAAAAAGAGAAAAACGTTTTTGAAAGAACTTAATAAAAGCTTACCAGTTGAATTCGAATGCATATTTAGCAAATAATCTGTCAGTAGCGTTATCTAAAAAATGCAAGATGATTTAACTGCAGACTATTTATAAGTAAATTCTTCATATTAATATTTGATAGAACAAAGTATGTGATAATTTCAATAAAGGCAGAGATGGCATTGATAAAAATTACATCCAAAACTTTTAGAAAACAGAGGATGTCAGAAAACTACCAGCAATTATAAAAAATTACCTACCTTAAACCAACAATAAGTATCACTCTTTGTTTGACTGATTTATTAAGCAATTGCTTACTGAGCAGCTACTATGTACCAGTAGTTTTTAGCTGCTGAGGATATATCAGTGAAAATGACAGATAAAAACTCTGCCTTAAAGTGAAACCTAAATTGGAATGAGATGACATTTAATACAAAAGAAAAATCAGTAAAATATATAGCATGTTGACATTTTAAGTGTAAGAGTAAAAGTAAAACGTGAAAGGTGGAATTGGGAATGTCTGGAGCAGGGGACACTGCAATTTTAGATTTGGTGGCTGAGGAAGACCTCACTGAAAGCTTTATTGGAGTAAAACTTACAGGAGATGAGGGAGTGAGCTTGTGGGCATCTGGGGAAAATGCCTTTGAGGCAGAAGGAATAAAATATGTGATAACTGGAGCTGGGCAAGCTGGGATGAGAACAGAATGAAATGACATCAGAAAAGTAATGGAGATGGTAAGAAACAGATTATGTGTGGTCTTATAGACCATCGGAATGATTTTGACTCCTACTTCCAGTTAAATAGGTTGCTGCAGAAGGCTGAGCTAGGATAACTCTTGACAGTTGTGTGATTAGACTAATGGGGGCATGGGCAAAAACAGGGCAACTCACAGGGACTTTTGCAGAGATCCACGAAATGTATGATATGGACTTGGACCAGGTAGCAGGTGGTAGCAATGGTGATGGTGAGAAGCCATTAGATTTGAGATGTATTTCAAAGGGAAGGCCAAAAATAATTCCTGAAGGTTGGGGTATGGAGTAGAGGAGGCACTGAGAATAACTGTCAGGTTTGTACAACTAGAGGGCTGGAATTAATTGCTGTTTTCTAATACAGGGAAAGCAATGGGTGGAGCTTGTTTAGGGGAGAATATCCAGAACTCCGTTTTGGAAACCATAGGTATGTGATAGTTATTAGGCCTCAAGAAGAGATGTGTGTAGTCAGTTGATCATATACATCTGGACTTCAGAAGAGAGGGCTGCGTTAGAGGTTAAAAAAATTAAATTATTGGCATATTGGTGTCACTTAAGCTATGACATGATATGGTCAAAGTAAGATGAAACTTTAGAGAAATATCTATTTCAATTCTGATTTTACAGAGACAAAATTAGCATGTCCTTCCAACTTTGTTAGTACGATTTTCGAAGTAGTCTTGAAAGACATTAAAGGTATAATTATCAGTTAGCAATAAAAAATTCTAAACAAAACAATTTGTTTCTGTGACAGTCTATATTCTTGGACTCTTTGTTTTTTAACCCCTCTGACTGTATCTCTTCAATCTCCTTTGAGGCTCACCTCATTGGTGTATTGAAGATATATACAATAGTTTCTCAGGATTATCTTTCAATCTTCTTTATTTTGGGAGATGTATAGTAGCTTGGCATTGGGGCAGTGGATTCTTCACTACTGTTTTCACACAAGGAACTGTGAGCTTTAAAATTAGGCAGTTTGAGGTCCAGACTCCAACTCTGCAACTTGTGAGTCTTCAGCTTAGTTATTCTCTTAGCTCTATTTTCCTTATCTGAACTATAATATATCTGTAGTGGCAGTAATGCTATATGCTTCTCATTTAATCTTCAAAACATCTCTCAGGGGTGTTTTGAAAATTAAATGAGACTGTATGGAAAGTAAATAGGTAGGCTCTGGGTAAAAGATCTGTACATGTTTATTAAGCAAGTGTATAAATGACAAATTGTCCAAGACTTGAAGGAGACCATCCTATTGATATATACTGATATGTTCACAGGATTATAACAGAGTATATTACTTAAGATATAACATGGAAAATCTCCAGCCTGTGTTCTCTGTTTAAAATTGAATCTTTTCTTTCTGCTGGAGCATCTGCCTTCCTTTTGTGAAGTTCGGTGATTGCATTCTTAGCGAGGGTTTCCTAGACATCTTCCTCTCCTGGGACAGATAGTCAAAGCCTGACAACAAAAGAAGAAATCTCTGGAGAAAAAAGGAGCTGTGAGCCTGCTACCTGAGGAAAACCTTGCCTTTTTCTTGACATGTTATGGTTAATAATGCCTGTGAGCCTCATTTCATATTGTGAGTCTCCTGAGCAGAAAGCAGTTTCTCCTAGTCTTTCAGGATTTAAATTAGGCTGCCTGCACCACATGGTTTATAGATGTGTCCATTTGTTATATGGTTTATAACACAAAGACATAATTGGAAACAGAACAATCTAAATCTTGTTGGTTGGCTTGTTGCCCAGGCTCTGACAGTGTTGAGGATGAAGGGAGATAACATTCATTTTTTCATTCGACAAACACCAGCAGGTAACCAAACTATTACTCTCAGTACAGTCTGAGGCTTCAAAGGCCTTAGAAGACAGATTTCCTTTGGCACATTAAAGCTGAGCCTTATGGTTGGGGACAGCAGAAATATTTGCTATTCTCTGGCATTGCTGTCCCATTCCTGCATGAATGCTGACAATGGCATAGTAAGTGCTTGCCCCTTGCCCTCATTCCTACAACTCTAAGTAGAAATGTTAGGAAGTTCATCCGTAGACAATATTCTTGCTATTCAGCCCACATTACAAATTGCATAGTGGTGTCCCTATCTTAGTACTCATTCCACGTGCTAATATTAGTGACTTGGATTTGTTGCAGTGATGAATTTGCAGTGATGAATTTGGAGCAGTGATAAAGACAAATGGGCACTTAGCTCCGTAAGTATGAATCTGTGTGCATAATTTTGCTTGTTTCTATCTTTTTAGATTTTCACATGTGAATATCTCTGTAATCTCAAGTAGATAGATGCTTTTCATGAACCTGAGTCAAATTGTTAGAATTGTTGGTACTTCCTATAGTTACCTACTGTTTGAAGTACCTTCAGCTGCATGTTTCATACATGGTATATACAGAAATGCCCATTTAATGAACAGATCAAAGATTGATTAAGTAAGAAAAGAGAAAAGGGAAAGAGAGAGAAGTAAATAAGATGGGTATAGGGAGTTAGGTGGATGGGATAGGAGGAAGTGATGGCAGAAACTCTCAAGTAGTGGGTGAGTGGGTGAGTGGGTAGAGAAGGAGATTGATTCTCCGAGTGTTTCTAGGTCATATCTCAGACTGCTAAGGTTATGAAATTCAGTATTATGGAAGAGAAGTATATTTTTCAAGGAGCTGAGATTCTTATACATCAATCATTTATGCTCAAAGTTTAGTATTCTAAGATTCTTCGATATTAAGAGACCACGTTACATAATTTTAAGATGAGACTTTCAAGAGGATGTTGTCCCCATTAATGTTCCAGTAATGGTGTTCTGAGTATCTAAAAAGGTCTACATCCCCTGTGGAGTTTTGAGCATCTGGAGTGGTCTATATCCCATGGTGTATGAATGATGTTCCGTGGTTCTTTTTGGATGGGTGGTCAGGGGCTCTAAAGGGGTGTTGGTGGATGTGAAAATGCTTTAAAACAACTTTAAGTGTTACATTGAACCAGGTGACTTAGGCAGTTACTGGTAATTAATGATAGCCCACCACTATTTGCTGAGCACCCACCATTACATGCCAGACACTACTTATCACACAAGTGTTCCATGTAAATACTACAACAACCTGATCAGTTCAGACAGTTTCTAGATGAGGAATGTGAGGTTTAGTAAAGTTGGCAATGTCAGAAATGCAGTGAATTATAGAGCTAGGAAGACTCTCTCTTCTATATTTTGCCGCCTCTTATGTTTACTTAGCCTGGGAATCACATCAAGCTGCCTCTGTGCTTGTTAATCAACCAGAATGGACTGTGGGTTAAGGGCAGATTTAAGGAACTTTCCATGCACACTTCCATTGTCATTCTGCTGCATTAAACTGGCTATCATTGATGTACTAGACAGTGTGTTAAGCACCTAATATGAATTATTCCATTTTATCCTCGTAAGTGCTACTCGTACCTTCATTATATGGGGAGGAAAAACCTACAACTTTATTCTGAGAGGGAAGCAAAATTTGATTTTTAATTATAGCTAATAAGTGAATAAAACCTGTTGGGAAACAGTTCTCCTTTGGGCTTATGTTTCTGTTCATACAGTAAGCAGAGGCATGGTTGCCTTTGTTCCGCACCATCTTGTCAAGGATGTTTGTATAGTGAACAGCTTTGGAAGACAGAGATAGCATTTACCTCTAGAGCAAAGGGCAGGAATACTTAATGTCCCTTTGGAGCATAGAGCAGGCATGCTTACTATGTAAAAGATTTGGGTTCCCCAAGCTCAGAGTTCCTCTCCTGTAACACAACCCACTGCATGTACATGTGTCAACAGACCTCAGCCCTTGGCATTGGCACTTGGCAAAATGACAAATAATGTTGGTATTCTGTCTACTGCTATAGCTGTAATAAACTATCCTTGGTCTCTGATCCTTTACCTTATATATTATGCCAGCATCCATAATACTGGCAAGCTAACTTATTGGCTTGCGAGTAGGGTAAAAATCTCAGCTCCTTTATAGCTCCTGACAGAACCTAGAATCAAATCCAAGTCAGTCTGATTCCCAAACCCATATTCTTTACTACTGTACTCTTGTGCTAGAAGTTGTGTATTTGGAGGTAAACTTACAGAAGGGGAATAAAATCATATTGCCAATTCCTTCCTCATGGAGACTTCTTTAAATTCAAAGTATTTTTTTGGCTGGGGTGGGGGGACAGGCAGTTTAAACTTTTATCTTAAAGCCATCTCTGTTTCTGTTTTTCTGCCTTTTTGCATTTATAGGTGTTTTGGACTCTGACAGTGAACTCTCCCTTGAATAACTAGATGAGGTGTGGAGAAAGGAGTCTATGTGTCTGCCGGCTCTGTATAGATAAGATAGGAACTTTACCTGGGGTCAGGGAAGAAAAAATAATAGACAAACTTTCACTTTGTTGTCAGTTTCACTTTCTTCATAACACAAAGGGAGGGATGAGTCTAAATAACAGGCATTGGCTTCTCATACCTGTTACTTTACAGTCTGATCAACCGGTAGTTAAAGTCTGAACTTGTCCTGTTAGCTGAATTTACCAGTGATACCTTCCACATGTATAATTTTTTTTTTTTACAATTTACAAATTACAAAAAAGCATTAGTTGTCTACCTAATCATAGAGAAATAGAAAAACGATACTCTAGATTAAGTAACTTGCCCAGAGTTATACAATGCCAGAATTTAGAACTTATGCCTAAATCTGCTGAATTTCTGCTTAGTGTCTTCTCTGCAACAATTTCTCTTACTGAATTCTTTAATACTAGCCCTCATGCCCTTTATAAGGTTGTCCATGCTTATTAAGAAATCAGCCCTCAGCCAACTTCAAATGAGTAGCAATGAAGATAATTTTATTCTAAAGGGAATTGATTGAAACCTCACCTCTTCAATGGCCCAAACTCAAGGAAAGCATGGAGGTGCCACTTGGAGGTCAGGGACCATACAGTAAGCATTGCATATATACTGAAGGGAGCACATATTAATTATATTTCTGTCTATAGAGTGATATATACAATCTCTGTCTCCCATCTTCATATTATTAAGATTGGCAGATATTTTACTGGCAGTTTTACTTCTGCCACATTAGAATGTTGTCAGATAATTTTCAGAACAACAGTATCTCTAGATGTATATCTTAAGACGTTTTCTTTTTTCCTCTCTAGTTTCCTCAAACATTTACTCTATATGATGTGAAAAGTAATGTGCTAGTTGTTGAGGGAACTGTAATGATGAATAACAAGTAATCCCTTTTCTTGAGTATTTTACATTTCAAAGGCAATTTCAGATATATACTCAACCAGCAACAACTCAAAAAAGAATGAAATAGTGTTGTAGAGAAAAGTGTAAATCACTGTATCTGAGCAGAGAAATGTTAAATGATGTCCAATTAGTGCTACTGGTAACAGCTTTGTGAAACAGATGCTTTTGAACTGAGTTTTCTTGGATGAGTAGAATTTTGGTAATTACAGAAAGAAAAGAGCCTATTCCTGGCAGAAGAAACAGCATGGATGTGTGGATGGAAAATGAAAGTGAATGTTATGTTTCAGGGAAAGGCAGATGTACAGGATTCATGGGAAAATATAATGGGTAATGAAGATGGCAGAGTAGGAGAGGACTAGAAGACTAGAGGACTAGAGTGAAGAGCATTGTTGTTGGTGGTGGTTGTTTGTTTATTTTGAGACAAAGTCTTGCTCCATCACCCAGGCTGGAATGCAGTAGCGCGATGATGGCTCACAGCAGCTTAACTCCTGGGTTCAAGTGTTCCTCCCACCTCAGCCTCCCAAGTAGTTGAGACTACAGGTGTGCACCACCCGCCTAAGTTTTTTTATTTTTTATGTTTCGTAGATATAGAGTCTCCCTATGATGCCCAAGCTGGTCTTGAACTCCGGACTTCAAGCAGTTCTCTTGCATTGGCCTCCCAAAATGCTGGGATGACAGGTGTGAGCCACCATACCTGGAGTTAGAATGAAGGGCTTTGAATGACATTTAAAGATGCTAGATACTGACATATAGGCTATGAAGATTCATCGAAGTCTTTTTGGAAGAGGTATAGCATGATTCATGCTCTTTATTTTATGTCTCCCTCTTAACACTGTGACACTATTAATTGTATAAATCAGCCTCTTTTTGCAGAAGCAGAAACTGAAACTTAGAAAACATAAGTTATTTTTCTCATGTCATAATAGTGGTGACAAAGCAAAGCTTCTAGCCCAAGTCTTCTTCCTCCTACCCTGCTGTTACCCAACATAGGAAATGACCACTCTAATAGGGCTTTTCATTACTATTAAAATATAAAAACAGAGTGTTTAAGATAAGTGACTTAGTATCATTGCAGTAGGGATTATTAGCAGTCTCTTTTCATTTTCTGATTCAGATTTCTGAAATTTTAGGGTGAATACAAAACTTTGGGATTTTGATTCAGTAGGTCTGGAAAGGCACCTGGGATTCGGAATTTCTAATAAGCTTCCTAGTAATCCTGATGTCTTTGATCTTGGAACCAAGTTTTTGTAGCAAAGTTTTATGAAATATTTTTTGTCTCTTAGCCCTAAAGATTTACATGAACTTAAAATTTAACATATTGCCCTCAAATATGCTCAGTATCATCTCCCTTTTGTGTGTTACTCCAGCTGGCTTGTGTCTCTGAATTGTGAAAGATAATCGGAATTGAATATTTTGGAAAAGGAACTAACAGACTAACGGTATATGACCCATTCCAGGGACACAAGAAGGCTGGCTAACTGTGTTCTTATTTATAACCATTCTTTTCCTCTACAACTTCTATAATTCACTCTCTTCTCTCAGTGACTCTTTCACATTGGAAATATGAGTTACGTATTTTAGAAACAAAAGCAGTAAAAAATTAGGATTTCTTTTTCTTTAAAGAAAGTTAAAATTAAAGAGCCTTATGAATTGCCATTTCTAAGCTAAGCTCAGTTGGTGATTTGGAAGTTCAGAAATTAAACTGTGATGCTTCAGGCAGTTTCTAGCTTGTAAACTCTGTGCCCTCTCAAAGCAGTCCCCAGCCCTCTACAGGTTTCTTCTTCCTGTATCATCTTTATGAATTCTGATGGGCAGGGCTGTCAGCTGACAGTGCTGACGATATGGCAGCTCTCAGCCTAGTGTGCTTTTGACCACTAGTTTTCAGTCGTTTTCCATTCTCCTTTCTCCTCCTTTTTCTCTTTGTGCTTTGAAGCCTGTCTCGTTATTTTTCTTTGATCTCTTGTTTCCCTAACTTCTTTCTGTTGCCTTTTTGTTAGTTGTCATGGGAATACTATTAGCTGGGAGGGCTGAGTCTGTGAGGCTGTAGGCAGACCTAGTTAGTATTCACAGAACTATAGAATGTTGTATTTGAAGAAATCTGAGGCATCTCTTGGTCAATCCCTCATGAGACAAAGAACAAAAAACTCTGAGACTCAGAGAGAGGCAGACTTTTCCAGAGAATCCAAGCCTCCTGATTTTATTAGACACATGAACCTTTCCCTACTCATAGCGCTTTTTACTCACTGATGTAGAGAAGGGAAAGAACCCACGGCCTTGGAGACCTTTTGATGGTTCACAAAACTAGATATTTTACATTTGCCATTCCAAACCTTCACAAAAACCCTATTAAAGTAAATTATTGCTTCTATTTCACAGATGAAGAAACTAAGTTTCAGAGAGGGTAAATAAATTTTTAAAGCCAATTCAGCTAATCAATTAAACGCAATGTTATGCAATAGAAAGCCCATGTCCTTTCACCTTGGTGGACTATAAAGCAGGTTGTAATATTATTTTCTCTAGCCTAATCTTTTTTGCTTAATATATTAAAATAAATAATTCTTTTCAATTCTTTATTCTTTTGGGACATTATGCTAAAGATTTTGGTGTGTTTTGTTTTTTGGCACCTTGTCAAGGTGTACTGATATTCAAATCCTTAGAACTTATTACTTTCATTCCTCTGTCACATTACACCTGAAGCCAACACCTTTCGTCAAGGCAAACTTACCTGAGCCTAGCAGGAGGTATTGTGTTGAATAAGGACTTGGTGTTTGTCAGAGAAGGCCTCGACCCTCAAACATTACTCTAGTTGTGTCATGAAAACGTATGAATGTATGTTTGTGTGTGCTTTCCTATAACCCTAATATAATTTGATGAAGAATGTTTGTGCCTGGGAAGCGACAAGATCTGTATGTTTGGCCTTAATGATCTGCTACTTGGTCTTTCTCCCGGTCAGCATCAGACCATGAGTCCTGACAGAGAATTGGTACTAGGAGGCTAACAGCCAAACGAAGTTTCTATAGATCAAACAATGCTGGCAGAATTACTGCCAGATACTCAGCTGGGACCCTACAGAAGGTACACCTTGCAAATAGACTTTAAACTCGAACTACTACAGACCTGCCCTAACAAAGCCTAAAAGTAAGACTTTCCAGGACAAAACTGATCAGGCAGTGAAATAACTACTTTCTAAAACAAAACTCAACACTCTACAGAAAGACAAACAAATGAACAAACAAAATGCAGATTCTTAGCCCTGTAATATCAATGTCCTGCAAACAACAACAAATTATTATGTATGCGAAGAATAAGGAAATGTGTTCCAAGATTAGGAGAAACAAGGTTAATACAAAGAGACTCAGATATGACAAAGATATTTAAAAGAGTGAACAAGAACTTTAAAATAACTATTAGAAACATATTCAATGACTTAAAATATAGACAAAATGTGTGAATTGTGAGACTTTCCACAAAGCCATATCTGGAAATTAAAAATTGCTAAGTGAGTGAAATAGTCTGAATAGTACCAAAGGGTGGAAAAAAAAGTATTAAAGAGCAAATTAAATCCAAAATGTGTGAAAGAGGGAAATGGTAAAGGTAAGAGTGGAGATTAATGAAGAAGAAAATGAATTGAACTGTAGAAAATATCAACAGAAGCAAAAGTTGAACCATTAAAAAGAGCAATAAAATGGACAGGTTTCCAGCTAGCTGAATCATGAAAAAATTAGAAGATAAACAAATTTGGTAATCTAGTACATCTAAATGGTACATCTAAATGAAAGTATAGGCACTAGAAATTCTATACAGGCAATGAGTAGATAGTAAGGTACTAGCATAAATAGAATGAAGAACTGTAGCTCAATAACTGGATAACTTGGATAAAATTGATAAATCCTTGAAAGACACAAATGCCATGACTGGCACAAAAAGAAATTTAAAACTAGCCCAACATATCATTGTAGATTTATAGTTAATAAACTTCCCACCAAGGTAATTCTAGGGTGATAAAGATTCACTGGTAAGCCCTATCAAATATATTAGAAAAAATAATACCAATCTTTAATATTAATTATTTAAAGTATTCAGCACCTAGTAATGATAAAACGAGCAAACTAGAAACTAAAGAAAGCTTCCTTAACTAGATAAAAGTTACGAATGTAAAACCTACAGAAATATAATATTTAATGATGAAATATGTAAAATTTTGAAAACGTAATGTTTACTATTTTATTGGTATGTAACAATTATACATATTTTGATACATGCATATAATGCATAATGTTTGAATCAGGATAATTAGGATATCCATCATCTCAAACATTATCATCTCATGTTGGGAACATTTTAAATATTCGAATCTAGTTATTTTGAAATATACACTAAATTATAATTAACTATAGTCACCCTACTGTGCTATTGAATACCAGAACTTATTCCTTCTAACTAACTTAATGCTTGCTCCTGTCAACCAATCTCTTTTAATTTCCACCCCTCTTTCTCAGCGCCCTGTAGCCATCAGTCTCTACCTCCATGAGATCATGTTTGTTATCTTCCTCATGCGAGCAAAAACGTGATATTTGTCTTTCTGTGCCTGACATATTTCACTTAACATAATGACCTCCAGTTCCAAACATGTTGCTGCAAATGACAGGATTTCATTGTTTTTTTATGGTTGAATAGTATTCCATTGTGTATATCTACCATTTTCTTGTTCATTTATCTGCTGATGGACACTTAGGTTGGTTCCATATCTTGGCAAAAGTGCTATAACAAACATGGGCATGCAGATATCTCTTTGATATATTGATTTTCTTTCTTTTGGATATGTACCCAGCAGGGGTATTGCCAGATCATATGGTGAACCTACTTTTAGCTTTTTGAAGACTCTCCATACTGTTTTTCATAGTAGCTGTACTAATTTATATTTGTACAAGTATTCCCCTTTCTTTGCATATTCATCAGCATCTGTTATTTATTTGTCTTTTTAATGGTAGTCATTTTGACTGAGATGAGATATTTCATTGTGATTTTTGGCACTGGCTAGTCGCAGAAAAATACATAAAAGTTATGTGGAGGAAAATGGCAAAGACAAATTTGGGCAAGATGCTTGTTTTTATTAAAAATTCTAAGGATTAAAAAAATGTGCACCAGAACTAATAAAGAAATTTAGCAAAGTCACCATATGTAAAATAAACAGACAAAATTGTTTTATAAACTATCAGTAATTTGAATAGTAAATAAAAATAATACAATGTGTCATAAAAATATGAAATATTTAATAAAGAAATTTAGCAAAGTTACAATACGTAAAATAAACAGACAAAATAAAGAAATTTAGCAAAGTCACAATATGTAAAATAAACAGACAAAATTAATTGTTTTATAAACTATCAGTAATTTGAATAGTAAAAATAATACAATGTGTCATAAAAATATGAAATATTTAGTAAAAGACATGCAAGAATGCTGCATTTAAAACTATAGAACCCTGCCTAAAAAATTAAGAAAGACCTAAAAATGTGGAACAATGTACCACACTAGGATTGGGAGGCATAGCACTACCATTGTTAAGATGGTAATTCCTTCTAAACTGATCTGCAGCTCCACTATGACCACAATCAAAATTATTGTGGCTGTTTCGGCAGGAATTGCTGATTCTATTTTGTAGCTTATATGCAATACAAATAATCCAGAATAGACAAACCAATTTTGAAAAAGAAGAACAAAGGTGGATAACTTGAATTTATTGACTTTAAGATTAACCCTAAAGTTATAGTAATCAGAGTTTAGAAACACATGATTCACATTCATATGGTTATATAATTTTTGACAAAGTTACCAAGGTAATTCAATGGGAGTAGAGGCAGTCTTTTTAAACAAATGGTGCTGAAATAACTGGATATTAATATAGATAAAATAAACCTCATCTTTTGCTTTGTATAGCATATAGTAATTTATGCAAAATTAATTGTAAATTTTAATGTAAATATGAAAACTATGAAATCAGTAGAAGAAAACATAGAAAAATGTTATTATAACCTTGGGATGGACATACATTTCTTATCTAGTACTCAAGAAACATTAAAAAGTAAATAATTCTAGTAAATTGTACTTTATCAGAGTTAAAACTTCTATTCTTAAACAGCACCACTAAGTAAACAAAAACACAAGTTTCAGGCAGGTAGAATATATTCTTAATTCATACTATTGAAAAATGATTTATCTCCCAAATTTACAAAAATTCCTATAACGAAATAATAATTTAAAAATTAAAGTCAAGAAAACTGCATAAAAGAATTAGATATTTCACATAGCAATATTTTAAAATGGAAAATATAGTCATGCTAATGTGCTTGACTTAATTGTCACCTAAGATATGCAAAGTGAAACTGTAATGAGAAACCAATAAACATCTATTATGATGGCTAAAATTACAAGAGGTGATAGCACCAGATATTAATGGTGATATGGAGCAACCAGAACTTTCATACATTGCTATTTGGAAGTGTTATTAGTCTGTTTTCACGCTGCTTATAAAAATGTACCCAAGACTGGGCAATTTACAAAATCGAGAGGTTTAATTGGACTTACAGTTTCACGTGGCTAGGGAAGCCTCACAATAATGGCAGAAGAGAAGGAGGAGGAAGTCATGTCTTACTTGGATAGTCATCAGATCTAGTGAGACTTGTTTACTATCACCAGAACAGCATGGGAAAAACCTGCCCCCTATGATTCACTTACCTCCCACAGGGTCTCTCCCACAACATATGGGAATTCAAGATGCGATTTGTGTGGGGACACAGCCAGACAATATCAGGAGGGTAAAATCATTCAGTTACTTTGGAAAAGTTAGACAATTTCTTATAAAGTTAGACCTAGGCATGCTCTATTACTCTGCAATTCCACTCCTAGGTGCTTACCCAAGGAAAATAAAAACATACGATAAACCTCCCTCTCCCCCAACAAAAGACAAAAGACTTACATACACACAAAATATTTGCATATATGTGTTAAAAATAGCTTTATTCATAATAGCTGAAATCTGAAAAACACCTAAATGTTCATCAGTAGGGAACAGATAAGCAAAATTATGGCATATTCTTACAATAAAACACTGCTCAGCAATAGAATAAAGTAAGTTTTGATGAATTAAATGATGAGTGAATCTCAAAATATCCTGATGCAGAAGAGCCAGACAAAATATGTAAAAATTGTACATTAGTATAAAATTTCTGAGTGGACAAAAACAATAAATGTTGATAGAAACAAGATCAGTGGTTGCTTCTGGAAAGGTATAGTGATTTGCTTTCAAGAGATCATTTTGAGGTAATGAAAATGTTCTATGTCTTGATAGGTATGTATGACACACAAATGTATATTTCTATCAAAACCTTTCATTCATATATTTCAGATCAATATATTTCACTACAGGTAATTTATACCTCAATAAAAAAACAGTCCTGTTAGTGTCAGCTAAAACATCTCACTAGTTAGGCAGAAACTTTCAAACCTGCTAGAGAATTCTTTACTTGTTTCAGTGATGAAATACGAAATATAATCACTGTTACTCATGTCTATCTAGACTACTACTTGCAAAGTTGTAAGTAATGTAGATAAAAGGAAGGAATTAAGAGAGTCAGGAAGAGACAGACATGGACAGAGGGAGAGGAAAAGATGGTAAATGTGATTTAGTGAGGGTAAACACAACTCTGGTGAAATGTAATATTCCTCCCAACATGTGTTTATTTTCTTCTCTTTAGGGATTTGTGTCTTTTCTGTAAAAATAGAATGCTACAGCGGGTGGACTTTCTGTCTCTCCCATCTATCTCATGGTGAGGAAGGAAAGGGATGATTCATGGAATGCTTCTTGCTTTATAGGCTTGGAGGATCCTTCCCCAACATTTTATTCAGTTGTCAATGTATATTACTTAGGAGAACATTTATTAATGTAATTGATATCTGTTGTGCTGCTGTTACATGCATCAGCTCATTTGTTGTACTAAGGATACGCCAAATCAGGTAAAGTCCCGATTCTCTTGAAGTTTAAACTCTAGTGCAAATCTAAAGACAACAATGAGCAAACATACTAATATAGATTATGTATGCGGTGTTAGTGCTTGCATAAAATAAACTAGAATGAGAGGAATAGGAAGTGCTGGGATGGGGAAAGGGACTTTTTAATCCAAGGTGGTCAAGATGACTTTGCTTAATATAGGTTTTTTGAGAAGAGGTCTTAAGTAATTGAGGGAGTATATGACATGGCCTCTGATGGGAAGAATATCAGGAACAGAGAACAGCAGGTGCAAAGACCATGGGGTGGGAATAATTTGGTGGTCGAGGAAATACCAAAGTGATCAGTGTGACTAGAGAAGAGTGAATAAAAGAAAAAGTGGTAGGAGGTGAGGTCATTGGTAGGACTTTGGAGAAGCATTTGCTTTGTGTTTTAGCAGATAAGATTTGACTTGGGTTTTAATGAATAAATCTAGCTACACAGAGCAAGGATAGAATTAGGGAGACCAGTGAGAAGATTCTCGCTTCTCAAGACAGATGGTGATGGTGTGTCTGGCCAGGCTGGGACTTGGGCATGTGACGGATGTCTAAAGTATGCTTGTCTACATGCTGAGTCATCGTCTACTAGCCACCTTGTTGAGAGCCATCTTGCTCCGACTACTTCCCTTCCCAAAGCAATCTCTCCTTCTCATAGCTTATGTCTAGCAAAGAAATTTCCATTGCAGGTAGACTCCCGAGGACCTACCTCAGTTTCTCCTGAGGGCCCGCAATGTAATGGCCATGAACAGCACAAGGATATAATTCAGGAGCTGGGGAAGACAGCCAGACCTCAGGACATGTGCCTTTCCTGGTCTGTCCTTCCTCCCACTAGCCTGGTCTGCTTTGTCACTTGACGGCACTCACACTGTTAAAATTTCTTAATATTCTCTGAAATAAATGTGATGAACTCTCATTATGAAAGTTCAGCCTCATGTCTCTGAAGAAGGACAGTTAGCATGAAAGAAAGGTAAAAAGATCCACAAAAGATTCATCACTTCTCTGGAACATAATAGATGAACAACTCCCGAGAAGGCCTGTGGGATTGAACTATAACATGAACGTTAAACAATCCGAGCTTGGTGAGATACAAGCAGAGAATAGCTTTATGTTTCACTCAGTGCTGCCTTAAGTATACTCTGGCTCATCTTTCTCTCCAACTTCTTGATACCATCTTGAGAGGGTATAAAGTTTCTTGATCACATTCAACTCCAAGAACAGGCCCACTGTGGTTATTAAGCCTCATTCTGTTGTAAAGAGATCCTGCCTTGTCTAAATAAAATTTTCAATCTCATACCCAGTTCAGATCATCTCCTTTCTTTCCATCGTCTTTTTCCCCACTCCAGCTCAGGCCTGATCTGTGGCTCAGCTGTAGCAGTGCGTTGCAGATGGATCAAAGTCTCAGCAAGAGCCAACGGTTAGCATCTCTTTGCAATTCCAAGTTTAGTGTTGTCAGGTTGGTGGATTAAATCAGCCACAGTGGGAGTATTTGCACCATGGAAATTGGCAACCACTATAAACCAGGGTGTTTTCCTGGTTTATAAGAGAGCCAGCAACATACCACTGCTCAGAGGTGAGTAGTGGGGAAAGAACATTTAAAAAAAATGTTCCTTTCCATCCTTCTCTTTTTCTGGCTCTTTCTTGTATGGGTAGGGGAGGGGATAAGATTTAAAACAGGAAAGTGTCATTTAACTGGCGCTACTGCAGTCTGGCCGTTGATGCTCTCTAAATGGCAGATGTCCATTGCTGGCTTTCTCTTGGAGAGCCAGTGTGAGCTTTTAGGAAGAACTTTCACGATCTCGGCATACATAGTTCTCTGGCATGGGTGATGGGTTCCTTGGCTGACCTTTTGAGACTAAGCTTTTGACCCCCTGCTGTAAAAAACGTAGCCTCTTTCTAAGAGAGTTTCTTCACCTAAAAGGTCTTCTTAAGTGTACAGGTTACATGCAAGATAGTCTATGTTCTGCTTCTCGTTCGCCAGTCTGGTCTTTCAGAAATAACATGCCTTCTGGTTACAAGACAGGACAGGAGCCCAGGCCACCTCACTGCTGCCCTTTCTATTTTCTTCCTGACATCAAGAACCACCCCCACCATCTTCCTATGCTTAAGATGCAGGGAGCATCTCTATGTTCCCATATATCCCAGGTGATGGGGCTTTGTTGTGCTCCTGTGACCTTCCTCACTGTGATCCTGTCTGCTCTGATGGCAGTCCCAGGCTGCGCCCACAGATTCTGCATCTCAGCAGGCCTCTAGCCAGGCAGTGAGAGCAGTCTCCCCTCTTCAGGCAGCTCCATGTCTATAGATAATTGTCTTAGAGCTGACCTCACACTTGGCCTGAGACGTATGGAATGTCACAGCTTTTACAACACTCTCGTCCAGCAACACACATTCAAACTCCTTTTCCATTTTTATTATTCCTGTTGTGTATTGGCTCCAAGAAGCTTTCTGCATGTTTACCATGAAGGACCATATTTCAAACCAAAAAACAAAAACAAAATTAGTCTACCCTTCCCCAAAGTAAAGTTAAGAGTTATCTCCTGTCAGTGAAATGGGGGCTCTAAAGTAAGTCTGGCTCACCCCAAGAATATGCTTGCTCCTTAGGCAGGCTTGCATCTCAGGGTGACTCTGTGGCAGCTATGCTTGAGGTGAGCATAACAGCTTGTCATAAATAACCCAGAGAGGTTCAACTTTAAGGCATCTGGGAACTTCAAGGGCCCAGACTGGGGAAAAGAAGAAAGGCTGTTCAAGGGCAGGAGGAGCACATTCCTTCTGGAGTGTACCTGGGGATGTCTGGCCACAGTCACCAGTGTGCTGGTAATATAGCAAGAGCAGACTTATCTGTCACCCACAGATATATGGAATACCTTGCCATGCTTTGGGCAGTCAATTAAGCTCTTTTTGCATTGTATCATTTACCTTTCTCATAATCTCCTTGAGTCAGATACTATTACTTTCTCTGTTTTAGAGATGAGGAAACAAAGGGCCAGAAAATTTAGGTAATGTGTACAAGGTTACACAGCTATTATGTGGCACTACTGTGGTTCAGCACAATGTGGGCTGCCTCCATTGTTCATGCTCTTACCCATTCCTCTTGATTGCTCCTCTGGGTAAGTGGTTAGAAACATACATTTTGAGTTCAGGTATGATTTGAGTTTCCATGTGATCACAGGTGAGTTGCTTAAAGTATAAATATTAGTAATAATTATTAACTGCAACAGGGAAAAAAGAGTGGTAACTCACCTTAGGTCTTATGCTATACTGTTTATTTATCCATTCATTTATCTATTTATCTTGATATTTACATGTCAGGTCATTTACTCAGTCATTAAAATTTATTGAGCACTTACTGTGACCCAGGCCCAGCACTGAGTACTTTGCATATCATCTCATTAAAAATCACAATTCTGTGATGTATCATCTATTGCTCCCTTAATTTTATAGCTAAGAAAATTGCAGTGATTATATTTTTATCTTTGTTCAGTTCCAAAGCCAATGTGCTTTTTTATTATGTATGATGTTCAAATGCAAAGCTTTGATTTGTTTGTTTATTTTTGTGGCTGTTATTCTAGGCGGTTGGGCAGAGAGCAGAAAGAGGAAGATATCTCCAACAGATAAGGGCTCTATTAGCACGGACAAGATAGGAAAACATCCAGGGAGGCTGTCCAGAATAAAAAAGGTGACTATGATAGATAACAAGCTCCCAAGCCTTTGCCAAACACTGTTGAGAGGTGGCCGCAGAAGTGAGGGAAAGGTGAGTTCCCCAGGCCATCCATGTCGCGGCTAAATCAATACCTGTCAGGGCCCAGCAAGAGGGAGAGAAAGGCTGCAAGAAGGTCAGACTTCTCAAGGTTCTCTGAAGTCTGCACGCGGAGCTCTCGACTGGCAGGGATGCATTTTGCAAGGTTCTGTGGATACTGAGAGGGGAGCATCAGGCAGAATTATGACTCCTTTCTACTTTCACATGGGATTTAAGTGGCGAGAAATGGAAAAAGTGTCCAGGACAGTCACCCTTCCTGGCACCTAAAGTCCAGTCTGGAAACTTGATTGGAGACTAGAGGTTTATGTTTGCTCTAAGGATGTTTCTCAAAGTCCCAGGTTCTCAGGCAAGATGAGGAGGCTTTATCATAGCACAGGAGAATACATTAGCTAAACCTCTCATCGTCAGAGGAGCTGGGCCCCTCAGCCAGAGTGCCACATGGGAAAACAACTTTTCTGCTGCCTTCCCACCGCCTTTCACTCAGTTTTCTCCTGTGGTGCCTGGCCCAGTGAAGGCCTTCTCAACAGAGCATTGTTTTTCCAACTGTGCTCTGGGCATTTCCCAAAATTGTCTCCATGGCCACAGGAGCAACAATTGAAGGGAGGAGAGAGGAGCCAGCGGGGCCCAGCCAACACCTATAGCTCAGCAGAAATACTCCATTCTCTTGATTTACATATTACGAGCTTTAGTCTAAGGTTTTGTTGAAGGAAAGCCTTTTATTATCCAACAGTCCCCACCACCAGTAAATCTAGACCAAAAATGTGTGTTTTTCTGTGCCTTTCTTAGGGCATGATACCTAGCAAGTCTAGTCATGTACCACATAATGACGTTTTAGTCGGCGGTGGACCACACATACAATGATGGTCCCATAAGATTATAGTGCCATGTTTTTACTGAACGTTTTCTAGGTTTAGATACACAAATACTTACCATTGTGTTAGAATTGCCTACGGTATTTAGTTAAATAACATGCTTGTAGTCTAGGAGCAATACACTATCCCACGTAGCCTGGGTGTGTAGTGAGCTATACCATCTATGTTTGTGTAAGTATGCTGTATGATGTTCACACAATGATGAAATCATCTAATGATAAATCTCTTGTAATGTATCCCTGTTGTTAACCGACATGATTGTATTTGCTAAATAGAACCCATCATTAATAGTGGTACTACATGACACCTACCCTCAAGGAGCTTACAGATGTTAGAGGGTACAGATGTATTCCTCTTATTCTTTCATGAGAAGCATGCTACGCTGTGCTTGCTCCTCACACTATTCTCTTTCCAGAAGTTGTAATTCTTTTCTGCTTGCCCTCTGTAAACTGGAATCCAAATGGAGTCTCTCCGATTCAAGTAACAGACAGCCTGTGATAAGTCAAAGATAAGACCATGGATGGCAGAGTTGTTGGTGAATTGTAAAATGCTGTAAAAATATTTGATATTGTTACCCTTACTGTATTTTCTAGAGGACACTGAGTCACAGTGAATACTCCTAGTGGAAATTTGAAAGAATTCCTTGGAGCAGATAGACTGTAGTCCCCAAAAGCAGCACCCGTTCCTCAAGCATTTAGCCTGGGACACTGATGGAGATGCCGAGTCTGTGTGGTGAGGTCTTTGCCTAAAGAGGGTGTATGAGTTCGTTCTTGCATTACTATAAAAGTATCTGACGCTGGGTAATTAATAAAGAAAAGAGGTTTCATTGGCTCATGATACTGCAGGATCTAAAGGAAGCATAGTCTCTTCTGCTTCTGGGGAGGCTTCAGGAGGCTTCCACTCATGGCAGAAAGCAAACTAGGAGCAAGTGTCTTACATGGCAGGAGGGTGAGCAAGAAAGAAAGAGCAGGAGGGAGGAAGTTACACATTTACATGACCAGATCTTGTGAGAACTCACTCACCATCACAAGAACACCACCAGGGGGATGGTGCTAAACTGTTCATGAGAATCCACTCCTGTGATCCAGTCACCTCTCACCAGGCCCCATCTCCAACATTGGGGATTATGATTTTATAATTTGACATGAGATCTAGCGGAGGGGAAGTGGGGACACAGATCCAAACCTTATCAGGGAGCTTGCCATGAAGACTTAAATCAACCAACCCTACTTGGTCATGGTTCAGCTCTATACGATGACTTTTTGTTTTTCCTGTTATACTTCTATGAGAAAGATAAATGACAAAAAGACAAGATTATATCAGACATTTACGTATTATTTTCATTTTCCCAAACACTTATTTTGCCAGGTTAGTTTTAGAATATGCCTCATGATAGTTCATTTGGTATACATTTATGAGATGCTGCCAGCTTCTGTCCAGGCCACAGGACGGATGCTGGAGGAAGATGAAAGGGGAAAGTCAGCTCAGACCCAGGCACAGTTGTAGCAGCAGACACAAACATACAGGAGGATGACTCCAGTGCAAAGGGATGGCCAGTGACACACGGAAAGTACAGAGCTCCCAGGGAAGATGAAGGAAGTAGCTTCCTCTTGGCTGGGAAATGTCAGAGCATTTATAGGCTCCTGATGGAAAGCATATTTTCACTGGTACCAGTTGCAGCCCCAGCCAGGCAAAATGGTGAGATGAGAAAAGTTTTATTTATTTATTTATTTAAATCCCTTTTCCCTTCCCTCTCTTTCATTGCTTACAATTGCCAGTGCCCTTGTGCTTTCTCTCCCTTCCCCTCTAACTCAAAGATACTCGCAGGTCCTTCGGGCACATGCCATTTATTAATTAATTAAATCAACAAATAACTATCAAGTGCCTGCCCTGTGCTGGGTCCAGGGTACTGTTCTCACTCACCATGTAGGAAACAGCAGTGAATGTGATAAACAAGTTTCTCTTCCTACTTGAAATTTATCCCCTAGGAGAGTGAGATAGAAAATAAACTAAGAAAGAACAAATTAAATTGCATTCTAACAATTTTTAAGTAGGAGTAAAGGCCATGCTAAGCATGACTGCAGGTTGTTGTAGCAGTAAGAGATGAAATGGCCACTTCAGACAGAGTGGTCAGGAAAGGCCTCTCTGAAGAGGAAACATTTGAGCAAAGACCTGAATACAAGGATCTAGGAATTCGCTGTTCTAGAAACAGAGGATGTATAAAGACTCTGAGGTAGAAGTGAGTTTTAAGTGTTTGACGAATAGAAAAAAAAAAAAACAACAGAGTGTGTTACAGAGAGAGAAAGCACAAAAGGATGAAATTAGACAGGCAGGCAGGAATTTGAATGAGATAAAGTGCAGTGAAAAGCCATTGGAGGGCTCAGTGCCTGCGGCGGGGCGGGGCGGTGTTTCCCCTCTGAGGACATTTGCACTTGTGTATTTGTGTATCTTACTTCATTAACAAAGTGTGCCTGAGTACCTGTTGAGTGCTACCCCAGATCACAGTGCAGTGCCAAGGACATAGCAAACGCTCATTGACTGAGCAAAGATCAGACCATAAGCGAAAGCCACAAATCCCTGAGGGTAGAATATCGGGCATTTCACCCAAGATAGAATACCAGGGGGGAATGGAATCCTCCAGGTGTCTCTGTGAAGGCCATTGCCCCTGGATCACAAAAGATTGGCTCTCCTTTTCTTTTTGCACAGATCTTAGGCATTCTGTTCTCTCTTTGTTCTCTTTCTAGCTGTCCCATCATTTGGGGGCACCCTCCTCACAACCGTGGCTGCACAGTCTCCCCTGCTTCTCCTACTTCTGCTAACCTGAAAGACATAGGCCTGCCTCATTGAATAGCAGAAATACGAAGAACTGAAAGGAAAATAACACAAACAGCAGACATGGGAGCATGTTGTGAGAAGTCTTTCCAACACTTTCCTTCTCGTTTCTCTGTGTAGATTTGGGGAGCCTGTCTTCATTTCTTCTTGCTGCAATTGTCCTGGTTATAGAAGGATGATAAACCGGAGAAACTTTTGTCTTTTTAATTGGAATGCTATTTTTCATTAAATAGTCCCTGAGGGAGATTGACAAAGGGCTTAGGCTGTTCTTGACCCTATGTTCTGCAGGCTTTGGCTAAAAGTACTGCAAAAGTTTGTCTGCCATGTGATTATATGAGAACAATTCATTCTTTCCTTCCTCTAAATCGGAGAAAGCTCAACCTTCCATCTGGATTCTAAATAGTTGTCAAAAATTCACTCTTCAATTCTCCTGCTTTTTGTCAGCAGGAAAATAGTGAGAAGTATTGAAGAAATATGAAAAACACAATCTGAACCCAACCCAGAAAACCTTTTCACAAAGGTAAAAGAGAAATAAAAGTTTTATTACTGAATAAGCATTAGAACAGAAAGTGATACACACCACAGGAAATTTGCTGAAGAGATCACAGAGACAGAAAGAAATCTCACTGTTTTATGCAGCCAAGTGGCTACAATCATTCCATTTATGTTCTTGAGATAAATTTGCGAATTTTCTTCCATGCTTTTAACTGCAGGTAGGTTTGCAATTTGAAGTCAGTTGATTACATTTCAAAGAGGTGGCTCTGATGTCTTTATTTCTGACTTGTAAGATCGGCAAGAACTTTATTTAACATTTGCCTGATAGTAGGCATTTGGAATCCTTATGAGGCCAATCTTGGTAGCTTAAAGAATAGGTGCCTTAGACATACCCCAGAATTGGATGCTGGCTCAAACATGTGATCTTTCTACCTTGCCAGAAATTCGAAATTTCAGTGCTCTGACAGAGTTCTTACTACAAGTATCTCAGCCAGTCACACACGATCCCTTTTAGAACTATTTTTAGAATGTATGTTGAAAAGTAGTATTTGTTTAATTTGCCAAAATAAAGATGAAAAAGTATCTTTCCTTATCATTTCTCTCCACTGATTTAGGAGAATAATCTGAGTACTGTTTCTCCCAGGATATTTCTGTCTTTCAACTATACAGGACTAAACAGATAAACAGGACTCTGAATCTCAGATGGGAATTCCTGAGTGCTTGGACTTCTGAGGATGACGATCTGGATCCGAATCCTGACTCTTCTCTTAGTAGCAGAATAATTAATATATTGAGGCTTCACTTGTAACATCTGTCGAAGGAGGATAATAATTGTTCTGCCCGTCACATGTTTTCTTTTTTTGCCTAGATAATTTCTATTCTTTGTACAGGTTGCAGCTGAATGCTTTTTTTTTATGATACTTTACACTTCATTTTAAGCTCATTGTGCCTATAGCTGTTAACTTGCCTGTCTTACGATACTGTTATGATAGAGGACTTATTCACTGCTTATTTTCAGTGGCTGCTTATAAATGGGATCTAAATAACTTGTGAGAGCCTGAATGAACCTGCCTGTTCGTGTGGTCATAAGATGGAATGTTATACCCAAGTAAAGTTCCTGCCACACATGGTGCCTCCTCTGCCTTTCTTTGGCACTAAGACCCTTCGAGCTGTGCTTCTTTCCTCTACAAAAACATCTTTGAGCATTTCCTCACCCTCCACTGGTGCTCTTAGTCCTTAGATTATGAAGAGCCTAAGATGAAGCAGCTTCTTCCAAAACATTCATCATTGATTCAAATGCTATTTGCAGCCAGGAAATTAGCCTCGCCTCTTCCAGAAGGTTTTCTTTCAGCCAGGACCTTGAAGAAATAGGTTTTCCTGCTTTATTCATCTATTAGCAAAACAATCACATTGATATCTGATTCCAGGAACATTTCATTTAGTCAAAGCATTGATTTAGTTTGGAAAAGGAGAAAAAAAGAGCACCGGGAGAGAGGCTGGGCAAGTTCTTTTCTCAGCCGGCAAGAGTTCACTGGATGGGATTGTTCCGTATCACCAGCTTGCTGGGGCACTGGAGAGGAGCGCTCAGTCAGGTGATGCTGACAGTTGCAAGGCCCACAAGAACCATGTGTCCACCGTGAGATTTGCTGTTTGGAAATAGAGTTACTGATCATTGTGATACTGTAAACACTGTTTGCCAGCTTCCCCCCTTACTACAGGTAAGTGCACCCTTACTTTAAACACTAGTAGGAATATTTAAGAGGTTTCTGGTCCCACAGGATGTTCAAGGCTTCAAAGGAACAGATGAACATGTGCATAACCTTCCAGGTAGAAGACAGCAGTCAGAGTTAATTTTTAATTTTATTTCCCCCCAGAGAAAATATCTCCTGGTAACTGTTGATCCAGCAGACAATGAGGTTCAGTAAAATCATTTAGAAGCTTGAAGGAAAAAAAAAATCCAAAGTTTCTGATGATAAAGGAAAAGTAAACATTTAAGAAAGGACCTTCTTTTGAAAAAAATTCCAAACTTAAGTGAATGAATGGTATAGAATAGAAGGTTTCCATTGTAGACATCACCAAAGAGTGCGTTTGAATTTGTGGTGTTGTCTCTTCTACTTTGGTATAACCCTATTCCACAGCTTGTTAAATTAAAAAATTCAAGAATAGGTCTTTAATTACTTGAGAAGATATTGCTGGTGACTTTTCTTATCTCTAGTTATAGAAATTCTTTCATATTAAAAAAAATAGAAAAATGTCGGGAACAGTCGGGACAGCACGTCTGCCGGGTATCTCTCGACCTGCAAGAGGGTCCCAATACCTGGAAGAGAGAGTCCGCGGAAGAAAAGAGAGACAGAAAGCAGGGTCTGGTGGACTGAATAGGCAGTGCCCAAACAGCAAGTTTATTCTTCTCCAGGGTCTCATTATATATCTTAAGATCAAAGTAAATGACGTCATCCTCACAGTATGCGAAGAACAATAAAAGGGGACAGAAAGTTACAAAATCAAAAAGTCACAAGTACATTTTGTTGTGCAGGGGGTTTATGATCACAGCTCATAAAAGTGACCAGGTGGTGTGTTTTATCTATTTTTCCGGAAGGGGTCTCTGTTCAGATAACAATATCAGAAAGTCACAAGCTAAGTCATTAAACCATTATCTAGGGTACAAGGCAGTCATGCAAGTAAAGAAAAGGTTAAAGCTATTTTTAAAGAAAGAGTCATAAAAATTAAGAGCAGAAACTGGTTGCTGGTATGGAGTCACTCAGTCTAGCAGAACTGCATAGTTTAGGCCCAAACGTCCTTGTGGTTAATAGTAGAAACTGATTATTCATCTTTCAGTTCCTTCTTTCCCATAGTTTCACTGCCTCCAGCAGGAAACTGTGTTTGGGATCAAGCTCACCGTATAGTGAGACCCACGCCTTTTAGGGGTCTCACACGGGAATGTTCCCCACAATAGAATAAATTTGTCATAAGACTATTCCACATTTTTGGTTACCATGTCTGTGCAAATGACTTTTGTGGAGAAGAGCTATTAAACTCTAGCCTTTTTCTTTTTAAAATATTTTTTTGTGTGTATATTTGAGATTTACCAACATGATGTTACAGGATACATATGGTTAAATGGTTACTAGAGAGAAGCACATTAACATATCCATAATCTCACATAGTTACTTTTTGTTGTGGCAGGAACAGCTAAAATCTACTTATTTAACAAAGATTCCTAATGTAATGTGATTTTTATTAGTTCTGTTCCTCATGTTATACATTAGATCTCCAGACCCATTCATCCATACAGAGATAGCAAATGAAACGCTGGTTACCAGGGATGAGGAAGTGAGTGGACAGAAATGAAGAGATGTAGTTCAAAGGATATCATAGCTTTTATCCTAGAAAATTTCAGTCTCCTATTATCTCGTTCCCTGTCAACAGGACCGTGCAAATACTAACAACCAATACTTGCAGAATGCTTTATCGTTTAGAATATATGTATATATGTTTATTTTATCTAGCCCTCTCAACAGCACTGTAAGAAAACTATTGAGGGATTAATAATAATAATGATAATGATAATAACAACAAGAAGAAAATAAGATAACGATTTTCCCAAAGTCATGGGCAATACCCATGGGAAGAGCTAGGCTATAAACCCCTTCTGAATGTTCTTTCCATTGTGTTTATTTTTTTAGAGTTAAGCACAAATTGGTGAGACTAATCCAATGGGAAAACTTTCAGAATTCTTAATTTCAGAATTTTAAGAAAGTTTAGAGATCATCTATCCACAACTCTGTTGGAAAGCTAAAGATGAAAATAATTGCTATATCCACATAGATAGTTAATGGAATAGTCTGGTCTTTAAGCAAAAAGTTCTGTCATCTGATGTCCTGTTCTTGCTTATTATACCGACTCTCCTGCTCCCAATGTACATGCATGGTAACATGTGGTGCCTCTGCAGTATTTACTATTTATTTTTAATCTTGCAGTTTTACTTATCCATCAGGAATTTTCTAGGTAGCCAAGAGGACATTTTCCAATAGAAGGGAACACCTAGAAAATTTGTACCTTACCGACTTAGAATGCTACAAACTTAAGTTTTATATTGGGACAGACATCATTTTTCTATTTTGGCTAAAGGAATGAGGTGCCTGGGTTCTCAAGACATTATACACACACTCTTCTCTTTTGTCTTTGTTCCTCCTGCTTCCCTTCTCAACTTTTTAACTTTTATTCTGCTGATGCTTTCAGTATTTTCACGTAAACTGTGCTGAGTGTCAGATGTGGGTCAGTGGATATTATTGTGAAAAAGATATCTATGTGAACACTCCAATTTGTGGGCGAAACAAACAAAATGGTTTTTTTTTTTTTTTTAAATTTTTTTGGTGGTTGGGTCAGCTTGACTCCATTCTAATACTGTCCCTGACCTTTTCCTAGCCAAGTGAATCCATAAATTAGTCAGGTTGGGAACACTGATTTATTGGAGTGGATATGCTTCCACATCAGTTTGAATTTAGAACAAGTTGCTGCCTGTGCTGTCACAAAACACACTGTATACATCAGGTGTCCCCAAACTATGGCCCACGGGCCACATGCGGCCCCCTGAGGCCATTTATCCGGCCCCCTGACACACTTCAGGAAGGGGCACCTCTTTCATTGGTGATCAGTGAGAGGAGCACAGTATGTGGCGGCCCTCCAACGGTCTGAGGGACAGTGAACTGACCCCCTGTGTAAAAAGTTTGGGGACGCCTGGAATACATTATTAAGCTGGGTCCTGCAGAGGTTTGAAAGATGTATAAGATGAAGAAGTGGTTTCTCCCAAAGGCTGTGGATCCTTGGGGTGCTGAAGAGTTACACAAATCCTTAACATTTCCACAGATTGAAAAAAGCAGTAGCCACACATTGTTGAATGGACTCAAAATATATGCCTGCAGCTTTGCCCTATCCCAGTTTTCTCAGGTAAGAATTATTTTATTTCTGGCGGTTGAACCCTGGGCCTCTGTGGTGCTGGTCAGAAGAGTGGGTAGAGCTTTAGTCTGGAAGGGGGCAATTTAGAGAATGAGTGGGAGAAAGGGAGAGAGACAGACAGTGACAGTGATCCGGGGACAAGCAGAGAAGCAGAAACAGCACCTTAGGCTGAGTTTGGAACAAATGCAGAGGAGTTTGCACAATAAAACTATGGAGTTAAGGCCAGGGCAGTATATAAAAGCAACAGCAGGATATGTTTTTTTTTTTCACTGTGGAAATAACTGAGGAGAATTTTAAGAAAGGTTTGCTGAGTGTTCCTACTTTGACTCCCCTAGTGGAGATTTAATATATTATTTAGATCGTTTTCAATAAGTTTTGGCTTTTTCCAGATAGAACACTTAGGTTTTTAATCTGGCGTTGTTCTTAGGCCACTAAATATACAGGTGATGAAACACCCAACCAGTTTTCAAAAGTTTGTAGATACTTTTGTAATTAATAAAATAAAATCTATGTAAAAGTGGTATTAAAACCGTCATAGTTTGACATTATTATGTATCTGCTAAATCAATATATACCATATTTCTATCATGAGGAAAAGCTCAACAATTTTTATTTTAAGATCTTTTTAAATTTTAAGTTCCGGGGTGCATGTGCAGGATGTGCAGGTTTGTTACATAGGTGAACGTGTGCCATGGTGTTTGCTGCACCTATCAACCTGTGACCTAGGTATTAGGCTCACTATGCATTCACTGTTTTTCCTAACGCACTCCCTCCCTTTGCCGCACCTGCTGACAGGCCCCAGTTTGTATTGTTCCCCTCCCTGTATCCATTTGTTCTCATTGTTCAGCTCTGGATTATAAGTGAGAACATGTGGTATTCAGTTTTCTGTTCCTGCATTGGTTTGCTGAGGATAATGGCTTCCATGTCCATTTATGTCCCTGCAAAGGACATTATCTCATTCCTTTTTATGTCTGCATAGTATTCCATGGTACATATGTAACTCATTGTTTTTTATCCAGTCAATCATTGATGGGCATTTGGGTGGGTTCTTCATCTTTGCTATTGTGATTAGTACTGCAATGAACTTATATGTGCATGTATCTTTGTAATAGAATGATTTGTATTCCTTTGGGTATATGCCAAGTAATGGGATTGCTGGGTCAAATGGTATTTCTGGTTCTAGATCTTTGAGGAATCAACACACTCTCTTCCACAATGATTGAACTAATTTACATTCCCACTAACAGTATAAAAGTGTTTCTTTTTCTCTGCAATCTTGCCAGCATCTTTTGTTTCTTGAATTTTTAATAATTGCTAGTTTGACTGGCATGAGATGGTATCTCATTGTGGCTTTAGTTTGTATTTCTCTAATGATCATTGATGCTGAGCTTTTTTTTCATATGTTTGTTGGCTTCATGAATGTCTTCTTTTGAGAAGGGTCTGTTATGTCCTTAGCCCACTTTTTAATGGGGTCATTTGTTTTTTCTCTTGTGTATTTGTTCAAGTTCCTTGCAGATTCTGGATATCAGGCCTTTGATGGATAGATTGCAAAAAGTGATCCAGGGACAAGGAGAGAAACAGAAACAGCAGTTTAGGCTGAGTTTGGAGCAAGTGTGGGGGAGTTTACGCAATAAGACTATGGTAACCTACAGAGTGGGGGAAAATGGTGATAGTTTCTTTTGTTGTGAAGAGGTTTTTCTTTATGTTTGAAGAGAGTCCTCATACCCCACAAGGGCTAAAAGCAACTGTGTTCATGCCTATGAACAAAGTTTGTAAATCTGCAAAGCCCTGTGTAAATGCAAAGGCTTCTTATTATCAGTCTTGATAATATGAGGCTTGCTGAGAGTAAATTCAAGTGATAGGACATGTACTTAAGAAAAGTGGTCTCAATAATCCTAGACAGCAAACAAGGGAAATAGAGTCCTAAGGAAGGAAAGAGTATTTCTGTGAGAAGTGGTCAGGGCTACCTTCAGAGAGAACATGAGCGTGGAGTTTGGTCTTCAAGTATGTGGCAGACAGAGTGGGGCAATCGAGGAAGACAGGTGGGAGCAGAGGTGGAGAAATTTACACAGAAGGAGCATCATTATTGCCATTTGGGTTACTTGTGCCTGAATAAACGTGTAACATCCTCAGCAGAAGTGATTGTCATAATGAGACCAATGTGGGTCTTTACTCCTGAAAAATCGCAGCTCTCAAAAATATAACCTGCAGCTTTAGTAAAGATTGGAACAACTGGAACTCATTCACTTCTTGGAAAAGATGTGAGTTGGTGAAAGCACTGAAACACTCATTTGGTTATATCTAGTAAAGTGTGAAATATTCAGGTCTTGTGCTGTGTAATCACCTCCCCCACCTTTTCAAGTGGACATGCATAAAAATGTTGTATTCATGGTAATACTGAAAAGCTGGAAGCAATTACAATGTTCATCAACAGGGAGACAAATATGTAAATTGCATTATCTTTTTTTAGTGGAATACATGCAGCAGTTAATGAACAAATGCTACTCATCAGCATGATTAATTAAATTTGCGGAACACAGTGTGCAGTAAAAAAGCAAATGCAAAATGACATATACTCTATGAGGCTGTTTCTATAAAATTTGAAAGTGTGGAAACAGGGCAACATTGTATGTAGAGGTAAACCTAGAAAGCCAGGGTCTCAAAGTGTGCAAGTGCTTGAAACACAGCAACTTCTCCAGGGACAGAGTAGGATTTCAGGAAGGAGTACCAAGGAAACCTACTTTATTCTTAAAAAAAAATCTACTGCAGATATGTGAATTTGATATACGAATTCTCTATACATTTCTCTATGGTTTAAGTAATTTGTAATACAAAATTATAAAGTTAATAATACCAGATGATTTTTACAAATGGGTGGTCCTTTGTTTCTCAGTTTCCTGCTTCTTTATTTTGATTCCCTAGAGGCAACTGTGCTGAAATTCTTTTGGTATTTGTGGCCACATTTTTTTTTCCCACATATATATTTTTTATTGCATTTTAGGTTTTGGGGTACATGTGAAGAACATGCAAGATTGTTGCATAGGTACACACATGGCAGTGTGGTTTGCTGCCTTCCGTCCCCCTCACCTGTATCTGTCATTTCTCCCCATGCTATCTCTTCCCACCTCCCCACCCCCCGTCCATCCCCCATTTTCCCCCAACGGACCCCAGTGTGTAGTGCTCCCCTCCCTGTGTCCATGTGTTCTCATTGTTCAACACCCGCCTGTGAGTGAGAATATGCGGTGTTTGATTTTCTGCTCTTGTGTCAGTTTGCTGAGAATGATGGTTTCCAGGTTCATCCATGTCCCTACAAAGGACGTGAACTCATCATTTTTGATGGCTGTGTAATATTCCATGTTGTATATGTACCACATTTTCCCTATCCAGTCTATCATCGTTGGGCATTTGGGTTGGTTCCAGGTCTTGCTATTGTAAACAGTGCTGCAATGAACATTCGTGTGCACGTGTCCTTGTAGTAGAATGATTTATAATCCTTTGGATATATACCCAGTAGTGGGATTGCTGGATCAAATGAGATTTCTATTTTTAGGTCCTTGAGGAATCGCCACACTGTCTTCCACAATGGTTGAATTAATTTACATTCCCACCAACAGTGTAAAAGTGTTCCTATTTCTCCACATCCTCTCCAGCATCTGTTGTTTCCAGATTTTTTAATGATCGCCATTCTAACTGGAGTGAGATGGTATCTCAATGTGGTTTTCATTTGCATTTCTCTAATGACCAGTGATGATGAGCATTTTTTCATATATTTGTTGGCCTCCCGTATGTCTTCTTTTGTAAAGTATCTGTTCATATCCTTCGCCCACTTTTGAATGGGCATGTTTGTTTTTTTCTTGTAGATCTGTTTTAGTTCTTTGTAAATTCTGGATATCAGCCCCTTGCCAGATGGGTAGACTGCAAAATTTTTTTCCCATTCTGTTGGTTGCCGATTCACTCTGTTTCTTTTGCTGTGCAGAAGCTGTGGAGTTTGATTAGGTCCCATTTGTCTATTTTGGCTTTTGTTGCCATTGCTTTTGGCGTTTTGGTCATGAAGTCCTTGCCTATGCCTATGTCCTGAATGGTTTTGCCTAGATTTTCTTCTAGGGTTTTTATGGTGTTAGGCCTGATGTTTAAGTCTTTAATCCATCTGGAGTTAATTTTGGTGTAAGGTGTCAGGAAGGGGTCCTGTTTCTGCTTTCTGCACATGGCTAGCCAGTTTTCCCAACACCATTTATTAAACAGGGAATCCTTTCCCCATTGCTTGTTTTTGTCAGGTTTGTCGAAGATCAGATGGTTGTGGATATGTTGTATTTCCTCTGAGGCCTCTGTTCTGTTCCATTGGTCTATATCTCTGTTTTGGTACTAGTACCATGCTGTTTTGATTACTGTAGCCTTGTAGTATAGTTTGAAGTCCGGTAGTGTGATGCCTCCTGCTTTGTTCTTTTTGTTTAGAATTGACTTGGCTATGCGGGCTCTCTTTTGGTTCCATATGAAGTTTAAGGTGTTTTTTTTCCAGTTCTGTGAAGAAGGTCATTGGTAGTTTGATGGGAATAGCGTTGAATCTGTAGATTACTTTGGGCAGTATGGCCATTTTCACGATGTTGATTCTTCCTAACCATGAACATGGAATGTTTCTCCATCTGTTTGTGTCCTCTCTTATTTTGTTGAGCAATGGCTTGTAGTTCTCCTTGAAGATGTCCTTTATGTTCCTTGTTAGTTGTATTCCTAGGTATTTTATTATCTTTGTAGCAATTGTGAATGGCACTTCATTCTTGATTTGGATCTCTTTAAGTCTGTTACTGGTGCATAGGAATGCTTGTGATTTTTGCACGTTGATTTTGTATCCTGAGACTTTGCTGCAGTTGTTTATCAGTTTCAGGAGATTTTGGGCTGAGATGATGGGGTCTTCTAGATATACAATCATGTCATCTGCAAATAGAGACAATTTGATTTCCTCCTTTCCAATTTGAATACCCTTTATTTCTTTTTCTTGCCTGATTGCTCTGCCTAGAACTTCCAGTACTATATTGAATAGGAGTGGTGAGAGAGGGCATCCTTGTCTAGTGCCAGATTTCAAAGGGAATGCTTCCAGTTTTTGCCCATTCAGTATGATATTGGCTGTTGGTTTGTCGTAAATAGCTTTTATTGTTTTGAGATATGTTCCGTCAATACCTAGTTTATTGAGGGTTTTTAGCATAAAGGGCTGTTGAATTTTGTCAAAGGCCTTCTCCTTCTCTGCATCAATTGAGATAATCATGTGGTTTTTGTCTCTGGTTCTGTTTATGTGGTGAATCACATTTTTCGACTTGCGCATGTTGAACCAGCCTTGCATCCCCGGGATGAATCCTACTTGATCATGGTGGATGAGCTTTTTGATATGCTGTTGCAATCGGTTTGCCAGTATTTTATTGAAGGTTTTTGCATCTATGTTCATCATGGATATTGGCCTGAAATTTTCTTTTCTTGTTGAGTCTCTGCCGGGTTTTGGTATCAGGATGATGTTTGTCTCATAAAATGATTTGGGAAGAATTCCCTCTTTTTGGATTGTCTGGAATAGTTTCAGAAGGAATGGTATCAGCTCCTCTTTGTATGTCTGGTAGAATTCGGCTGTGAAACCATCTGGACCTGGGCTTTTTTTGGGTGGTAGGCTGTTAATTGCTGCCTCGACTTCAGACCTTGTTATTGGTCTATTCAGGGTTTCAGCTTCTTCCGGGTTTAGGCTTGGGAGGATGCAGGTTTCCAGGAATGTATCCATTTCCTCCAGGTTTACTAGTTTATGTGCATAGAGTTGTTTGTAATAATCTCTGATGATGGTTTGGATTTCTGTGGAATCTGTGGTGATATCCCCTTTATCGTTTTTTAAATTGCATCAATTTGGTTATTGTCTCTTTTCTTTTTAATTAATCTGGCTAGTGGTCTGTCTATTTTGTTGATCTTTTCAAAAAACCAGCTCCTGGATTTATTGATTTTTTGAAGAGTTTTTTGTGTCTCTATTTCCTTCAGTTCTGCTCTGATCTTAGTTATTTCCTGTCTTCTGCTAGGTTTTGAGTTTTTTTGATCTTGCTCCTCTAGCTCTTTCAATTTTGATGATAGGGTGTCAATTTTAGATCTCTCCTTTCTTCTCATGTGGGCACTCATTGCTATATATTTTCCTCTAGAGACTGCTTTAAACGTGTCCCAGAGATTCTGGTATGTTGTGTCTTCATTCTCATTGGTTTCGAAGAACATTTTTATTTCTGCCTTCATTTCATTGTTTATCCAGTCAACGTTCAAGAGCAAGTTGTTCAGTTTCCATGAAGCTGTGCGGTTCTGAGTTAGTTTCTGCATTCTGAGTTCTAACTCGATTGCACTGTGGTCTGAGAGACTGTTTGTTATGATTTCCGTTCTTTTGCATTTGCTGAGGAGTGATTTATTGCCAATTATGTGGTGAATTTTAGAGTAGCTGTGATGTGGTGCTGAGAAGAATGTATATTCTGTGGATTTGGGGTGGAGAGTTCTGTTAATGTGTATTAGGTTTGCTTGTTCCAGGTCTGAGTTCAGGTCCTGGATATCCTTGTTGATTTTCTGTCTGGTTGATCTGTCTAATATTGACAATGGGGTGTTAAAGTCTCCCACTACTATTGTGTGGGAGTCTAAGTCTCTTTGTAAGTCATTAAGAACTTGCCTTATGTATCTGGGTGCTCCTGTGTTGGGTGCGTATAAATTTAGGATTGTTAGCTCTTCTTGTTGCAGTGATCCTTTTACCATTATGTAATGTCCTTCTTTGTCTCTTTTGATCTTTGTTGCTTTAAAGTCTATTTTATCAGAGATGAGAATTGCAACTCCTGCTTTTTGTTGCTCTCCATTTGCTTGGTAGATCTTTCTCCATCCCTTTATTTTGAACCTTTGTGTATCCTTGCATGTAAGATGGGTTTCCTGGATACCGCATACTGATGGGTTTTGGCTTTTTATCCAATTTGCCAGTCTGTGTCTTTTGATTGGGGCATTTAGTCCATTGACATTTAGGGATAGTATTGTTATGTGTGAATTTGATGCTGTCATTTTGATTCTACCTGGCTGTTTTGTTGGTTAGTTGATGCAGATTCTTGATTGTGTTGATGCTCTTTTATCATTTGGTGTGTTTTTGGAGTGGCTGGTACTGGTTGTTCCTTTATATGTGTAGAGCCTCTTTCAGGAGTTCTTGTAGAGCAGGTTTGGTGGTGATGAAATCTCTGAGTGCTTGCTTGTTCACAAAGGATTTTATTTTTCCTTCACTTTTGAAGCTTAGTTTGGCTGGATAGATTCTGGGTTGAAAGTTATTTTCTTTAAGGATGTTGAATATTGGCCCCCAATCTCTTCTGGCTTGTAGGGTTTCTGCTGAGAGATCTTCTGTGAGTCTAATGGGCTTCCCTTTGTAGGTAACCCGACCTTTCTCTCTGGCTGCCCTTAGCATTTTTCTTTCATTTAAACCCTGGTGAATCTGATGATTATGTGCCTTGGGGTTGCTCTTCTTGAGGAATATCTTTATGGTGTGCTCTGTATTTCCTGTATTTGAATATTGGTCTGCCTTGCTAGGTTGGGGAAACTTTCCTGGATAATATCCTGAAGACTATTTTCCAGCTTGGATTCATTCTCTTCATCACATTCAGGTACACCTATCAAATGTAGATTAGGTCTTTTCACATAGTCCCACCTTTCTTGAAGATTTTGTTCATTCCTTTTTGTGCTTTTTTCTCTGTTCTTGCCTTCTCTTTTTATTTCATTGAGTTGATCTTTGACCTCTGATATCCTTTCTTCTGCTTGGTCAATTCAGCTGTTGAAGCTTGTGCATGCTTCACAAAGTTCTCGTGTTGTGTTTTTCAGCTCCATCAATTCACTTATATTCCTCTCTATGCTATCCATTCTCATTAGCATTTCGTCCAATCTTTTTTCAAGGTTCCTAGTTTCTTTGCGTCGGGTTAGGACATGTTCTTTTAGCTCACTGTAGTTTCTTACTACTCACCTTCTGAAGTCTGATTCTGTCATTTCTTCACCCTCCTTCTCCATCCAGTCTGGTTCCCTTGCTGGTGAGGAGTTGTGATCCCTTTTAGGAGAAGAGGTGTTCTGGTTTCAGGAGTTTTTATCCTTTTTGCGCTGGTTTCTTCTGATTTTTTGTGGGTTTATCCACCTGTTGTCTTTGTAGTTACTGTCTTTCAGATTGGGCCTCTGAGTGAGCTTCTAGTTTGTGGATGCTGAAGTTACTTATTCTTTTTTTTTTTTTTTTTTTTTTTAAGCTTTCCTTCTAACAGTCTGGCCCCTCGGCTGTAGGACTGCTGAGGTCCTCTCCAGGCCCTGCTTGTCTGGCGATCACCTGCAGCAGCTGCAGAACAGAAAGGGTTGCTGCCAGTTTCCTCTTCTGCTATCTTTGTCCCAGAAGGATGCTCGCCTACTGTCAGTCCGTTCTCTCCTTTATGAGGCGATTCTTTGGATCTATGGAGGTCAGGGAGCTACTTGAGGAGACAGTCTATCTTTTATTGGGGCTTAAGTCCTGAGCTGTGAGCTCCGTTGTTCGTTCAGAGCTGCTGGGCAGGTACGTTTAGGTCTGCTGCAGCTGAACTCATAAAGCACTTTTTGTTCCCAGGTGCTCTGTCCTGGGGAGTTGGGGCTTTATGAGTTTCCATTGCACTACTGCCTTTTTTCATTTTTCTTTCAGGTCTGACCTGCCCAGATAGCAGCATGCCTAGCCACTGCCTGCCTGCAGAGGCTTTGCTGAGCTGCTGTGGGCTCCACCCAGCTGCCCTGTGCTCTTCCCTGCAGTCCTGTTTATATGGGCGAAGTTAGAACTGTCTTGGCAACGGTGGCCCCACCTCTGTTATGGTGGAGTCTCTCTGTTGTGGCAGGTTGCCTCAGCAACGGCGGGTTGCCTTGGCGACGGCGGCCGGCCTCCATAGTGGTGGAGAGTCTCAGTAATGGCAGACACCCCTCCCCCACCGAGCCGGACCCTCCCTGGTTCAGCTGTGCTTGCTTTGAAACGCTCAACCCAGAGGGTTTTCAATTCCTGTTTTTGTTTTCATTGTTGTTGGGGGTGGGGAGCTGGGACCAACGGAGCCTGATCACCTGGCTCCCTGACTCAGAGTCTTTTAAGTTGAAGACCCCGCGTTCCAGTCGCTTGTTGAAAAGGCGCTGGGATCTCTCGTGCTGTGGCTCACTGAGTTGGCTCGAACTGCGGCGCCGGCTCCTGGCGGATTTTTTGCCTAGGAATCTCCTGGCCTAGCTCGCTATTTCAGATGAATGGGCAACTCTGCCGTCTCAGGGCTCCGATCGCCAGCTAAGAGAGCTCCTAGACCAGTGGCTTTTGTACGGAGAGCCGCAGCAACAGGGCATGGTCACAGCAGCCGCGCGGGAGGAATCAGCCCCGCGGGGGCCACAACAGCCGCACCGGCCAGGACTGTGGTGCTGGTGACCCCTCTGCCTGGGTATCTCCTCGTCTGTGGGCAATAAAAATTCATCTGGAAATGTGGCGTCCACTCACCCTCTGCACTTTCACTGGGAGCTGAAGTCCTGAGCTGTTCTTAGGCGGCCATCTTCCCAGCATTCCACATTTTAAAATAATATACATTTACTCTTATTTTTTTCTTTATAAATATACACATTATCTATTGTTATTCTAACTTTAGCTTCTAAGAGCAGGCTCCTACCCCATAACTGCTCTTCCCTTCCTTTTAAAATAGATCTCACAATTTGGGATTAAATAAATATTGTGTTTGCTTTATTATGACCATATAAATATATTTTATGGCTGAGTACAGTACTATTTCTTGTGGAATACTATCTTTTTATTTCCCTATTTTTTATTTTCTATGTAGTTACTCATTGCTTTATGTTTTCATTTATTGATTTTCTATACACCTATTGGTAATTTTCTCAGGTTTATAGAATGTCTGTTTAGAAAATTTTCTTTAAATGCTGTAACAGAAAAAATAATCAGTTTCTTTATTTCCCTGGAGACCCCCTCCTGCAAGTCTATATCTTTCTGCTCCCACGCAAATTAGTGCCTACTTAAGCCAGGTTTGTACTTCTCTTATGGGGCCAAAAGTTTGTGTTAGAGGTTTTATTTCCTGGATTCTCTGCCTTCCTTCTTCTAAATTTATAGTGCTGATTTGATGGAAAAAATCTTTAATAGCTTCCTCAGAAAAGATACTTGGGAAGTGAAATTGCTGAGATCTTACTCATTTGATTGATGGGTTGGCTGGATAGAGAATTCTAGTGGGAAATCATTTCCCTCTGAGTTTTCGAACTCATAGCTCAATAATATTATAGTTTTCATGTTTATTGCTGAAATATCTGTTGCAATTTTGATTTCTGATTTGTATCAGTGTGTGAATTGTTTTTCCTTTTTGAAAGTTTTTAGGATATGTTCCTTAACCCTGGAGCTCTGAACTTTCCTAGTGATGCAAGTTGAAGGGAACATTTTTCATTTATGTGCTGAGTGCTTTGGAACTTCTTCTGTTGTAGACAAGGGAAACTTGCTTGTAGTAATTATTTTTGATAAGTTTTTTTTCCCCTCATTTTTCTTTCCTTGCTTTCTGATACTCCTATTGTGTGGATATTGGACAGCCTGGATAAATGCTATGATTTTCTTAAATTTTTTTCCTGTTGTATATTACTCTTAATTTTCTCTTCCAAGAGATTGTCTTATTTTTATTGTTCCAATACTTTTGTTTAATTGTATTTCTGATATTATTATTATTTCCATGAGGTATTTTTTGTTCTCTGACAATTGTTGTGGTATCTTTTAATTGATGTAAAAGATATAGTATCTTATTTTCTCTCTCTAAAGAAAGCAGTTTTTTATATTCTTCCATATTATCTTCTTTTTCTATGACTTCAGTATATTTTTCCTTTTCCTCTTAAATTTTTATTTTAATGACTGGTGGTATCAACATTAATGTTCCTATTTAAGAGTGAGGTGCTCAAAAGCTGATAATAGTTCTCTGATGGAAGGCTTGTAACCAGCAGTCTTCACAAATGCAATGGTTGGATAGCAAGGCAGCCATCTCAGCTGGAGGTCCCCAAATATAAGTCTCTAGAGATATTTTTCCTTGGGATTGCACAGTTTCTGCACTCTCTTGCTTAAATGATATAGTCTGGTTTCAAACACTGTGGGATAAGGACATTGGAGGGAGCTGTGTGTGGAGTTGCTTTTAATCCCGTTTCAGTCCATTTTCAGGTTTGCTTCTTGCTTATGTCTGCAAGTTGAGTCACTGTGGTCCAGTTTCTCTGGACCCTGAGACCTGTTCCCATTCTTGGTCCGGGATACTTATGTGCCTAGCTGAGTAAAGGTAGGAACGGGTTCGGGTTCTGTGTGTCTTATTTTCAGGTTTATGCCCTACCACAGGCCTTCACTGGGATTTCTGGAGGGAATAGAAATAAATTTACATTTGAATAGTAGATGCGAGTAAGGTAGAGCAAGTTACCTAACCTCTCTTTTCTTCACTTTCTTCATCTGCAGAATAGGAATAATAATGATACCTGCCTCCTAGAGTTATTGTGAGCATTAAATGAGTTATTATCTGTAAAGTCCTTATAACAGTATTAGAATATAGGGAGTTCTCAGTAAATATCCCCCGTTGTTATTTATTAATATTACTGTTCAAAATGCCAACAGCTTCCTACTTGAGTGTCTGTAGCTCTCTTGGTTAAAACAAAACAAAACAAAACAACACACCTTGAATCAAAGCACTGAACAAGAATGTAGAACCATGTAAGACACAGAGTAGGCTCTCAATAAATGTTTCCTAATTTTTTATCTGTGTCCTTATTTTCTCTCCCCAATTAGATTCCAAGTGCCTCTGTAGACCCTAAGGGTCTGATTTAGTGCTTATACATACTATTCTCACAAGTATATGGACTGAACCAAACTGAATTTGCATTAGAATCTTTTTTTGAAAACAGAAACACACTACAAATCTTAATTTAGATATCAACAAATTGAGTTAAAATATAGAATCTTTTGACCAAAATTTTAGCAGTGCTTCTTCAAAATAAAAATATTTTGAAGGAACTTTTTTCTTTTTATTACTTTCTTTCCCTTCTATTAATGCGATAAAACAGTTCAGTCAGCAACCATTCCATTGTATATGCTGTGGTTCTTCAGGTTTCATGCATTTCTTGGGGTGAATTTGTTTTAGTGGTGTCTGCTCATCAGGATGCTGAATTTTCTTTCTTATATTTAACCTTCTTAGTAAATTTGAGTCTGTGACAATGTCACAATATTTACATTTTCTTGATTTGAGATAGTAAATGAGAATTCATTCTTCATTTATTCTTAAGCAATGGATACGATTTTCAATACTGGCTAGTACCTAGAAAGTACTAGTACCTAGAAAGATGGTTTCAGTACCTAGAAAGATGGTTATTTTGTTTTGAGTGTTCTGCAGACTAAGCCATGTAGGTACGTAAGTAGAATTCAGCATTGGTAGGTAGATTGATGCATCCCAGGGGCAAGGTAGATCCTACTTTGAAGACTTCCACCAGGAACCCTGTGACGTAAAATTAGACAGCTTAAGAATATGAGCTCTGCAGTCTCAAGAACCCACAAAGGAATGGAATCTGAGACTGTGTGCCAGTGCATGTGAGGGGGTCTCCATAAGAGAATTGGAGGAAGATCCTGGACTGAACACTGCATGATATGCCTTTTGCTTCCTCATTTCAATGTATGTAAAACATAGATGAAGAAATATAATTATATTTCTATAGTCAATTTCAAAACATCTGGACAAACTTACACAAAAAACCCTTCCCCAATCAGCTACCTGTTATCCTGTGGAACTGTATTTGAAGGTTACTTTAAATTACTTTTAGATATAATGTTCTTGTCTTGACTGCATTTCATGTCAAGTAAGGTTCAGGGCGGCTCAACTGATACTGTGAGGGCTCATATTTGGGAGAGAATTGAAGACTCTAGAGGCGAAATTTATTCAAATACCTCAATCCAGTCCTTATCCCATCATCATTTTAAAGTTTTACAAAGTTATATGTGCTCTACTTCATGGATGTTCTGTTTCTGCTCTTAAATCTGCCTGAGCAACCTGTCTGCATGATATAAGAAGCCATGCCATCTTAGATAATTTTGGAACATACTTACACATGAATCACCCTTTCTTCTACTCTAAGGGTACCTTTTGGCGTGGAGAAAATAAATCTTGAAATTATTTAAAACATTGGTCATGGGACTCTTTGATCTAGGCAAACCCATTCTGAGTCTAATAAAATAACTTAGGCTGATTTTACGTTAGAGGAGCTTAATTATTCTCACAAGTCTGTAACTCTTACCCACCGTGAATCATAAGACACTAGAAATACTTCTTTATTTCTTTGACTTTGAGTTTCTGGAACCAATCTTGACTTAGGACATGATGTCTGCACTATAGAGAGCTGGCAAAGAGTTAATGTGCTTGTAATTTCCTGGCACTTTGCCTGCAGACTTGGTTGGCAACTTTAAGAGAGTAAACTAGCTCTTTGTCAGATGGGTAGATTGCAAATTTTTTTCCCATTCTGTTGGTTGCCAATTAACTCTAATCATTGTTTCTTTTGCTGTGCAGAAGCTCTGGAGTTTAGATCCCATTTGTCTATTTTGGCTTTTGTTGCCAATGCTTTTGGTGTTTTAGTCATGAAGTCCTTGCCTGTGCCTGTGTCCCGAATGGTTTTGCCTAGATTTTCTTCTAGGGTTTTTATGGTGTTAGGTGTTATGTTTAAGTCTTTAATCCATCTGGAGTTAATTTTAGTGTAAGGTGTCAGGAAGGGGTCCAGTTTCTGCTTTCTGCACATGGCTAGCCAGTTTTCTCAACACCATTTATTAAACAGGGAATCCTTTCCCCATTGCTTGTTTTTGTCAGGTTTGTCAAAGATCAGATTGTTGTAGATGTGTGGCATTGCCTCCGAGGCCTCAGTTCTGTTCCATTGGTCTGTATCTCTGTTTTGGTACCAGTGCCATGCTATTTTGATTACTGTAGCCTTGTAGTATAGTTTGAAGTCAGGTAGTGTGATGCCTCCTGCTTTGTTCTTTTTGCATCATCACTGGTCATTAGAGAAATGCAAATCAAAACTACACTGAGATACCATCTCACGCCAGTTAGCATGGCAATCATTAAAAACTCTGGAGACAGCAGATGCTGGAGAGGATGTGGAGAAACAGGAACACTTTTACATTGTTGGTGGGAGTGTAAATTAGTTCAACCATTGTGGAAGACAGTGTGGTGATTCCTCAAGGACCTAGAAATAGAAATTCCATTTGACCCAGCAATCCCATTACTGGGTATATATCCAAAGGCTTATGAATTGTTCTATTATAAGGACACATGCACATGAATGTTAATTGCTGCACTGTTTACAATAGCAAAGACTCAGAACCAACTCAAATGCCCACTGATGATAGACTGGACAGGGAAAATGTGGCACATATACACCATGGAATATTACACAGCCAACAAAAACGATGAGTTTGTGTCCTTTGTAGGGACATGGATGAACCTGGAAACCATTATTTTCAGCAAACTGACACAAGAACAGAAAATCAAATACCGCATGTTCTCACTCATAGGTGGGTGTTGAACAATGAGAACACATGGACACAGGGAGGGGAGCATCACACATTGGAGTCTGTTGCAGGGGAACTAGGGGAGAGACAGTGTGGGGTGGGGAGTTGGGGAGGGATAATATGAGGAGAAATGCCAGATATAGGTGATGAGGAGGAAGGCAGCAAACCACATTGCCATATATGTACCTATCCAACAATCTTGCATGTTCTTCACATTTACCCCAAAACCTAAAACACAATAAAATATATATTCAAAAAAAGAGAGTAAACCAAAAACTCGAGCAAAAAAGCTAAGTGAGTGAACGCACAAAGTTATAAATATTTATAGGTGTTGGCAGTTATGCAAATATTTAACACATACTTTTTCTACAATAGACATAAACAATAAGTCATGCCACTTCTAAAAAAACTGTGCATCCATATGACACTAACGTTGGGGTGGAGATGGCACACAAGAAGACACTTCTACCCATCATGAAGGCAACTGACTATAATTGGCAGAGTTCATGTGCCCAAAGGGAAGGCTGGCCTGCTTTATTTTTGCAGAGAGTAAAAGATTATTATTAACTTTTGCAGATGCAAGTTTGAAGCAAGCAATACACCTAGTTATGGTAGCAGAGGCAACATTTCACAAACTCAGTGGAGGATAAAGTCAAATGTACCCTCATTTATTTTCTGACTTTGCTTTCTCCAGAGACTACAAATTACAAATTACTTTAATAGTCTTGACAAAGGTAGGAAATACTGGTATGTGAGACTTGCATATATTTTCTTATCATCTAAAGGAGTTGAGCACTCCATGTTAAGTACAAACTAGTAAAATAGAGAATTATCCAAAGAATATCATGTCTAAGGAGGAATATCCAGTACATTTCAGATTAAAATTGAGGTCTGTGCAACCAATGTATAGGTCTGCAATATTTGAGAGTCCCTTTAAATGCTAAGTAACTCCCTACTCTCTAGAATGTCTGAACTTTCTTATTTACCATATTTTCAGGAAGAAGTATTTCATTTTTCATGCTTCAAACAATCATTGATGGTTATGGGGGAAAAAAAAAGACATTCTTTGGATTTCTATTGATGAGAAGTTTACTCTGTAACTCAAGGAAAGACTAGCCGCATCATTCTTCCTCTGAAAAGGTGTTTTAATGCCAATGTCCAAAGATTACTGAGTGATTCCATGGGTATTTCAAGCACTGGAAGCATATGTGCATCCGCTCAATACCCCTAATAATGTGACATGTGAATTAAGCTAATTTATTCAGTACAAACTTGACCTTGAATTATAGAGTAATATTTTAAAGTTGTGTCAAGGAACTCTACCAACTTGGAAGAATTCTAATTAGCAGATGATGAGAAAAGGCACTTAATTTGGCTCATTGACTTGTCATTGTTCAGAAAATAATGACTCTGTTTGGAAGTCACATAGAGGGTTTCACACTAAATAATCATTTGGACAAATGGATAACCAGGTATACTTTGCAGTGGGAGTAAGTGAGGGCTGAAATTCCTAGTTGCCTTGCTCATCCATGAATGAAATTAAACAATGCTGAATATTAAAATGCCCCCTACTTGAAAGCACACCTTTGGTAGAAATCCAAATTCTTTCATTTTTTTTTCTCCATCATTATCTGGACATTTGCATACAATAAACAGCTATTTAAAAAGAAATCCAGTAGTCTCACTGTTAATTTTCATCCATCCATCCATTCAAAAACATTTATTTAGTCTACCAACGGCTTAGTGGGGTTTGATGTTTGAAACACAGAAGTTAATAGGGCATACTTTTGTTTTCTAGAGGCTTTTAGACAGACATATAAACAGGCAATTAAAATGTAGTGTCACAACTGGAATGACAGGTATGCCAGAATTCTGTGGTCCCAAATGATTATCCAAGATTGTTACAAATATCTCATTTATTATGTTGTTATAATTATGAAACTATGCTTATTTTATAATATAATGTAAGCATAAGAATATATTGGAACTATAGTAACTTTACATAATCTATATAAATTCAACCATCTACTTTTATTATTCCTTTTAGTCCTTTCAGATATTTTCATTGACTTCTAATCTAAGGAGAGAGAAAAAAAGACCTTCAAAGAGTCCCATTGACAACACTGACAACTCTTCTTCAGATTTCTAGTTACTAAGACAATTCCACATTAGTCTGTGAGATTATTTGATTAATGTTTGTCCCCACACTGTGTTATTAACTCTGTCAGATCAGAGATCTAGTCTCATTTTAATTCATTTTTGCATCCAGAGGACCTTGCAGAGTGCTCTTCTCACAGCAGATATTTAATAAATATTTGGATGGATGGATGGATGGATGGATGGGTAAATGAAAGGATGAATACAGGAAACTGGAATACCAGGAGGAAGAAGTTTCTTACAGAAATGATGTGGCCTGGATAGGGAAGTGACAGTGGGGTTACAGAAAAGCAGATGGATTTAAGAGATAGGAAAGTAAGGATGATTTGTTTTTGATGAAGTTTGTGAAGTGAGGGATGTAAAGGAGACCAAGATGACACCCAGATATGGGGTCTCAAGGATGGTAATGCCTTTCCTTGAGGCGGACTAATAAATTGTCTCCTCATACAATAAACAAACTTACAGAGGTAAAGAGCAATGGTTAGTAACTGGCAAGAAATGAAAGAGAATGAGAGTGGCTCTAAAACATGAGGATCAGATGTGTTCTGAAGTCTTCAGGATAATTACTAAGAAACTTTGCATCTTGATTTAGTGAGGCATTTAGCAAATCCATTTGTATTAGCTTCCTGTCATTGTTATAACAAATTGCCAGAAACTTAGTGGCTTAAAACAGCTTGTTCCAAACTTCTAGAGGCTAGAAGTCTGAAATCAAGGTGCTGTCAGGGCCACGCTCACTCTGAAGATTCTAAGAAAGGATACTTTCTTACTTCTTCCTGCTCCTGGTGCCTCCTGATATTCTTTGACCATGGCAGACTAATTCCAATCTTTGGTTCCATCTTTATATACAGATAATCTTTGACTTATAGTGGAGTTATTTAAATAATTCCATCACAAATAGAAAATATTGTAAGTTAAAATGCATTTTATACCCTTAACCTGCTGAATATCATAGCTTAGCCTTGCCTACCTTAAATGTGCTCTGACTACTTACAGTAGCCTATGGTTGGTCAAAATAATCTGTCAAAAATCTATATTATGATAAAGTATTAAATGTTTCATGTAATTTATTGAATACCATTCTGAAAGTTTAAAACAGAGTGATCATGTGGGTACTCAAAGTACAGTTTCTACTGAATGTGTATTGCTTTTGCATCACTGTAAAAGCTGAAAACTCATTAAATCAAACCATTGTAAGTTGGAGACCATCTGTAAAGTCTCCTTTTATTGCTGTGTCTTCTTATAAGGAGGTATCTTTATAAGTCATTGGATTTTGTGCTGATCCTAATTCACTATGCCTTCATTTTAACGTAATTACATCTGCAAAGACCCTATTTCCAAATAAAGTCACATTCAGAGGTTTTCGGTAGAAACGAATTTTTTTTGGGGGCGGACCCTGTTGAACCCACTATACTATTTACCATATTCTTGTGAACAAGATGGAAAAATATGAGCTGAATGAAAAGCTTTGCCAAAAGTTTTGACTGATAGATGTGTGTCAGTTATTTTTTAGTGAAATTTTGAAGAACCTTTGGATCCCTGTTGTACATATTTCATCTATGACTTGGATGTGGAGAAATAATTAGTATGGCAGAAAGTAAGGAAACCCCTTAATAGTCCTGACTCAGCCACTTACTGTCTGTCTGGCTTGAGCAAGACACACATCCATGCTTCAAAGTAGGTAATTCTAAATCTCTGGGTTCAAATGACAAGTGATTCTGACTTAAATGTAACACACTTCCTTTTAACTACATAGTTGAATTAATAAGCAGGATAAATTGTGAGGGGCAAAAAATAAAAAGGAAAGCACATAGAGGTTTAGCATGTGAATGTAGGAGGCCGGAATATGAGTGACTCGGGATTGAATGAAGCAGGTATTAGGCTTGGTAACTAGAGGGCTTGGAGATAGAAGATGAGGCATTACGAGGCAGAACATTGGAACTGAGAGTCCTCTCCCTACTGACACACATCTCAGGCCATCAGAGCTACTACATCTTAAGTGAAAAGATGGATCAAAAAAATCTCCCAACAAGGAAGCTAGTCTCATACTCTTAAGGAGTCCATTTCCTTATATATATCAATCAGCTATTACATTGCAGAGTGCAGCATGTAGGATTCAGCATGACTCAATGCTGGGCTAGACTTGTGACTTCTCTCCCCTAAGTCAATAGTAAGAAAGAAGTCTCCCTCTAAATTCACAATACTGACGATTGGAACGGTCTGTGAAATTGGCACAAAAATGGTCAGTGATTTCTCTGAGGTACCTAAAAGAAGCAATGTAAAAACCGTTCTGGAGAGATACTATTTCAACACAGGTGATAAAAAAGACCTGACATAAAGTCTTAGTGAAAATGAATTCATAAAAAATGTAAAGCTCCCCCAAAAACAATCTACCATGAGCAAGAATTAACAGCAAACATAGACATACAAATGGCAGCATTAGATTCCTAAACCCATTAGATAATGATACAATGCAATAGAAGCTATAAAATACATATTTTATAAATAGTGTTCATATTTTAAAGCAATATTAGATTTACAGAAAAATTTTAACTGTATTACAGAGAGTTTAAAAATTTTAACTATATTACAGAGAGCCCATACTACAAGATAAGGATGCTCTCTCTTACCACTCCTATTCAACATAGTATTGGAAGTTCTGGCCAGGACAATCAGGCAAGAGAAAGAAAGAAAAGGTATTCAAATAGTAAAGGAGGAAGTCAAATTTCTTTTTTCATAGAAGACATAATTGTATACTTAGAAAACCCCAGCATCTCAGTCCAAAAGCTTCCTAAGCTGATAAACAACTCCAGTAAAGTCTCATGATACAAAGTCAATGTGCAGAAATCACAAGCACCCCTATACACCACCAACAGGCAAGCAGAGAGCCAAATTGTGCATGAACTCCTATTCACAATTGCTACAAAGAGAATAAAATACCTAGGAATATAGTTAAAAAGGGAAGTGAAGGACCTCTTCAAGGAGAACTACAAACCTCTTCTCAAGGAAGCCAGGGAGGAATGACACAGACAAATGAAAAATATTTTATACTTGCGCATAAGAAGAATCAATATCCTGAAAATGACCATACTCCCCAAAGTAATTTATAGATTAATGCTATTCCCATTAAACTACCATTGAAATTCATTGCAGAATTACAAAAAACATTTTAAAATTCATATGGAACCAAAAAAGAGCCCGTATAGCCAAGACAATCCTAAGCAAAAAGAACAAAGCTGGAGACATCACCCTACCAGTCTTCAAATATACTGTAGGGCTACAATAACCAAAACAGTGTGGTACTGGTATGAAAACAGTCACATAGACCAATGGAACAGAATAGAGAACTCAGAATTAAGATCACACATCTACAACCATCTTATTGTTGACAAACCTGACCAAAATAATAATAATTTAAAAAAGAAATGGGAAAGAATTCCTTTAATTTAATTTAATTTAATTTAATTTAATTTTAATTTTGAGAGATAGTCGTGCTCTGTTGCTCAGGCCAGAATGCAGTGGCTTGATCCTGGCTCACTGCAACCTCTGCCTCCCAGGTTGAAGCAATTCTCCTGCTTCAGTCTTTCAAGTAGCTGGGATTACAGATGCCTGCCACCATACCTGGCTAATTTTTGTATTTTTAGTGGACACAGGCTTTACCATGTTGGCCAGGCTGGTCTCAAACTCCTCACTTCATGTGATCTGCCCACCTTCGCCTCCCAAAGTGCTCAGATTACAGATGTGGACCACCATGCTTGATCAGGATTCCCCATTTAATAAATAGTACTGGGAGAATTGGCTATTCATTTGCAGAAAATTGAAACCAGACTCCTTCCTCACATCTTATACCAAAATTTACTCAAGAGAGATTAAAGACTTAAATGTAAAACCAAAAACTATAAAAACACTAGAAAAAAATCTAGGCAATACTATTCAGGACATAGGAACACACAAAGATTTCATGATGAAATCGCCAAAAGCAATTGCAACAAAAGCAAACATTGTCAAATAGGATCTAATTAAACTAAAGAGCTTCTGCACAGCAAAAGAAACTAACATCAGAGTGAATAGGCAACCTTCAGTGTAGGATAGAAATTGTTGCGATTTCTCCATCTGACAAAGGTCTAATATCTGGAATATATAAGGAACACAGACAAATTTACAAGAAAAAAACAACCTCATGAAAAATTGGGCAAAGGACATGAAGAGACACTTCTCAAAAGAAGACATTTATGCAGCCAACAAACATATGAAAGCAAGCTCAACATCACCGGTAATTACAGAAATGCAAATAAAAACCACCATGAGATACCATCTCGCACCAGCCAGAATGGACATTATTAAGAAGTCAAGAAACAACGGATGTTGATGAGGTTGTAGAGAAACATGAATGCTTTTACACTGTTGGTGGGAATGTAAATTAGTTCAACCATTGTGGAAAACAGTAAAGCAATTCCTCAAAGATTTAGAACCAGAAATATCATTTGATGCAGCAATCCCATTACTGATATATATATCCAAAGGAATATAAATCATTCGAATACAAAGATACCTGTATGCGTATGTCAATTGCAGTGTGATTCACAGTAGCAGGGACATGGAGTTAACCCAAATGTATATCAATGATAGACTGGATAACAAAAATATTGTATGTGGCACATATACACCATGGAATACTATATGGCCTTGAAAAGGAATGAGATTATGTCCTTTGCAGGGACATGGATGAAGCTGGAAGCCATTATCCTCAGATAATAATGTAAGAAAATAAAACCAAACACTGAATGTTCTCACTTATAGGTGGGTGTTGAACAATGAGACCACATGGACACAGGGAGGGGAGTAGCACACACTGGGGCTTGTTTGGGGTAGGGTAGGGGAAGGGAGAGTATCAGGAAAAATAGCTAATGCATGCTTGGCTTAATCTAGGTGATTGGATGGTAGGTGCAGCAAACCTCTATGACACACATCTATCTGTTTAACAAACCTGCACATCCTGCATATGTACCCTAAAACTAACAATAAAAATTAAATGAAGATATAAATTATCAAAGTGAAAAAATTTTAAAATACTGCTACATGCTAATTATAAGATTCATCTAATCATAATGATACAGAAAAAATTTTAAAAGATAGAAAATTATGCTATACAAATACTATTCCAAAGAAAGCTGATGCAACTATATAAATATGAGACCAAATAGTGTTAAAAGCAAAAAGAGAATATTCAGAATGAAGAATGATAGCATATTCTTTATCTTGTACATAAGGAACACATCACTGGGAAGATATAAACATTCTGATGTTATCTGTAGATAGAAAATTATACTATACAAATACTATTCCAAAGAAAGCTGATGCAACTATATAAATATGAAATAAAGTAGTGTTTACAGCATAAAGAGAATATTTAGGATAAGGAATGATAACATATTCTTTATCTTGTACATAAGAAACACATCAATGGGAAGATATAAACATTCTGATGTTATGTGTGAGAGTTAAACAGTAAATACACTATAATATTGGTATATTTTACTCTTAATTCTTAATAACAGGTAATGTTTATTGAGATTTTCTTATAAGGTATGCACGGTTTTAGTTTCTTAATATGTATCAACACATTTAACTGTCATAACGACTTTATAGATAGATTTTATTATAATTGCCTTCTATGTATCAGCTACTTTAAAATAAGTAACAACTTTATACAATATATTATTATTTGCTTTACTTTGCACATAAGAAAATTTAGGTATATTAGGGCTAAATAAATTGCCCAAGATCTCAGTGTGCATATGGTAGAACCAGGCTTGGAAAGCAGCATGTCTATACTGTAAACTACTATATAATAATGCTTCTCAGTAAAAGACACAAACAAAAAATAATAAGGATAAGGTAATAGACATTTTGAATAACACAATAGTTCGTTCTAATGAACATATACTAGCTTTGTACTCTAAAGAAAGAAATTTTCTTTCCAATTACACATAATTCACTGATAAATATTTACTGTGTTTTAGGGCATAAAGTAAAACTCAGTGAAAACCAGACATCAATATCTTATAAACAATGTTTTATGATTACAGTATATTTAAGTTAGAAATAAGTAATTAAAAGCTAACTACCCTCAATACAATAGATTTTTAAAATACATGTTGCTAAATATATGTTGATTAAATAATTATTAAGTTGAAAAATATTTAGATTGTAATGAAAATAAAATACTATAAAATGTATACATATACATTACATTTACTTATAATCCTCAAAACTAAATGCTATGTATATATATAACGTTTTCTTTAACCACTCATTGGTTAGTGGGCACTAGGTTGATTTCATATCTTTGTAATTGTGAATTGTGCTGTGATAAACATGAACATGCAGGTATCTTTTTGATGTGATAACTTCTTTTCCTTTGGATAGATGCCTAGTAGCAAATTTCTGGAGCAAATGAAGAATCTACTTCGAATTCTTTGAAGAATTTCTATAATGTTTTCCATAAGATTGCACTAATTTACATTCCCACCAGTAGCTTGTAAGTGATCCCTTGTGACTGTATCTGTGCAATTATCTATGTTTTTCCTGACTTTTAAACAATGGCCATTCTGGCTGAGGTAAGCTGGTATCTCATTGCGGTTTTAATTTGCATTTCCCTGAAGACCAGAGATGATGAGCGTTTTATATATTTTTTTGTCATTTGCATATCTTATTTTAAAATAAACGTTCATGTTATTTGTCAAGTTTTTAATGAGATTTGATTTTTTAGTTGATTTGTTTGAGTTCCTTGTAGACTCTGGACACTAGTCCTTTGTCAGAGGTAGAGTTTGCATGTATTTTCTCCCATTCTGTAGATTGTCTGTTCATTGATTATTTGTTGATTATTTGTTTTGCTGTACAAAAGCTTTTTTTAAAAAAATTTATTTTATTTTTTTAATAATTAGGTCCCTTTTACTTATTTTTGTTTTTGTTGCACTTGCTTTGGGGGTTTTGGTAATAAATTTATCCCGAGGCCAATGTCTAGAATAGTTTTTCCTAGGATTTCTTCTGGAATTTTTATGGTTTCAAGTATTAGGTTTAAGTCTTTAATCCATCTTGAGTCAGTTTTCTATGCAGTGAAAATTATGGGTCTAGTTTCATTCTTCTGCATATAGTTTGCCTGTTATCTCAGTACCATTTATTATACAGAAAGTACTTTCCTCATGCTTGTTTTTGTCAACTGTGTCAAAGATCAAATGGTTGTAGATGTGCACCTTTATTTCCTGGTTCTCTATGCTGTTCTATTGGTCTATGGGCCTATTTTTGTGTCAGTACCATGGTGTTTTGGTTGCTGTAGACTTATAGTATAGTTTGAAGTTGGGTAGTGCAATGGCTTTGAGAATAGCAACTAATCTGTAAATTGCTTTGCAAAACATGTTCATTTTAATAATATTGATTCTTCCAATACATGAAGATGGACTATTTTTCCATTTATTTGTGTCATCTCTGATTTCTCCCAGCAGTTGTTTGTATATCTTCTTATAGTGATTTTTCACTTACGTGGTTGATGTCTTCCTGGATATTTCATTATTTTTTTGTGTGTCTATTTTATATGGGATTGTGTTCTTGATTCAGCTTGAACATTATTGGTGTATAGGAACACTACTGACTTTTGTACATTGATTTTGTATATTGAAACTTTACTGAAGTTGTTTATAAGTTCTAGGAGCATTTTGGCAGAGTCTTTAGGATTTTCTAAGTATAGAATCATATTATCAGCAAAGATAGATACTTTGTTTTACTTTTCTTATGTGCATGCCTTTTATTTATTTCTCTTGCCTGATTGCTTTGGGTAGGACTTCCAGTGCTATGTTTAATAAGAGTGGTGAGAGTGACCATCTTTGTATTGTTCCAGTTCTCGAGCAGAATGGTTCCATCTTTTGCCTGTTCAGTATGATGTCAGAGTGTGGGTTCATGACAAATGGTTTTCATTGTTTTGGGGTGTATTCCCTTGATGCTTAGTCTGTTGAGGCTTTTTATCATGAAGGGATGTTGGACTTCTATCAAAGGCCTTTTCTGCAGTGATTGAGATGATTATATGGTTTTGATTTTAATTCTGTTAATGTGGTGAATCACATTTATTGATTTGCATTTGTTGAACCAGGCTTGCATCCCAGGAATGAAGCCTATTTGATTGCAGTGTATTAACTTTTCTATGTGCTGCTAGATTCAGTTTGCTGGTATTTTGTTGAGGATGTTTGCCTCTATGTTCACCAGGGATATTGGACTGAAGTTTTCTAGTAGAATTAGTACTAGTACTTGCAGATCTTATAGAATTTGGCCGTGACTCCATCTGGTTCAGAGCTTTTTCTGTTTTATAGGTTTTTATATTTATTACTGCTTCAGTTTTTTTAGGCTTATAATTGGTCTGTTCAAGTTTTCACTTTCTTTCTGTTTCAATATTGGGTAGTCAGATGTTTCCAGCAATTCATCCATTTCCTCTAGATAGAAAATCTAGAGGAAATTGTGTGCATACAATTGTTCATAATAGTTTCTGATGATATTTTGTTTTGCTGTGCAATCTGTTGTAATGTCATTTTTATAATTTCTGATCATATTTATTTGGATATTCTCTTTTCTTCTGTGTTAATCTAGCTAGTAGTCTACCAGTCTTATTATTTTGAAAACAAAATTCTTCATATCATTGGTCTTTTGTTAGTATTTTTATGTCTCAATTTTATTTAGTTATTCTTTAGTTATTCCCTTTCTTCTGCTAGCTTTGGGGTTTGTTTCTTCTTTTATCTCTAGATCCTATAGATGTAACATTAGATTGTTAATTTTAGATCTTCCTAACTTCTTAATGAGGCATTTAGCATTACAAAACTTTCCTCTTAACACTTCTTTAGATGTATCCCTAATATTTTGTAATCTGTATCCTTATTTTTATTAATTTTAATTTTTTGAAAATTTCTGCTTAAGTTTCATTGTTCACCCAGTAGCGAATTGTTTGGTTTCTATGTATTTGTGTAGTTTTGAGAGATCTTTTTGATGTTGACTTTTATATTTAATACACTGTGGCCTGAGCATGTGCTTGGTATAATTTTAACTTTTTAGAATTTATTGAGCCTTGCTTTATAATTGAGCATGTGGTTAATCTTAGACTATGTGCCATGTGCTTATGAGAAGAATGTATACTCTGTGGTTGTTGGATGTGGTATTCTATAGATGTCTATTAGATCAATTTGGTTAAGTGTTGTGTCTAATTCCAGAATCGTTTTGTTAGTTTTCTTCCTTGATGACATGTCTAATGCTGAGAGTGAGGTGTTTAAATCCTTCACTATTATTGTGTGGCTATCTAAATGTTTTCATAGGTCAAGAAGTTCTTATTTTATGAATTGGGTATCACATTGCTTGACACATTTTTATTTACGATAGCCAAGTCTTCTTGTTGAACAGAGCCTTTTATCATTATGTAATGTCCTTCTTTGTCTCTTCTGATTGTTGGTGATTTAAAGGCTACTTTATCTGATATAAGAATAGCGGCTTCTGTCCTTCTGTGTTTCATTTGCTGGCAGATCTTTCTCCATCCCTTTACTTTGAACCTGTGGGTGTTGTTACATGTGAGGTATGTCTCTTGAAGACAGAAGGCAGTTGAGTCTTGTCTTTTTATCCATCTTGCCATTCAATGACATTTGATTGGAGAATTTAGACAATTTACACTCAGGGTTAGTATTGATATGTGAGATTTTGATCCTGTCATTATGTTGTTAGCTTGTTTTGCAGACTTGATGGTGTAGTTGCTTTATTGTATCTTAGGGCTATGTGTCAGAGGGTATTTTTTTGGCTATGTGATAGCAGGTGTCATTCTTTCATTTCCACATTTATGACTCTCTGAAGCACCTTTTGAATGTTTGCTTGTCTGAGAAGGATATTGTTCCTATTTTGCTTATGCAATTTAGTTTGGTGGAATATGAAATTCTTGGTGGGAATTTAATTTCTTTTAGAATGCTAAGAATAAGATGCTAATCTCTTCTTGTATATAACACTTCTGCTGAGAGGTTTACTGCTAGGAGATCCCATTTTATATAAGTAGATCCTTCTCTCCAGCTCTCTGTATGATTTTTTCTTTCCTATTGACCATAATGACTGTGTCTATTAGTGATGGTTGCCTCATGCCTTAGAATGGTCTGACGACTGTGTGCCTTGGGAATGGTCTATTGGGGTCTTCTGTATTTCTTGAATATTCATGTCAACCTCTCAAGTGAGAATAGGGAAAATTTCATGGACTATATCCTCATATATATTTTCTGAGATACTTACTCTTCTCTCTCAGAAATGCAAATGAACCATAGATTTGTCTCTTTAAATAATCCCATATTTCTCGAATGTTCTGTACATTAAAGAATTGTTTTTTCTTTAGTTTTATCTGATTAAGTTTGTTCAAAGAACCACTCTTTGAGCTCTAATATTCTTTTATTGGCTTGGTCTATTCTGCTGTTAAAATTTCCAATTGCATTATACAGTTTTTGTAGTAAATTTTTCAGTTCCAGAAGTTCAGTTTGGTTCTTTCTTAAAATGGCTATTTTGTGTTTAGCTTTTAGACCACTTTGCTGGATTCCTGTAATTGGGTTTCAGCTTTCTCCTTAATCTTGATGAACTTCCTTACTATCCATATTCTAAATTCTATGTCTGTTATTTCAATCATTTTGGTCTGATTAAGGATCATTGCTGGGAAGCTCGTGGGTTCATTGGAAGGTAAGGGAACACTGGCGTTTTGAATAGCCAGGGTTTTTGTGCTGAGTGTTTCTAATCTAGGAGTGCTGGTGTTCTTTTAATTGTGCTATAATTTGAGTGTAGTCAGTTGTCTTCAATTCTAGATGCTTCCAGAGGGTCAAGGGTTTGTATAGGATTTTTATTTGTTACTGGATTTATGCCCTTGATATCACAGGGGTACGTATTAGCACAGTATTTTCTCGTGTTGTAATTTGAGCTTCCAACCGGCAGATGGCACTTAAGACTAGTGGCCAATAGATAGATAGGGTCTTCTTAGCTTCATGGCTCTCTTATATTTCCTCACATTCACAGGCCTGCTTTGTATTGGAGGTGGGAGTGGGTTGATCCTCTCACCAGGCTCCTAGACCTTGGAAGAGGCCACTCTCATTACTGGTTACCAGCACTTCTTTCGTTAGGTGTTTTAGGCTGTGGGCTCCCTCAGGTGGAGGTCCTGGCAGAGAGATAGGATACATCCTTTCTGGACTGGCCCTGGGGATGGTAGGCTATGGAGCTGTTATCTTACCCCTGTCAGTACTCTGAGAATGGGGGCTCTTTCTCTGCTCAAGTATCAGCCACAGATCTTGGCTTGGCACTCCTGAGCTGTGCAACATAGCCATGGGGTGCTGGGACTGGCCTGCAGCTTGGGGTCAGGATCCGGCTGTATGGGGGCATCTAAAGTGCTCCCAGGTCACTGGGAAAGTATTCAGAGGGAGTAAAGCATCCAGGCTGGGCACAGGAGGCTGCGCTGTGCACATGCTCCTGTGATGGCTAGGAGGGAGCCCTAGGACTGGCTGACCGGCAGAAGGGTCTGTAGAACAGACTTGCTTCAGTCCCATGGCTATGCTGATCCCACTGTCTCCTGGCCTGGCAGTCAGTTGGGGCTAGAGCTTTTCAGAGGGAGGGGGAAGCTCTGGGGGATGGGTACCAATGGCTGTACTTCCCTAAAACTGTCCACATGCTAAAGCCCATGGACTCTTGGCTACCTGAAGCCCTGTCTCTGCCTACTCTCTGGGAGGATCCCCTGCCAGCTTAGATGCTCATAGGTCATGTGGTGTCCCCTGTAGCTAGGATCCCAGAGGTCTGTGGCGAGAGTGGGCTGTGCCTCGTTTCTTTCACTCACCCCTTCCCCAGGAGCCTCAGGTAGCCTCAGGTAGCCTGCGCAGGGTTCCCGGCTTCCTCTCTCTTTATCTTCAGAGTCTGCATCACCTCTCCATCCACTAAGATTTTCTTTCTGAAGATCTGCTCAAAGGATCTTGGTTTACCTGATATTTTGGTCTTTCTCAGTGGGGGTGGCACTTCTTGGCTGTGTCCGGTTGGCCATCTCGTCCCCCTCCTCCATGTATAGCTTTCGTGATTTTGAGGTTATTCTCCTTCCGTGACTAGTTCGTTGAGGGGTTTTTCTTTTATCATAAAAGGATGCCAGATTTTATTGAATGCTTTTCCTGCATCTGTTGAAATGATCATATTATTTTTGTTTTTAACTCTGTTTATGTTGTGAATCACATTGACTCGTGTATGTTGAACCATCCCTGTACCTCTGGGATGAAACCCACTCGAAAATGGTGAATTACTTTTTTAATGTGAAGTTCAGTTTGGTTTGCTGATAGTTTGTTGAGGATTTTTGCATCTATGTTCATCAGGGATATTGGCCTATAGTTTTCATTTTTTGTTATGTCCTTTCCTGTTTTTTTTTTTAAAAAATCAGGGTGATAATGGCTTTGAAGAATGAGTTAGGGAGAATTCACTTCTCAGTCTTTTGGGGTAGTTTTAACAGGATTGATACCAATTCTTCTCTGAATGTCTGATAGAATTTGGCTGTGAATCCATCTCTTAGGAGTATATTTTGCTTTAGAGTCATTTGCATGTGTGCACATGGGTACCTGTATGAGGATATTCATTGCGTAATCATTTGTAAAAACAAAATATTGGAAGCAATTTAAGTATCTATTACCAAAAAAATGAAAAAACAAATTGAGGTATCACATAAAATGTTATACTATTAAGTATTAAAATAAGTATACCAGAGTTACATTATTAACATAGAAAAATGTATTTCAAAGGTCCAATGTTTAGTGAATAAAAGTTGTTGAATTATATGATAACACAGTTTGAAATGTTTAAAACTCACTCTATATTGTCCATTACACATTATAAATTATATAAACTTACCTAGCAATAGTAAAAACCACATTTAAGATATTGACTCTGAGACAGGAGGAAAGAGAATAATGGATTTAGTGGATTTAGTGGGCTTGGCCTGAACCTGTTACATTTTATTTTGAAAGATTTTATCTCAGGCATATACATCAACCTGTTAAGTTCTGACAGAGCTATCACGTTGTCGCAGAAGTGATTGTGGTTTTTGCCATTGAGAGTTTGTGTTTGTTAAGTGAGTATAAAAATGAATAATAAAAGTGTGGATGGGATTTTAAACAGTCGCGAGAAGAAAATAATTCCCAATTAGAACTTTGACAAGGGGAGAGGCACGAGGGCAGTGATGTGTAAGGCATGTTGAGAAGTCCGGAGAAAACTGCATGCTCTCAGAGACAGTGCAGTTCAGAGGAGAGCCAGTCAGAGAGAAGGCTTAGATCTAGGGTCAGCTTTACTTTTTCTTAGCAGAAATTAACCTCAGGCCTCATGGTCCTCATCTTCGAAATGATGATAGTAAAAGTGTTTACCTTTCATGGTAGTTTGAAAATTTAATAAGAAGTGCAGGGGAAGTCTGAGCACAGTACTCATTCCTTGAACTTCCTCCACAAATGCCTGCCCTTAGTGTTGGGTAGTGGCCATGGGAAGGAGAGGGAGCATAGAAGACGGGGGGCAAAGGCAGCCTGGCACTAGATCTTTGGACATCTTGTCTTCAGACTCTATTTGGAAGACAGTGAAAAACCATTGGTGGTATTTTAGTAAGAAAATAATGTGAGGAGGCCCCAGCGACATGGCAGGTGTGAGGGTGAGGGTCTATGTGAGAGACCTTCCTAGAGGAGCCCAGTCAGAATTTCATGACACATGACACAAAGGGAGGGAGATGACAAAGGGAGCAGATGACATTGGAAATTCAAGTATAAGTGAATTTAAGGGAAAGGTACTAATAACATAAATGGAAAAGGGAGCATACAGTTATTTTGGACACAAAATTGTTTTTATAAGAAACTTTAAAATTGTCATCATTGGTCCAGATTTCCTCTCCCCTGCCTTTAACCTATCAATACTGTAGGAGTCTTCAATAAGACCTTGTAAACACTCTTTCCTGCAAGCAGTGTAATGATTTGTATCCATAATGTCTCAGCTTAAATCCTGGCTCTGCTAACATACTTCCAGTCTCAGTTTGCTCATCTGTCAAATGGGGTTAATAATGCCTGCATCATAGGGCTCTTTTCTTTCTTTCTCTCTTTCTTTCCTTCTCTCTTTCTTTTTCTTTTCTTTCTTTCCTTCTTTATTTTCTGTCTCTGTCTCTGTCTCTCTCTCTCTCTCTCTCTCTGTGTGTCTCTCTCTATGTCTCTCTCTCTCTCTCTCTCTCTCTCTCTCTCTCTCTCTCTCTCTCTCTTTCTTTCCTTCTACTATACTTTCTTACATAGGGCCCTTATGAAATGAAATGCACTGTGTTCCAGATCCATAGTCCTGCTTAGGAATATGCACTGGGCTTTAACTAGAGAGGAGGATGAATTGTTGCCAAGAACTCTAAGGTGAATGTGTTTCTAGTTTATTACAGGTTTATGGAAAAATGATCAAATTTTCTGGTTTAGACAGTAATGAACTTCAAAAGAGCAGTTCTCCTTTTATACACCATAGCTCTTTAGCTTGACCAAGTTAAAGCACTGGTGAATAATTTATTGCAAAATATACTTTACAATGTGTACAATTTAGTCAAAGAAAATCTCAAAAAGGGTCAACTGCAGAAAGAGATGCACTAACTCAAGCTATAAGTACAGTGTTTCTATTTAGAACATCCCTTGAAATATTGAAATATAGATGAATTAAGGAAAATTGATAGTCACTTATTTGACAAGAAACAGTTTTAGTTTCTGATGGGTTACAAGTTAATTGCCCAGTAGGGTTTTGGTGTTCAGTGGCCTTAATCCTAAGAACTGAGTAAGAAGCCACTGCAGCCCTGCATTAGGAATGGATGTGGATGTGAACAATCCATGTCTGGAAGGCTAGGGCTCTTCTGGCTGGGATTCAGATGGGCACATACAGATATGGCAGTGTGCAGTTTGTTTTCTAGACATTGGGTAGGTATAAAAACTCAAATGATCATGATTCTTATGAGTTGGTAAATGCTAAGGGTCTATGATGGTAAGCAGTACTTTCCAAGTTTATTGTAATTAACTTAATATCACAAGAAGATCGCCTCCGACTTTTTCATTCTCCTCTGGGCACCTACTGGTCAGAAATTTCAGCACTGTCATACATGAATAACTACACATTTGTGTGTTTGTATTTTATAATTTTTATTTTAATTTTTGTGGGTACGTTGTAGTTGTATAAATTTATGGGATACATGAGCTGTCTCGATACAGGCATATAATGCATAATAATTACATAGTGGAAAATGGGGTATCCATTTCCTCAAGCATTTATCATTTGTGTTACAAACAATCCAATTCTATCCTTTTTAAAAAATATATTTCCAACTATTATTTGAAGTTCAGGAGTACATGTGCAGCATGTGCCAGTTTGTTACGTAGGTAAACATGTATCATGGTGGTTTGCTGCACACATCATCCCATCACCCAAGTATTAAGCCAGCATCCATTAGCTATTGTTCCTTATCCTCTCCTTCCTCCCACCCCCCACCCTCCAACAGGCCACAGTGTGCATTATTTCCAAATGTACAATTAAGTTACTGTTGACTACAGTCACCCTGTTGTGCCATAAAATTCTAGGCCTTATTCATTCATTCTGTTTCTTTGTACTTGTTAACCATCCCCACTTCTCACCTATCTCACTACTACCCAAATAAGTGAGAACATGTAATGTGTGTCTTTCTGTATCTGGTTTATTTCACTTAACATACTGATCTCCATTTCCATCCATGTTGTTGCAAATGACCGAATCTCCTTTTTTTAACACATTTTTTTTTATGGTTGACTGGTACTCCATTGTGTAAGTACCACGTTTTCTTTACCCATTTATCTTTTGATGGATACATAGGTTGCTTCCAAATCTTGGGCATTGTGTACAGAGCTACAATAAACATGGAAGTGCAGATATCTCTTTGATATACTGATTTCCTTCCTTTGGGGTATACCCAGTAGTAGGACTGCTGAATCATATGGCAGCTCTATTTTTAGCTTTTTGAGGAACCTCTAAACTGTTCTCCATAGCATTTGTACTAATTTGCATTCCCACCAGCAGCATATGAGCGTCCCCTTTTCTCCCATGCTAACCAGCATTTGTTAAGCCATTTTAACTGGGGTGACATGATATTTTATTTTTGATTTATGCTTTTGATTTATGCTTTGATTTATGCTTCTCTTATTATTAGTTTTGATTTATGCTTATTAGTTTTGATTTATGCTTCTCTTATTATTAATGATGTTGAGCAGATTTTTGTAAGTAAATTTGCCATCGGTATCTCTTCTTTTGAGAAATGTCTATTCAAATTTTCTGTCCAATTTTTGATCAGATTATTAGATTTTTTCCTATAGAGTTGTTTGAGCTCCTTAGATATTCTGGTTATTAATCCCTTGTCAGGGATTGTATAGTTAGCAAATATTTTATCCCATTCTGTGGGTTGTCTCTTCACTTTGTTGGTTGTTTCTTTTTTTGTGCAGAAGCTTTTTAATTTGAGGTGATCCCATTTGTTCATTTTTGCTTTTGTTGCCTGTGCTAGTGGGGTATTTCTCAAAAAATCTTTGGCCAGACCAATGTCCTGGAGAGTTTCCTCAATGTTTCTTATAGTAGTTTCATAGTTTAAAATCAGATTTAAGTATTTTATTCATTTTTATTTGATTTTGTATATGGCAAGAGATAGGGGTTTAGTCTCATTCTTTTTCCCACTGTATGTTATTGGCACCTTTGTTGGAAATGAGTTCACTGTAGGTGTGTGGATTTGTTTCTGGGTTTTCTGTGCTGTTTCATTGGTCTATGTGTCTGTTTCTATGGCAGTACCAAGCTGTGTTTGTTATTATAAATTTGAAGTATAATTTGAAGTCAGGTAATGCGAACCTCCAGTTTTGTTCTTTTTGCTTAGGATAGCTCTGGCTATTCTGGGTCTCTCGTGGTTCCATATAAATTTTAGGATAGGTTTTCCTATTTTTGTGAGGAATGTTATTGGTATTTTGATAGAAGTTGCATTGAATCTGTAGATTGCTTTGGGGACTATGGACATTTTAACAATATTAATTCTTCTAATCCATGAACATAAAATATCTTTCTATTTTTTGATGTCCTCTTCAATTTCTTTCATCAGTGTTCTGTAGCTTGCTTTTTTTTTCTTTTTGAGGCAGTTTCACTCTGCCACCCAGGCTGGAGTGGAGTGCAGTGGCATGATCTCAGCTCACTGCAATCACTGCTTCCTGGGTTCAAGTGATTCTCCTGCCTCGGCCTCCTGAGTAGCTGAGACTGCAGGCACTTGCCACCATCTCCATCTAATTTTAGTATTTTTAGTAGAGATAGGGTTTAATCACAGTTTGGATGCTCTTATATCATTCTCTTGTCTGATTGCTCTAGCTAGGATTTTCAGTACTATGTTAAGTAACTGAAGTTGGACATTGCTGTCATGTTCCAGACCTTAAAGGAAAGGCTTTCAGTTTTTTTTTGTTTGTTTGTTGTTGTTGTTGTTGTTGTTGTTGTTGTTGTTGTTTTCCTATTCAGTATGATGCTGGCTGTGGGTCTGTTGTATATAGCTTTTATTATGTTGGGGTATGTTCCTTCTATCTCCAGTTTTTTGAGGGTTATTATCATGAAAAGATGTTGAATTTTATCAAATGCATTTTGAACATCAATTGAAATGATAGTATATTTTTTTTGCTTCATTCTGTTGATCTGATGTATTTCATTGATTGATTTGTATATATTGAACCATCCTTGCATCACAGGGATGAATCCCACTTGGCCGTGATAAATGATATTTTTTAATGTATTGTTGAATCTAGTTGGCTGACAGTTTGTGGAGGATTTTTGCATTAATATTCATCAGGGATATTGGCTGATAGTTTTCTTTTTTTGGATGTGTTTTTGCCTGGTTTTGTTATCAGGGTATTACTAGCCACATAGAATGAGTTTGGAAGTATTCCCTCCTCTTTGAGTTTTTTTTGTTGTTGTTGTTGTTGTTTGTTTGCTTGTTTGTTTGTTTAGAATAGTTTGAGTAGGATTTGTATTAGTCTTCAACTGGTAGAATCAACAGTGCAGCCATTGGGTCCCAGGCTTTTCTTTACTGGGAGAAGGTTTTTATTTACAGCTTCAATTTCATTGCTTGTTATTAGTCTGTTCAGGTTTTGTATTTCATTGTGATTCAATATTGGTGCATTGTATGTGTCTAGGAATTTGTCCATTTTTTCTAGATTTTTCAAATTTATTGGCATATAGTTGTTCATGGTAACTGCTAATGATACTTGAAATTTTTGTGGTGTCAGTGTAATGTTTCCTTTTTCATCTGATTGTATCTATTTGGTTCTTCTCTCTTTTTTTCTTAGTTAATATGGGTAAAGGCTTATCTATTTGATATAACTTTTGAAGAAACTGACTTTTTGTTTCATTGATATTTTGTATTGTTTTCTTTATTTTAATTTCATTTATTTCTTCTTCAACCATTACTATTTCTTTTCTTCTACTAATTGTGGGTTTGATTTGCTCTTGCTTTTCTAGTTCTTTAAGGTGCATTATTAGTTTGTTTATTTGAAGTTTTTCTTCTTTATTTGATATAGGCATTTATAGCTATAACCTTTCCTCTTAGTACTGCTTTTGCTCTATCCCACAGCTTTGATACGTTGTGTTTCTATTATCATTTATTTCAAGGAACTTGTCAACTTTTTTTGGTCACTCATGAGTATATTATTTAAATTCCAAATTTTATATTATTTCCAAAATTCCTCTTGTTATTGATATCTAGTTTTAATCAATTGTGGTCAGAGAACATGCTTGTTACTGTCGAAATTTTTGGAATGTTTTAAGACTCAAGTGTGACATGACACATTGTCTATTATTGAGAATGATTCATGTTTGAAGAAGAAAAATGTGTATTCTGCAGCTGTTGGATAAAATGCTATGTAAATATCTATAAGATCCATTTAGTCTACAGCGCAGATCAAGTCCAATGTTTCTTTGTTGATTTTCTGTCTGGAAGATGTGTCCATTGCTGAAAGTGGAATATTGAAGTCTCTAGCTATTGTTCTATCAGCATCTCTCTCTCTCTCTCTCTCTCTCTCTCTCTCTCTCTTTAGCTTTAATAATATTTGTTTTATATATCTGAGTGCTCCAGTGTTAGGTGCATATTTAAAATTGTTTTATTCTCTTGCTGAATTGATTGCTTTAAAATTATATCATAATTTTCTTTGTTTCTTCTTACAGTTTTTGTCTTAAAGTCTGTTTTGTATGATATAAGTATAGCTACTCTTGTTCTTCTTTAGTTTCCATTGGCATGGGGTATCTTTTTCCATTCCTTTATTTTCCACATATGTGTGTCTTGATAGGTGAAGTGTTTCTTGTAAGCCACAGAACCATGTGTGTGTGTTGTTTTAAATCTTCTAATCTTTTGGATGTTTGATTATTTTAATCTTTTCAGCCACTCTGTGTCTTTTGATTGAAGAGTTCAGTTTCCAACTGATCTGTTGTAGGCAACAGATCAATGGGTATTGTGTTTTGTTCATCCATTTAACCACTCTATGTCTTTTAAATGAACAATTTCGTTCATTTACATTCAATGTTATTGTTGATAAATAAGGACTTGCTCCTGCCATTTTGCCATTTGCTTTCTGTTTTTTTTTGTGTGTGTGTGGTTTTCTCTTCCTTCTTTCTTTCTTTCCTATATTCCTTTTAGTGAATGTGATATTTTCTGGTGATATGATTTAGATTCTTGCTTTTTATTTTTTATCTATCTGTTGCATGTTTTTTGGTTTGAAGTTACCATGAGCCTTCCAAAACTATCTTATAACTCATTATTTTAAGCTGATAATAACTTAACACTGTTTGCAAAAACAAAAAAAGCAAAAAGAAAACTAATAAAGACTCTAGTTCTTAACTTTTCCACTCCTCAATGTTTTAGCTGTTTGTTGTTACTCTTTATATCTGATTGTACTGGCTATGCTTTGAAAAGTTGTAGTTATTATTTTTGATTGGTTCATTATTTCATTTCTTCTTAAGTCACAATATTATATAACATTTTGTGTTTTCCTGTGTACTTAGTATTAACAGTGAGTTTTTACCTTCAGATGATTTTTTACTGCTCATTAATGTCCTTTTTTTTTTTCTTATGGAAGTACTCCCTTTAGCATTTCTTGTAAGACAGGTCTGGTGCTGATGAAATCCCTCAGCATTTATTTGTCTAAGGAAGTCTTTATTTCTCCTTCATTTTTGAAGGACAGTTTAGCCAGATATACCATTTTAGGGTACAATTTTTTCTTTCCTTTTGTACTTTAAATTTGTCATGCCACTTTCTTCTGTCCTTTAAGGTGTTCACTGAAAAGTCTGCTACCAGATGTATGGAATCTCCATTATATGCTATTTGTTTGTTTTCTCTTGCTGCTTTTAAGATCCTTTCTTTATCCTTGACTTTTGGATGTTTGATTATTAAATGCCTTGAGGTACTCTAATTTGAATTACATCTGCTTAGTGTTCTATAATCATTCTGTAGTTGGGTATTTATATCTTTCTCTAGGGTTGGGAAGTCCTTTGTTATTATTCCTTTGAATAAATATTTTTACCGCTGCCTCTCTTTAAAGCAGAGGTAATAACTCTTTAAAGTTAAATAAAACTCTTTAAAGAGATATTCCCTCTTTAAAGCCAATAACTCTTAAATTTGCCATTTTGGGGCTGTTTTCTAGATCCTGTAAGCATGCTTCATTGTTTTTTATTCTTTTTTTCTTTTGTGTACTCTGACCGTGTATTTGCAGATAGCCGGTCTTCAAGCTCACTAAATCTTTCTTCTGCTTGATTAATTATGCTATTAAGAGACTCTAATGCATCCCTCAGTATGACAATTGCATTTCTTAATTTCAGAATTTTTGCTTGATTATTTTTAATTATTTCAATCTCTTTATTAAATTTATCTGATAAATCTCTGAATCTCTTCTCTGTTCTCTGATTTTTTAAAAAAATTTCCTCAACACAGCTATTTTGAATTCTTTGTTTAAGTCATATATCTCTTTTTCTCCAGGATTGGTCCCTGACATCTCATTTAGTTCATTTGGTGAGGTCATGTTTTCATGGATTTTCTTGATACTTGTAGATGTTCTTCACATTGAAGAGTTAGGTATTCATTTTAATCTTCACAATCTTGGCTTGTTTCTGTCTGTCCTTCTTGGGAAGGCTTTTAGGTACTTGAAAGGATTTGGGTGTTGTGATCTAAGCAGTATCTGCTTTAAAAGGGGCACCAAGCCCAGCCATGCTATATTTTTTGTAGACTCTTAGAGGTGCCACCTTCATGGTCTTAGACAAGATTTGAAAGCATTCTCTGGATCGCTAGGCAGAGATGTGCTCTTCCCTTACTTTCTTCCAAACAAATAGAGTCTCTGTGTTTTGATCAACCTAAAGCTGCGGGTGAAGTCATGCAAAAATTCCTGCGGCCACCACTTTTAGTTCTAGATCAGATCTGGAGCCTGAAACCCCAGGACCAAAGCACTGGGTTTTCAAATGCCTGCTGTAATTACTCCCTGGCTTCTGCCTGTATTTTCTCAAAACCCTGGAGCTCTACAATTTAACAGGTGGTAAAGCCAGCCAGGCCTATGTCATCCCTTTAGAGTGGCAAGTTCCCTCATGCCCTAAGCAGATCCTAGCTCCCAGACATTTCTAGATATACCCTGGGCCACAAGGGAACCTGCTACTTTGAAGAGAAGGACCCAGTCCTGGCGGGAGTTATCACCTGCTAACTGAAGAGCACTTGGGCCCTGAAAAATCAGCAGCAATACCCAGGAACTATGTTAAGGGCCTTGGTAAGCCTCTCAGACTTGCTGGTTTCAAGTGAGACTCAGCACATTTCCAGTTATGATGGCTATGGGGTGAGACTACATCTGGTTGAGAAAAGTGGAGGGAAAAGTAAAGGGAATTTGTCTTGCACCTTAAATACCAGCCTGGCCACAGAGAGGTAGAGCAACAAGCAGGCTCTTGAGGTCCCCAATTTCAGGACTTGGTTTTTGGACAGTATTTCTGGACTGAGTCTAGTGTAAATGTTTCCTGTGCACACTGGGGATTTATGAATAGCTTTGTAAATGAGGATCACAGAAAATGAACTCTAGATTCTCCAGTGCTGTCCCAGAGTGGAGAGCCAGACAGGAGCCTGCTGCCCTGAGGAGTAAGTCTCAGGCCAGGCAGCATTCACCACCAATTGATTGAAGAGCCCCTGGGCCTTAATGGAACATCTGCGGTAGTCTGGCAGTACTGTCCATGAGCCTGGGGTGGCAGTGGCGATAGAATGAGGCTCCACTGCCTTTGGAAAGGGGAGGGAAGAGTGGGAAGGGCTGCAGTTCATTATTTGAGTACCGGATCAGTGGCAATACAACAGAACACCGGGTAGACTTCTGAGGCTTTTGAATATACTTCCTGACTCCCTCTGGACCTGCTCAGGGCATGAGCGAATTTGCCACCCTCCAGGGAAGGGCACAGGCTTGCCTAACTTTGCCACCAGCTAAGAGCAACAAGTAGGCTCTTGAGGTCCCCAATTCCAGGACTTGGCTTTTGGAGAGAATTTCTGGACCAAGTCTAGTATGAATGTTTCCTACACACAGTGGGGAGTTATGAATACCTTTGTGAATGAGGATCATCGAAAATGAACTCTAGGTTCTCCAGTGCTGTTCCAGGGTGGCGAGCAGTCTGCCATTACATGTACTCCCTAGTCTGACACCAAATATGCAGCAGTCCTGTACAATTGCACCACTATGATCAGTAGATCCAAATAAGCAAAGCCATAGAAAGGGGCTGCCTGCAACCCTGACGTCTATAAAGCTGTGGAGTCCTGTGGGGCTTGGAAAGTAATGCTGATGTTAATTGATGTCAATTGGAGAGCATTTTTAGTGATTTGGAAGATCAAAAGAAAATCCTTTAATAGTAATTTTCAAGATCAGACCACATGGCAGCTGTAAGAAAAGAAGAAGCCAGTGCCAGTGGACTCACTTATTACTGTACGAGTCCACTGGTCACCAAGGTCAGGTCCACTTAGATGTGCCCAGTCAGCAGGCAGACACAGCTCATCTGTTGTCCCTCCAAGGGCAACTCCAAGCCCGAAGCCTGTCGCAGGGAGTCAGAGAATCAGAGAAGGCTAGTGTTGATGAGTGCTCAGAAGCCTTTATCTGTCCCTGCTTCTGGCAAATAGAGGATCAGAGCCACAGACTGCAAAGCAGAGAAGACTTAATCATGGCGCCTAGGAGCCAGCGATGACAGCTGAGCACTGTAAGGGACAGAGAATTGTAGCCTAAGGCTCTACGCTCTGTCACCATATTTTCCAAATAAAAAAGCCAAGGCATGTACTCTGACAAAGGATGTATTCCTACTTGTGATTAATTTTCATGGAAAGACAAAGGGAGAAAACATTTACAGTATGAACCGTCCTGGAAAATTCACGTGGGAAATGAATGCACAGTCTCAGAGACAAACCGTAGGAGGACAGGGAACCAATTGGCTGCAGCGGTTTGAGAGGAAGCCGTTCCAAGTTGCAGTTCTGTGTTTGAAAGGATAAGAGTGCCAGCCGCAGCAGGACAAAAGAGAGAGAAAATGTGACATTGCCTAAAGAATGCCTGTCAGAGAGTATGCATTTAATAAATATTTATTACTGAATAAATTAATAAAAAAATTAATAGCCACAAACTGCACAAGGAGTACCAGCTATACTAGAGGCAGATAAACAATGATGTTCCCAGGCTATAGACAGAATTGCAGTCATTCCCCAGGCCTTCCTGTCCAAAGTGTGGTAACTGAGCAGCAGCAGCAGTGGCATCGCCAGGGAGCTTGTCAGAAACGCAAAAATCTGGACTCCACGTGTGACCTACTGAGTTAGGGCTTACATTGTGATCAGCACTCCAGGTGATCAAGTACACTTTAAAATTTGAGAAGCACTGCTCTAAGGGTCTGCCCAGTTAAAGGAAGTAAGAAAGACAGATGCATAGGAATATGGGGATGTGGGAACAGTCTGAGTATTGGGTAATCGGAGAGATAAACAATCACAGTTTAAGAGCTGTGAGGAAAGGTGGTTTAAAAAATCACCGGTTTCCTAAAGGATAAACCCACAGAATGAAGTATAAACAGACAACCACAGGCTGAGAGAGGATTATAGTCAGAGGTTGTGTGAAAAACAGACCAGGTGCAGGAACCGAATAAATGAGAACTGGCTCATGTAAGGGTCAACACACATCTAAATTAATAAATTAAAACTGAATGAAAAAATTTCCCTGGTGCCAAACATAAAAGAGAACTTTTCCCTTCTTCTTTTTTAAGCATTCCTTTGGAGAACTTGGAATGATAAACTTGCTTTCTGTGACCCTTTGAGCTGCATGTAAATCTTTTTGAAATCTAAATAATCCTCTTAACAGTTTTGCTTCCCAGGAATGCCTTTCTTGGGGGCATTGAAATGTGAACATTGAGGAGGGTGCTGCCCTGTCTCCCTGCCTCTGAGAAAGTTCACCTTAGGTGCCAGCTCCAAGCTGGAACTAACTGCTCACCATAAAATTAAAGTTTTATTTTTCTTATGGTTAGATACAGTTAACCCATGTGTAATTAATTGTACGTATCTAGAAATATAAGTGGTGAGATTTCTTTCTGTTTTTCAGTCTTGTTAGTGGATTGTCTGTGACCCACATTGCAGTCTGGTTTAAATGCTTGATTATTAATAAGACTTCATTCATTTTTGCCTTTTGTGGAGATGATTGTTTTGGGTTGGCAGGATATTTTACTTTTAATTATTTCCCCAACACCAGTAATGAGGGCAAGGATTGGACAGTCTTTGTTACTATATGTAGGTAAAATGATTCATATTATAACTGTTGAAGGACAGCAGAGTCAAAGTGGATGGTGGTTTGATTTGTATCTGAGAGTTCACAATATTGAGTAATAGACATTCATTATATCTCTTAAAATGGAATAAAAACTTTTTGATGGTATAAAAGCAGGAATTGTTTTTTAAGTAGAAGAGACACAGTTCTGAGAGTCTAAATCTCTTGAGATATCGCCCTTCTGTGGGAGCCAAGGTCTTATTTGCTGAAAAAATACTGACATAAGTCAGATTGATTAAGAGGAGACAAAGCATACAAATCTATTTAATGTGTATACATGGGAACCTTCAGAATAAAAACCCAAAGATACAGGGAGACTTGTCAGTTTTTATGCTTAGGATCAAGAAAGCATGGACAGCCATGTAGAAGTATGGTTGGATAAAGAGGGTGTGATCTAATGTTAATAGGCACGGTGGCGAAACTCGACAAGGCCTGTCTGTCTAGATTCTTCTTGGCCTCTCTGAGCATGCATCTCTTCTTTCTGGGCATGGGGCAGGACCCTCTCTAGAATGGGGGTTTTATGACCCGCAGTCAAATAAGGTAGGTCAGATAATTTTCTTATGGTTAGTTTTTACACAGAAAGGCAGAAGAAAAATTAGAGCAATATTTTTAGGTTTTATGACTAGCTTTGAGAAAAAGGAGTTCCATTTTCTATGATCTGCCTTAGGGATGGGGGATTCTAGTTTCTGTAGGTGCCTTGAAGGACAATGGGACTGAGAGACAGAAGGCCAGAAGACAGGACAGTCAGAGAGAAACTTTGGTGTCGGAGGTGTTCATTTGAGGATTTTGTTCTCTGAGCCCGAACATCTCAAACTGGCAATAACAGTGGTCTGTCTGGTTCTCATAGTCACAGATGATGCCCTGTGCAAAGCAAGTCTGAGCAGCCTACCCTTGCCATCACAAGAACCCTGCCTTGAAGGGCCTGGACACAATCAGATGCCCTGGCTCACTGATTTTGCAAAAGGGGATTGTAGCCTAGGGTAGTAGGAAGACCTATGCAGCTGGTATCTCTCCGCCAGAAGATACCCACAAGTGTTTGTGTATTCTCTCAAACAGTTACTAAATATCCTGTGGTACCAGGCTCAGTACTAGGTACTAGTTGTATATGCTAAATAAAGCTCAGGTCTTAATCTCAAAGTACTTTTCTTGAGAAAGAAAAACCTGTTAATGATTATGGCAGAGGGTGGTAAATGCTATTATGTGTTCTGCACAAAAAATGGTAAAAATTCTGAGGGCAACTGACAGCCTGGGGAAGGGTCAAGGAAGCCTTCTAAAAGGGAGGACAGCTGAGCCCTGTCTTGACGCTGGAAACCCAGTCTCTCTAGCCTTGGCTCTCACATTTCTTCTCTGTTTCCTGGCTAATTCCTAAGATCTAAACTTTCCAAGTCTTATGTAACCTCCACCAGGATGCCTTCAATGGCCCTGCAAAGCTAGGACAGGTGATGCTTTTGTGTGCCTCATGAAGCCCTGCCAGTCAGCCTCACAATACATTGTGAGCTCTTTTAGGGCAGGGCCATTTTTCTACTTACCTCTATGTCTTCGGCACCTAGCATGGTGCCTGGCACACAAGTAGTAAGTACGTAACATATCTGTGAAATGACTGAAGGTTGGGTGAAAAGTAGTTATTGAGGTGTGTGAAAGAGGAAGCTTGGGAGGAAAGTGGCATTACTGACATTATCAATAGAAGGAACAGCATAAGCATATAAAGGCAAAAAGCAGTTAAGTATTCTGTGTAATGAATGACAAATACTTCCAAGTTGTCCAGAGCATACATTGCAAGTGAGAAAGTGGCAGGAGATAAGATTGGAAAATTAAGCAGAGAGTGTGCGTCAGTCTAATGGTAAATGAAGTCACGTGCCCTCCTCCATTGATCTCTGTTTCCCTTTGGGAGTTTCTGGAGGATTGCCCATTAAAATGGACATCTGCTTAATGTGTACATGGTACAGATGAGTCTCCCATGTGACACACAGAGATGCAATATTTCCGGAAGTGCAATTAAAAAATAAATATGTTGGTTTTAAGTGTAGCCCATTGTGAACCTCTGGGGTGCCTTCCCCAGAAAGAGAGTATTCATTTCAGAGGGGATCTTCATGCAAATTGGATTTGGGAATTTGGAACAACATGCAACTACAAGTATATAATTAGCACCTAATTATGTTGCAGAATGGCTGACAAGACCCTGCTTGGCTAATAGGAGTTTCCAGTGCAAGTGTGTTTGTGGACAAGGCCCATGCTGGAAGATACGCAGACACTAAATCATTTACAGTATAGTGTCTATGTATCCTGATCTAACCCAGTTTTGAGACTTAGTAGAATATAATCTTTAGTAGGACAAGAGCTAACCTCAGTGATGATATTGGGATAAACCATGGAGATCAGGCAGGTTGGTGCATTGCGATGGATCTGGATGAGGTTGTCAGAGGATCTGAATTCAGTTCCTTGCTCTGTCTGAAATGATTTCTGTGTTCACTAACAAGTCATATGCCTCTCTGACCCCCAGATACTTTATCACGAATCAAGTTGTCGCTGAGTTGTTTTGAGAATAAAATGAGATCATGGATGTGGAACTCTAAAATAATAAACAATTGTGGCATTTTCAAACTAATAAAAACCAGTGCTGAAACTGAAGAGGCAATCACTTATGAGTGTAGCCCAATGCCAGGGGAAGTAGGGAATACAGAGAAATAAAGCTTCTTGTTCCCACCTTCATGGTTTTCTTTTGTTTTTCTTTGACAGTAAAGACAAACCAATATGTACATATAATAGAGAACAATTAAGCACTCACATTTAATGAAATCTGAGTTCAAATAGGAGAGTAATGATTGACAGATGGAGTTGCTGAGGAAGGCTGCAAGCCGAATGAGTTTACCTTTTCTTTTCTCCTCCCTTTTCTTATCTTTCTCTATTCTCACTTTCAGACAAAATCCTCACAAGTCTCCACACTTACTCATCATAAAAACTCCCAGCAAGTCAGGACTAGAAGAGAACCACCTTAATTTGACAAAATGTACTCACGGAAAAACCTACAACCAATGTAATATTTAATGGTTAAATTCAAGGCTGTCTGATCTACCACATTAATTCAACACTTTACTGGAGGTTCTGACAATCCAATGAGGCATGAAAAATTAATAAATGTCATTAAGTTTATTAAAAAAATGTGCAGCTGTCTCTTATTGCAGGAAACATTGTAGAAAATGCTAAGGACACTACAAAGATTAATAGAACTAATAGGTGAGTGTATCAAGGCCACAAGATACACAGTCAATACACAAAATTATTGTAGTTTTGTATACCAGCAGAAAATTTCAAAAATAAAAATATTTACAGTATAATTAAAAGATAAGCATAGAAAACTTAGGTATAAATTCAACAAAATATACTCAATGCCTGTATGCATAAAACTACTAAAGATTGCTAAAAGAAATTAAGAAGACCTAAATAAATGCAAGATATACCATGTTCATGAGTTGAAAGATTCAATAGAAAATTATCTTCAGATTATATAAAATTTTAGAATAAGCCAAAGTAATCTAGAATGGAAAAAATTTAAGACATTCTAGAGGAACAGAATTGCTGATTGATCAAGGAAAGGGCAGAAGTATGCATTTACCAAAACTCATGAAGTTTTGTATCTAAGAATTTTATGTTTCATGAATGTAAATTTTATCTAAGTAAATAATATAAATCGTATTGATCATCTATCTATTTCTCCATCTATCTATTGATACATACATTTGTGTGGTTGTATTTTAAATATACACATATTTTTTAGATATGACCATTGAGAGGGTCTAAAAGCCAGGACACACTAGTAGCAATGAGCACATTTTGAGCCCAGATTTTGATTTCTAAATATCATTCTCTGGTATAAAGAACTAAATCTCTTTGGAGAAACGAATGACTCCAGAGCTGAGGCAGAGGATCTATGAGCTGATCTTGGACATTTTATTGTTCTAGAAAGCAAGGACTATACCCACACACACATTTAGAATAAAGCAAATGATCAAAATGTACATAAATGATAAATCTGGGTAAAAATTACAAAATATTTTCTTGTACTTTTCTGGCAATTTTTGTGTAAACTTGAAATTGTATTACAATAAAAATTACCAAAAATGTTGAAGGTAAATAAAACAAAAGTCATAATAATGATTACATCTTTAGGGAAGACAAGACAGAAAGAGACTGTGGGGAAAGAGCATATAGGAGCATATAAAGACTTCTGAGGTGCTTGGAAATTTTTATTACTTAATCTCAGTATTATATACATGGTTATTTATCTTATTACTGACACACTCAATTTATACCTATTTCCATATACATAATTACCTTTCTAAAATAAAAAGAGACACTAATAGGACAACAAGTTAGCATCCAAAATGACATTATTTACTTGTGGTGAAGTCAGAACTAAAGCCCAAATCCATCAAGTCTGTTTCTCTGCCAGGTGATAATATGGGTGGTGATAACAAAGTTAATACGTGGTTAGCTGGAGAACTCCAAACCCTGAACCATCCATCTTTCTCTACATGGTTCTAAAGGGAAACATATACACAGAAAAATGCCCTGTTGACTGAGAAGGCAAAACTTTAATGCTGACCAGGTTCTTGAGCTCTAAACGAGTAAGCTAGGCTAGGCGGAGACCTTTCCTAGACTAGAGACAATCACAGCAAGCTAAATCGTCTTCTCTAGCCCAGTCTCCCTAACTCTATCAACGTTTTGAATTGTGTGTCATCTTAATGATGACAAGTTTTCACCAGAGTTCCCCAGCTAGCAAGAGGAACAAAAAGTCTCTGTCGGTCTAGGCTTATTTACATTCTGCTAAAGTTTTTTTGTATTTCTTAGTAAAGGCTGCCCAATTAGGGTTCTGGCCTTCAACCAAGTAAAAATGATACTTAAAACCCTTTGGAATGGAGTAGAAATTGAGTTGTGAGCCTGTGCTGGCTAATGGACAGTATTGTCTGTTTTTATTTGTAAGCTATCCTAAGCAGCCAACAATGAGACCACAGAGGTGGGTGTGCAACTAGAGATTCACCAGTAGTGCGAATATGAGAAGTTTGATCAATTAGAGTCTGTGATATCTCATGAATAAGTCCAATCATAACATTTCTTTGTCTGCTTTCTTTTTATGTGACTATAAAAAGATGTCAACAGTGCATTTAAAGTTTCCTGCAGAGAGGAAATATGCAGATCACAATGAAGGTAAGAATATGCTCACAACCATATGTTTGTTCTCACAAAAATAGGTGCCAATATAAGAAATGTTCCGTTTTGAAGTTTTTGGCACCATGTGGTGGTGGTGGGTTGAAACTTCCATGGTGGGTTCTTTTGTTTTTTTTTGTCTTTTCAACCTAAAGGTTTCTTTGCTACCACCTCCTCCCTTACCTCCTCCCTGCTCCCCAACCTTATTCCTTTGTATTAAGCACATTACAAACAATGTCATATTTTATATACTTAGAGACAAAGAACATGGTTGCTTAGCAACAAGGTCCCAGTTAAAATTTTAAGAATTCTTTTACTTTTACTTTCCATTTAGGGCAATGCTCAGGAAGCTGTTTTCAAGGAGATTCAGGGCTAGGAGAAAAAGTCTTCAAAAATGTCTACCTAAAACAAAGTGAGTAGTAGGAGGAGGACATTAATTAATGGCTTGCTGTCACAATGCAAGTGGTATTCTCAGTGACAATCAGAATGGAGACAAGGGGTTGGGGAGACTTGGCCTAGGGTGGGACAGAGAGCTTCACCTTTCCATTTTCCATCTGGTTCCTCTCACTTCTCCCAGATTTAACATGGGATTCAAATCAATTAGCTGAGAATGAAAGGCACAAAGGGAAGCAGACCCACACTGTATCAGTCACTCGAAGTGATCTTGTTTTGAGGGTTTTACTTATAGACTGGGAGTGGCAGAAGCTGAAAGCTTATTTTGTCTGTTATGAGGCCTCCCTAAAATATCTATCTCACCTTTATAGGATGGCTATAACTATATTTCAACTGACTTTTTGAATCAAGGACATTTTCCCACATAATTAAATATTACATGAAAATCTGGCTTTTCAGAAATTTATGCTATGGGTATTGCAGGACTGTCTTACCTATTCCTAATTATACATTTAGTTTATTCTGAGAAATTTGCTTCTATTAATGTTACTTCTATGAATTTACTCTTATAAAACTCTCAGAAATTTTCCATAGCAGAGGTGGCTAATAGCAGAATTGATAGATCTGAAAGAGTCTCTTGCTCCCAGCTTTTAAAATATTCTTGATATCTGTAGACTTATTGCTTCCTGAAAACTTAAACTAATATGCAAGTAAATATTTCATGATTTGGTGAGAAATAACATGATGATTTATTTAGCTATTATTTGATTACTAGTAAGATTGTGTGTGTGTGTGTGTGTGTGTGTGTGTATATATATATATATATATATATATATATATATATATATATCTTTGTTTAGATGCCATTTATTTTTAATGAAGTTTCTGATCATGTTATTGCCCATTTAGTTTCCATTTGAGTATTGTCTTTTTATTGTTTTATAAAGCTTATTACACAAACACACATACACACTTAATCCACACTCGGGAAGTATCTTTTATACAATGACAAATGAAGGAAGGTGGTGGGGGCAAAACAGGAGGAACTAATATAAAGGATTTATATTTGTGGTCATATTTGTTGAAAATATTTTTCTCAATTTATTATTTGTCTTTTACTTTATGGCCTATATTCTGTTTTATTTTTGATGTGTGGATGTTTTGTGTGTTTTTATAGCAGACTAAGGAGCACAGTAGTCAAGAACAGAGACTGGCATCTCTGATGCATTTGCATCTTGGCTCTGACATCTCTGTGATGTGTGATTTTCACCAAATTACTTTAACCTTTTTCTGTTTCAGTGTTCTTCTAGAAAATGGGTGTTTTAATAGCTTATGGGGATGATGAGATTTCATCAAATTAAGACATACAGAAAGCATATAGAATTATACCTGGCACACTGCCAATTATGCCTGACACAGCACACGAAGTGCTCAACAAATTAAAGTAGCCAGCATCATGTAGCAAATATACCAACCTATTCCATTGTGATTTCTCCTATAGCTTTTATGTTCAGAAAGTCCAAATCTGTAGGAACACTATAAAATGTGTATTAATCTCTTATTTTCTTCATAAACTACTTACTTATTTAGTTTAATTCTGTAATGCACCAACATCATTGTTGGTCTATGGTAAAAAGTGAGTTAATTTTTCCTACAAATATGAATTTTTTTTGTCAATTAAACTTTCACTTCTCATTTATTTCTATAATTCCTTTATCATTTACAAGTTTTTACATACGCTTAGATCTGTTTCTGAATTATCTGTTCTGTTGTTTTGCCTTTTGATTTCTATTCTAGTGCCATATTGGAAAAAAATTAGTGCAAGTCCACATGAATACTGATCTCATGACTGTTAAGATTCTCTTAGCTATTTTTAACTGTGAAATAGTTCAGGTGGTTATCTGAACCATTTTAATATACTAAAAATATGATTGAGATTTTGAATAGGATTATTCTTATCTATTAATTGATTTAGAGAGAGTGACAGTTTAAAAATATCTTTAAAAGTGTTTAAATTTTTCTTGCAAAATCCTCACATCTCTCAATGGATTTTTTTTAGTGTTTTCATAAAGATTCCCACACATTTCTTGATATTATTAGAAGTTAATATTTTTTACCAATTGTAAAAATAATTTTCTCTTTTTGTACATCTAACTAGATGTAGGAGGAAGCAAGTAACAGTCAAAGTTCCCAACTCGATCTGAGTTTTCTTCACTTCCAGTGCCTTTGTGTGTTATTTTTGTAAGATGTTTGGATTCTGAATCAGGGAATACTTGCCAAATATTATTGAACCTTGAAATGGGAATACTCTTTCCGAAAAGTTGTTTTTACTAAATAAACACATTTTTATTCTGTCTCAACTAAACGCTGGCTTGCTTGGTGATGATAGAAATAGTTCCTGCTCTACAGTGCTTACACTGGAGAACTGATTTAATGACAGCTGTGGTAAATATCAGGAAGAATGGCTGGTGCACAAGTTGAGGGTCTAACTTGGGATTCACCCTCATGCAAGGTTAGAACAGGTCATCTCTAGGAAGATTTGATATTTGAACTGAGCTCTGAGGGATCAATAGGAATTAACTAGGATGTTCCTTACAGAGCAGTTGCCAGAACACAGGCAGCTGAAGGAATCAAGACAGGGCCTTTGCCGGTTAATGCAGAAATGGGGAGAGAGGTGGGATATGGCATTGGGTGAGACAAGTCATTGGTGGGAGGGTCTCAGTAGGGTTTTTATCCTTAAGAGAAAAACAAAAGTCACCTTGAAAAAAGTTAAAAATAGATAAACTATCAAAATATCTAGTATGATGTACATGTACATTTTTTTTTCTTGGAAACGGATAGTTCCCGTGGTTATTTTGCCATGGCTCTTGAATAAATAGTTCTGTGAAAGTTAACTTTCTTTAGCCTAGAGGGAAGACAGTCCAGCTTCTCCTCCAGATTTCTTGACAGAGGAGTCTGTTGCTCTAATCAAAGCCCAACCAGGCCAGTATCTGCCACAAGATGGAAAAGTATTGAGGGAGTCCTGTTTGCTGTTCTCTTGTCAGTACTGTCGGGAGCAAACCACAGCACCTTTTGTTAAAGTGTCTGTGAAACACAGTTCTTCCTGGAAGTTCAAGGGTGATGAATCCCAAAAGGGCTTATAGAATGTCAAATTACCAGCACAGCCTGAAGGATGGCACATTCTCTAATTGAGGCAAGAGAATTAGGGTAAGGTTTCCCAGTTTTGACTTTTTGAGCCAAGTAATTCCTTTCCTTTCTTTCTTTTCTTTTTTTTTTTTTTTCCTTTTTTCCCTCTTTTTTAAATTGCATTTTAGGTTTTGGGGTGCATGTGAAGAACTTGCAAGATTGTTGCATAGGTACACACATGGCAGTGTGATTTGCTGCCTTCCTCCCCTTCACCTACATCTGGCCTTTCTCCTCATGCTCTCCCCAACTCCCCACCCCACGCTGTCCCTCCCCTGTTTCCCCCCAGCAGACCCCAGTGTGTGATGCTCCCCTCCCTGGGTCCATGTGTTCTCATTGTTCAACACCCGCCTATGAGTGAGAACATGCCGTGTTTGATTTTCTGTTCTTGTGTCAGCGAGCCAAGTAACTCTTTACTGTGGCAGGCTGTCCTGTGCTTTGAACGATGTTTTTCAACAGCAGCAGCAGCTCTGGCCTCTACCCACTAGATGGCAGTAGCACCCTCGCCTGGTTGTGGCTACCAACTGTTGTACCCCCAGGAAACAAAATCACCTTGGGTTGAAAAACGCTGAGTTACAGATATAAAAGTTGTTTTTCTTTCACAATTAAAACTATTATACTCGTGGTTTTTTTTTTTTTGCCGTAAATTCACTTACATACTGCCACATTTAGCAAATCAGATTCCTAATTATCAAGGCTAACTCTCCTACAGTGTACAAAGCACTGCCATTTGTGTCTGCTATCCATTTATTTATGGAAACATTTATTAAACACCTGCTTTATGTAGGCACTATACTAATCGCTAGTGTTATAATCAAGGGAGACAACAATGCAAGAGGCCTAAACTACAAGGGGAGATAAAAACATGAGTATATCATAGGAGCCTGGTAGAAGTCTACTGAGAGGTGAAAAGAAGAAGAATGGGGTTAGAAGTTAGAATCTTAGGGGTGGAGCTCAAAGGAAATATGAGGTCGAAGTGAAGCTCAGTGTGGAAACCTGAAACGTGACCAAGTATTTTTCAGCTGATAGATTTGGGGAGTAGTTGGGAAACTTAAGACTTACAACCATATATATATATATATATAAAATATATAATATTCCTCTCTTCTAGATTTAGCGGGTTAGTCACTAAGTCCCATCACATCTCTCTTTTGGGAGGAATTTCAAAACTATCCCTTAATTTCTCTGTCTGTTCTCGTTGCATTTGCTCAAACTCCTGTCACCTCACCTCTGGCATTAGTGTCTTCCCTAGTCTGTTTTCTCCATGTCCTTCCATTGTATCTTGAGCAGTATATTCAATGTAAAATTTTAAAACTTACTAATATAATATATAATATTATATGTTATAGAGTATTACATATATAATGGTATTTTTTAGGGCGGGGGATGGAGTCTTGCTCAGGCGCTCAGGCTGGAATGCCTTGGCACGATCCCAGCTCACTGCAACCTCTGCCTCCCGGGTTCAAGCAATTCTCCTGCCTCAGCCTCCAGAGTAGCTGGAATTACAGGTGCCTGCCACCACACCTGGCTAATTTTTGTATTTTTGGTGGAAATGGGCTTTCACCACATTGAGCAGGCTTCTCTCAAACTCCTGGGTTCCAGTGATCCATCTGCCTCGGCCTCCCAAAGTGCTAGTATAGGCATGAGCCACTGTGCCTGGCCACAACCATGTTTTAAGACATGTATTATAATCATCTGTATCAAGGATGAGAAAACTGAAAGGTTAAACATTGAGCTTAGGGTCACTTAGCCAACACCAAAGTTAACCTGTCAATTTAACTCTTCCCTGGGTTAACATTGTTTGCCTATTATAGTCAGTTAGTAGTAGCATAAGAAAAACTCAGGGGATACTCCTATCAAATAATTTTAAAAGACAACCTCCAATGATTAAAAAAAATAATGCTTTCTTATATCTGTATATTTCAAAGTGCACATTCACAAACATCTCTTGTGATTCTTCTACAAACCCTATCAGTTAGAAAGGGGAAGCATTAACGTCTCTACTTCTTGGAGAGAAAGAGCACTCTCAGGGAGTGTGTTTAGGTAGAGTGCTCACAAAGCATGCCTGCCTTTCTCAGCATGGATATATAGTTCCCAGAGGGCAATGTAATGGTTCCTTGTATTTTAGCTTGTCATTGTACTTTAGCACCAGGATACTGCCATCATTTTCCTATCCTTGAAAGCAGTTCAATTTCTGCATTTAGAACTGAAATTATAGTGTCTCAAAGCTAAATTTAAAAGAATAATTTACTGCTGTCCCCATGAAGAAACAGAACCAATCAATGTAATAAAAAATATTTAAGATCATTCTGTACTTAGTACAGTTACTCTTGCAGTCATGTGACTCATGGGAAGCAGCAAACTGCCTGTCATTATGGAATATTTAGAAAGCAGAACAGTATTTGGTCTTAGATAGGTATGCAAGAAATGCATGTTGGTTAGATGAATGGATGGAAAAGTGAGTGGAAAGATGGGGAGAAGGATGGAAGGGTGGTTGCTTCAAGAAAGGACAGACAGTGGCCTGTTTCTCAGTATCCTGCCCCTTATTGCTTTCTTGTTTTCTGTCAAAACCAAGTTCCTTGTCATTGATTTATGCAGTGTTTCTACTTCCCTTTATTATCTGAAAGAAGGACAAGAGCAGGTGGAAAATGCTGAATTGAACACTTCAGTTTAGAAATCTTCTTCCAGAGAGAGAGGTGCTCAAAACCCAATGTGTTTGCCATGGATACTCTAATGATCAGACTCACACTTGGCCTCGCCCACTTCCTCTCCACCAGATTCAGCAGGTTAGTCACTAAGTCCCATCACATCTCTCTCCAGGGAGGCATTTCAAAACTGTCACTTCATTTCCCTGTCTGTTCTTATTGCATTTGCTCAAACTCCTGTCACCTCACCTCTGGCATTAGTGTCTCAACTAGTCTGTTTTCTCCATGTCTTTCCATTGTATCTTGAGCAGTATATTCGAGGTAAAATTTAAAAACTTATTTTGTTGTTTCTTATATTCTCCAAAGTTTCCAATGGCTGTTCATAATAAAGGCTAAGTTTCTTACTCTGCCAGCTAGGCCTTCCATAATGAGGTCCTTCATATTTATTTCTGCACAGGCGTGCTCAAAGCTGAATGGTCTCTGCACTTCACTGAGAATGTGTTTTAAACATCACCATATCACATCCCACCACTTATTCTTGTGTTCAATATTTACTGAGAACCTGTTATGTAGGCTGTAAGTCAGACCATGAGCATCAGAAAAAGACAGAATCTGAAAAGACAAACTCCTGTCCTCAGGGAGCTCAGTTTCCCGGAATATACAGATAAGCTCTTTTATTAGAGAATAAATGTGCTGCAGCTGGATAGGAGCAAGATATGGGGGGAGCTCAGCAGAGGGCACCCCCAGATTAAATCAAGTGCTTCCTTTTTTGGATCACCTCTGTATCTCTAGCTCAGTACTTCCTGTATTATAATTTTACATCTATCCTGATTTGTAATTATTGATTACCCCTGAAGTTGGAGATTGAGTCTTATTCTACTTTGGCTCTTAAAAGCCCAGTTCAGTGCCAGGCCAACACCCACTGATACATATAACAGTGAGCAGTTGCTGGCCATGGTAAATGCTTATGTGCATTTTCTCAATTGATTTTCATGATGCAGTGGGCATTATTAATGTATTAATAGCATCACTATTTTACATAATGATATGAAATACCTTGACCAATAACTGTTAAGTGGAGGAGCCAGGATTAGAACTCAGGTCAGTGTGATGGCGAAGATTGAATTCCTTCTGTTAATATATAAATCATTAAGTGACAAATGAATGAAGTTTCTCTTTCTCTGTGGGTGTATATTCTTTCCCTAGAACCTTGGAAGAAGTCAGGCACATTCAAAATTTTTTTTGCTTTAAAATGACATTTGTTCAAGTTGAATTGATAGAAATGAAAATTAAGAGAGGAGCCACAAGCTCCAGGCACATGCAAGGTGTTTAGACAGATAAGTGTGATGAGTACTGTATGTTGATGTTGAAAGGCCTGGGAATGGAGCCCACACGGTTTTGTAGAGGGAATAACATTATGTGTTAGGTTGCATGCCTCTGATAAAATAATGGAACAAGGGGAAGGGCTAGTTCCTCTTTGAAGGGCTTCAACAAATTTCCTTCCTTCCTCCCCTAGCCAATCAAGCTTCCTCTCTTTGTCCTCTGCTGAGAAGTGACTTTTCATTCATGTCCAGGAGCAAGGCAACAAAGAAATGGAATCATATGGGAGGAAGCCTGCCCGTGTAGAGGGAAATGAGCTGCACTGAGTTTGGCAGGACTTGGTGGCTGTTTCATGTTGGCTATTGTAATAAGTTAAGGGAATGGGAATTATACTAATGAACAATACTAGTCAATTGGCTCATTTCTTTCCCCTCATCTGAATAAATTCTTGGGCTCAGGAAAAGTTTTGTAGTCTTTAGGGCTTTTAAAATCCTCTTATGATGCTGGCTCAGCTGAAGATAAACCTTGAAGATACACTCTAGGTCAGAGCTTTTCAGAGGAAGGAGCTATGATAAAGTGGAAACAACATGGAATCTGACTACAGAAAGTTCAGGTTCTGACTGTGGCTTGGCCTCTTACCAGCTAAGTGAACCTTCTTGAGATTTAGCTTATTGTCCGTTAATGGAGATAAAATCCCTGCAAAGGGGTTTTGAGGATTATAAACAATGTTACTTGTGAAGGAGTCTAAAACAAGAGACTTTTCATATGTTTTCTTGTCTAAATGTCCAAGGTGCAGACTCCTTCCACCCTCATTCCTGCCCCAGGGGATTTTAATGAAAACCGGTCTTTGCTGATTTATTGGAATAAGTGATAAGGGATAAGACCCAATACCAAATAATTGTGTAAAAGAGGCCCAAGTTATAAATGCATAAATTATCTCCAGCTTCGTTCCTTAGGCACTAAAATAAATTCAGCATTTTCTGCTCTTCTGAGATATGCTTGGTAAAATCTCACCGTAGAATCTGCCTTTATGGGTCTGCAGATCTCGAATTTACCAAATACTTAAATTTTTTTCTCTTTCTGTAGTAACTCTATAATTGTTATTGATTCCACTTATTTAACATACACTGAGAACTGAAATCTTGTCTCAAACTAATAAAGGATATATAATGTATTCATAGATAAGGAATGATATCAAAATACCGTGAGAATAGTCTCTGTCCAAAAACTGTTGGCTTTCTGTTTGAATAATAGAAGATACTTATTCGTAGAATCAGCCTCAAATCAGCCAAGAGAATTGCCATCTTGTTTTGCCACAGTCCACCACTGGTGCCTAGGTGATATACTAAAAGACAGGACTAAGCTCGCCTGAAGGCACATTTGTACAGGTTACTTACTCTAGGTGGAGGCAGCCTAGGGACATGATGAGCAGAGTGAAGACCTGTACAAACAAATATCCTGGCAGAATTTTAACTTGAAGTCTTTTTCCAATCATGTCCTCTTTTATAGAATTACGCTGCCTTAAAACATTCTATGTGTGTGGTGTCAAATTTTCTTTATCCCAAGGCTTCTCACACATTACAGTAGTTGGCCTATAGATAATCCCTCAATGGCAAATATATGGGAGATTAGATTGTATAGTATGGCTTTAATTTGGTAACTTCTTTTTCTTATTTTCTTGATTGATGATATCTTTTTTTGTCAGTGAGGTTAAATTATCAGAGAAGATTAACATTGATCCATTTGACCTATCAGCAACCATTAGGCAATGTGCCTAATAAGAAATTTATTCATTTATTTGTTCAATCATTAATTCAGCACAGAAGCATTTATTGATGCCTTGTTAGACTTGACTGGGTACCTTTCAAAGTTTCAAAGATTAAAAAATGGGACTCCAAAAAAGAATTAAGCTCAAGAGGGGGAATACAATCATGTAACAAATAATTATGATACCCATCCTTCAAAACTCTGCAAAAGTGGTGTTATCTCTAGAATCCATCTTGCATTTTGCTGGACTCTCATCCTTTGTGTTACCATGGCACACCGCATATACTGCTTTGTGAGCATTTTGCTGTATAATATTGAAATTTTCTTGCTATTTTTTTTTCATTTTTTTTTATTGCATTTTAGGTTTTGGGGTACATGTGATGAACATGCAAGATTGTTGCATAGGTACACACATGGCAGTGTGCTTTGCTGCCTTCCGTCCCCTCACCTGTATCTGTCATTTCTCCCCATGCTATCTCTTCCCACCTCCCCACCCCCCCGCCCCTCCCCCATTTCCCGCCAACGGACCCCAGTGTGTAGTGCTCCCCTCCCTGTGTCCATGTGTACTCATTGTTCAACACCCGCCTATGAGCGAGAATATACGGTGTTTGATTTTCTGCTCTTGTGTCAGTTTGCTGAGAATGATGGTTTCCAGGTTCATCCATGTCCCTACAAAGGACGTGAATTCATCGTTTTTGATGGCTGCATAATATTCCATGGTGTATATGTACCACATTTTCCCTATCCAGTCTATCATCATTGGGCATTTGGGTTGGTTCCAGGTCTTTGCTATTGTAAACAGTGCTGCAATGAACATTCGTGTGCACGTGTCCTTGTAGTAGAATGATTTATAATCCTTTGGATATATACCCAGTAATGGGATTGCTGGGTCAAATGGGATTTCTATTTTTAGGTCCTTGAGGAATCGCCACACTGTCTTCCACAATGGTTGAATTAATTTACATTCCCACCAACAGTGTAAAAGTGTTCCTATTT